>NW_021167081.1:1573602-1595609 GCF_003711515.1 Sodiomyces alkalinus F11 | reverse complement strand
CCTTTCTTTTTCTCTCTATCTTTTCCCATAGCGCGAAGGAATCGACATACTGGCGAGTTGCTCAATCCACTTCCTGAGTGGTGTAACGTATGATGGTGAGATCCAACACGGTCCATGACCGGATGCTACATGTCGCATCATGCGTTCATGTCAGCGCTGCTGCAACAATCCCTGGACCACCAAAAAAAGAAAAAAAAAATGCTTTCGCTATTCGGTAGCCAAGTCGTGCGCGCCAACATACCTCGGATCACCCAATTCACCTTGACGCCAGCGCTCGCGTAGGCATAGACGGCATCGAAGGCGAACTTGGTGCCTCCAAACACCGCCACCGTCTTCCCCGGCTCGATCGTGTCCTTGTTCTGCAAAAAGTGCTTCCCGTGGAAGATCCTCCCGCCGAACGTCTCCTGTCCCTCAAAGTGCGGGAGGAACGCCTCGGAGGTAAGACCGGTCGCGACAATGAGCCGGCGCGCGAACACCTTGGTCTCCTTCGCCGGGTCCCCGGACACCACCGTCAGAACCCACCCGCCTTCGGCCGTCTCCTCCTGGTGCTCAGCGACCGTGACCTTGGTGTTCAGCCGGATAAGGTTGGAGATGCCGAACTCGGCCGCGTAGGCCTTGAGGTACTTGTTGATCGTGTGGCCGGGCAGGTGCTGGCCGGGCTTGATATCGAAGGTGTCGGGGTCCATGGGGAAGTCCGGGAACTCGTAGGTGCCCAAGAGGTTGTTGCTTTTGACGCCTGGGTAGATGCGGTGCGACGCCCAGGTGCCTCCCAGATCACCTTCGGACTCGAAGACGACGAGGGACTCGTTTGGATTGATGCAGTGATACTGCTTGGCGGCGCCCAGGCCGTACCATCCTGACGAGAAGATTTGGATATTAGCATACGTGATGATGTTTGTTGTTAACGCCACGAATGTGAGGGTTGTTTGTTTTTGCGGTTTTTCAGCCTTTCAGGCCTCTCCACGAGACAAGAGGGACAGAGACTGGACGAGACGAGAAGCGACAGAAACCGGGCTGGGGGTTCCCGGACCTCGGATTTCACAAACTCACCTGCTCCGATGACGACACAATCAAATTGTTCCATGGTTCAAAGCTTTGCCCAGCGTCTCTGGCCGTTACAATTCTTCCATACAAATACAGATTCTCTGAGACCTCACTTTGAAAGTGTGGTTACAGGGTGAAAATCCCTCCTTTTTTCCTCAACAGAAGAGTAAAAGGAGGGAAACTACAAAAAGCTATTGGTTCGGGAGAGCTGTGTCCGTATTAGTCCAAAAGCAGGGGAAGGAAGCTTCCTTCTGTCTCTGTTCTCGTCCCCCATGGGCAATGGCACGCACCCATGTTAATACAGACATGGACAGATCTTGGTTGTGTTGTGCGTTGGTTGTTGGCGTCTCGGGGAAAAAATGAAAGAAAAAACCCCCTTCCCCCTGTCGCCAATTTCGGCCAATCCCTTCAACTTCCCGCCCAGTTGATTCGTGCGGGACACCTTTCTCTTCTCTCTTTTATCAAGTTCCAAAACCCAACCAACCATACACATACATACAGAGTAGGGGACGACACGTGCATGAGGTGGTTCTGGCAAAAGACCCTGGTAAGGGGTTAAGGGGCTTGCAGGAACAGAGTCGTGCATACATACATATGCGCTATCTTGCGCCGACATGCACCAACAGTCGAAGAAACTGTAGGAGGAAGTTCGACCCCTGCAAAATTTCGAGGGCCTTGCCTATGTCGATCACATGTGGTGGGAATGTTATCGGTTAACCGGCTGTGTATGTGTATGCAGTACGAATATTATGGAGTCTCTTTCTAAGCTCTTTGTCACGTTACACTGCAGTTCGTCAACCGGATGACAAGGGGCACCCGCCCTCCATGAAGATAAGGTATCCCGTGTCCCGCGGCTTGGCAGCAGCGGTTTTGGCCCTTGGATATTCACATAATCCCGATTCGAGGCCGTCTTATTCTGTATGTTGTACTCCGTCCCGCAATGTTCCCGGACCTCGCTTCCCTAAAGGATGATGGTCCCGCAGATCGCACAATCCTTTATACTTCGTAACTCTGTTTCGTCGCAAAGAACCGAGTCTGGACGCTCATCGGAGAGAGGTGGGGAAGACATATTGTCTTGACCATTGCGCCTGTCGATCACATTACCGGCAGTTGTCTTGACAGCCGAATAGTCGAATACTTTGACCTGTAGATAGATGTCCGGTCTTTGCTGCCAAATCAGTGAAAGCGCAGAAACGTTCTCGGCCTCGTCTCTCGCTCGAACGCTGTGGATATCGGGGCCCAAGACTGGATTGGGCCGGCGGTTGTGGAGAGTTTCGGAGTCCCTAAACGCCATTCGCCCCCTTCCCTCCTTCTCCTTGCCATGAATTTTTTCCCTCTTTGGTTGTTTTGTGATCCGATTGACACGAGAGGCGTTGCCTCCGACTTCCCAATTATGACTATTGCTGTCTTACTCCTCAGGCATTGAGCATCTTCACCACCCCCCGACGCCATCATGTCGTCCTCTCCAGCCAGCGACCCTGCTGCTGAGGCTGCTGCCATGGCTGCGGCACAACAGGCTGCCGAAGAATTCTACCGAGAAGTCTGGACACTTCTCGGTGTTGCTTTCTTGGTTGTAGTGCTCAGGACCTTCGCCCGGTATAGGGCTGTTGGATTCAGAAACTTCCAGCCAGATGACTACCTGGTGTGGCTTGCATTGGTCTGTGACGACTCTCGCACATTCCTTTCTTTTCCTGCGCACCCAACCCGGGGACCGATTTTGCATCAGTTGAGAACACGACCGGGTTAATACTTTCTTCGCGGATGTAGACATTTCACGGCATTGAGAGTGGCCTCGCCTACTCCGTCGGTGCGTGGGCCCATGGTTTGGCCAACAACGGTATGACCGATGAGGAACGGGCCGCTTTGTCTCCCGGTGACCCTGAATACGAGCTGAGGTGAGTTTGTCCTTGCTATTGAGTATCGAATTCCCCTGAAGGGAAGTAGGTAGGATTTGTACGAGTCGCTAATACAGGCTGCTGCTCAGAGTGAGGGGCTCCATCATTCAGCTCTGCGGATGGTCGAGCTACTCGATAGTGCTATGGTCTCTCAAGGCCGCGCTGCTAGTGCTGTATATGCGACTGACGGTAAGTCTCGTGTTGCTTCTTGGCCCCTTTTGCAGACTGCGTTTCATATCGATGCCTTTTGGTGCTGAGTGAATTGACTCCCCAGGACGGCCTCGCACGGAGCTACATCATTCGCATATATGTTGGCTTCGGAATCGTCGTCAGCACCTGGCTCATCGTCACGCTGAACCTTTTCCTTGCTTGCCGTCCTTTCCACAGGATGTGGCAGATCCACCCTGACCCAGGAAGTACGTTCTCCCCGTTGATTCTTGGTTCGGTAGAGCACCCGAGTTGAAGTGCTGACCAATGGTTTCTTGCAACTGCATTGCAGACGTCTGCCAACCTGCGGTATCGAATCAAGTCGTCTGGGGCTACTACACGTTCAACGTCTTGACCGACCTGTACCTCCTTTCGATTCCTTTGCCCTTGCTCTGGGGAACGACGCTCAAGACGTACAAGAAAGTGGGCATGATCGTCCTGTTTGGCGGAGGCATGTTCGTCATCGTCTGTGCCACACTGCGCTGCGTCTACATCGTCACCGTAAGTGGTTCCACAGTCGGGGGGGGGGGGGGATACAACCAGCTGACGTGTTCCGGTAAATCCACAGGATCCCATCAACGGCGCCCAATTAGCCGGGTCCTGGGCTGTCCGCGAAACGTTCGTCGCCGTCGTCACAACAAACCTACCTCTCATCTTCCCGCTCGTCAAGAGCTGGTTGACGCCCATGCTCGGACCGCTGATGAGCTCGGTGCGCTCAACGAAGAGACTCACCGACGGGACGCCAAATGAACTCCGTACCTTCGGTGGCGGTGGCGGTTCGGGGCCTAGCTGGCGCGGTCGCGGACCTCCGACTGCGAACCCTATCACCAACTTCACGTTCACCGAAAGCGAGGAGCGTATGGTCGGCGATGCGAAGATGCAGGACGCCGCCAATAATACATGGGCACATGACCCAAATGGAGATGCCGGCGCCGGCTCGTCCGGGTTACATAGCATCCAGAAGTCGGTTGAGGTCGAGGTCGTCCGAGAGCCGCGGGCCAGTGGCGAGTACGAGCAGCCACAGCAGCATCCGCACTCGCAGGTACCACAGCGGTCGCTTTCTCGAGGGCATCACCATCAGAAACACCCTTGGGAGAGAGGAGAACACTCGGCCTTTGCTAGTGGGCCCGGGTAAGGGTCAGAGTTGAGAGCAAGGAGAGGCTTGCGGGAGATTCTCCCTCTCAGACCGAGTACGCCGTAGCTCGTTGAGGGGTTGTGGAAAACAAAACTACGTTGTGCGTGTACGGATTAAAAGAGGAGGATAAACAGAGGGCCATTAAAATAGTGTACAAAAATCCCCACAGCTGCACATAATAAGAACCACACAGAAAGACGGGAGCTAAGTAAGCTCCGTACCTACCCCAACAGCTCCCCACTTGGTGCCCTGTCCTGTCCCGCTTTAACGCAGGAGCTACGAATTCAGTACCATAGTCGCGCCACCGAGTGCTATGTCATCAGGTACCTCATAGCGTTCGATCACGTGTGCAGATTTCCTCGAAAACATAAATTATAATACATCTTTGAGCTGAAAATCAAGGATAACGTACGTATACCTGAGGCAATATGGACGGAGTTATTTTGAATGAATTCCTTACCTTTTGGACTGTGTCTTGATTCAGCGGATGGTTTGGGTTCGAATTGAAGCTGTGGAAGTGGGCATAACGTTGATCTCGAGCACAAATCAGCTGGGAGCCACACATGTTGAGACACCTACCTTACCTACAGTGGGTGAGCACTAATTTCGGTACATTTTAAAGATCCAGTGATTCGTTACTTTTGCAATATAATATGGTTTTTGCCCTAATAGAAGCAAGTGTTCCCCAAAAGGTTCGAAGCATTCTACTTTGGGTTATCCCGAAACTTTTGCTCACTCACTGTAGGTACCTTATGTAGGTAACCTGTTCTCGAGGTGGTCTGCTCCTGGAGTTCTGAATGGTCCAACCCCGCAGTTGGTTCGCTGGGCCATGCCATCTGATTCGGCACCCCGGTCATCCTAAACGGTGACATCTGACGACATGGAATGAGGGGAACATTGGAACATCTGATCATCATCACCCCGGGAGACCCCATCGCATTGAGAATTTGCTTTGCTTTACAGAGTACTTCGTATCTGCCGGCGAGATACTTAAGCCCCATGGTCCCCATCAGCTCCTCCGCTTCGCCTCTTCCCATCGCATAAGGTACGAAGTGCATTTGGTATCATATACGAATATACATACATAAACATCCCCACAACCATCAACGGTCAACGGTCAACCTATCCCACTTTGACCTACACTGTTTCGCACTACATACGACATACCCGAAAGCAAAGTCTCTAGCCTCAGTCACGCCTTTCATTTCAAGGACCTGAACTACCTGTCACCCAGAGTCGCAGACCAACCAAAACCATTACACCCAGCGTACGACACAAGCACGACAGCCATGGCCGACGAATCCAAAGTTCCCCAAGACAACGTCGACGAAACCCCCATCTCTCCCACCAACTCCAACGCCCCCGCGCGTAGGAATTCCATCGAGCATCATCTCCTCCATCGCCCCGCCCGAGAAGAGCTCGTACAGAGTGAGTTATCCCTCTCAGTCATAGGTCTTCGTATTCAATTTGCCCGGGGGTTGGAGAGGAGCAAAAAAGAAAGAAAGCGGGGCAAGCCGCCGCCAAAACTATCCCAAAGATTATTGGTTATCCATCAATGCCATCCAAAAGTTCCAAACCACTACTAACAAACGTCCGTACTTCACCCTTGTCTAGAGAATATCCTCCCCGATTCGACAGCCGCGCCGTCTCTACAAGCCCAACAAAAGGACCTCGCCAAGCACATGCGTGCCGACTCCCTCAGCGACAAGATCTCCCATCGCCCATCTCCAGAGACTCTTCTAGAGAAGGGTGTTTTGCACGAGGACCCTCGCAGTTTAGACGAGGAGAGTCTACCATCTGGCGAAAAAGCATAGGCGTTCTGCCCAAAAGCTTCAATGTTGCGGCAACCGGGCGACAGGCATTTTTGTATAGCCGCGATTGTGCTACTCTTTAACATGGGTTTGGAGGACTAGTTAGCTGATCGGCACCTCTATTGTTCCGTCTCGAGGCGTGTTGATACTTTGCTTACATGCTTGCGACGGTTTATTGCGTGAAAGAGGGCGCAGTGCAACAGCGGGAAGTGAAACTGGAATCACTCTGTGCATTGGATTGACGTGCCTTGCTTGAAATATGGACAAGCACTGGTGCTTCTTTCCGTCTTATACTGTACAACGTAATGAGAAGGAACATGGGTAATTCACAATGAACGGATATGTACGCCTCAAGAATTGTAGGTACCCGTCATTGACCTGCGCTACCTGCGGTACTGTGGTCAATCCGTCTCCTAAGGTATCGAATTGATTTTGGGCGGATATGTGAGATGGATATGCTACGGGTCGTTCCCAGCGCATCTTGGTCCTCATTGAGATTAAGCATTTATCACTTGCACCATACAACGGCATAGCCCTTGCTCGTTGACGTTCTGGCGCCTTTCCGTGCTGTATATAGAAGCGGAAAGGGGAAAAAAGGAGGAGACAATTAGGACAATATCCAGTTGACAACAAACATCCTTGTGAGACTCGTTCCGTTCTAGGTACACCTATCCAGGATTAGAAACTCTAGCTCAATACTAAGCTCCACACCCCGCTCGATCATTGGATTACACTGCTAATCCGTACCTTTACACAAATTTTCTATAGGTGTGTACAAAGTCAAGTGGCCAGACTGATATCAGGCTAATTGAAGCTATCGTCAGATTTACCAAGAGAAGCTCTTTCAATAATGCCCTCTAAGCCTCCCCTGCGCCTGCCTTAGGATGGTGTTGGGGGAATTGAATTTTGTATGTATGCGTATAGGTACCTGAGAAATAGGCAAATGTGTTATCTGTTTGTTTGTACTGTTACCCGCAGGGGTCCCTGTTATCCTAGCCAGTCATATCAGATTGAATACAAGCTAACGTTTCTAATTCCTGAAGTGGTGTAATCGTTTACACTCTGGCTGTGTCTATTATAACGGTCTTGGAACACGTTGGTCTGGTGAAGGGCTGCCCTGGACAACAGGTCCCAATCCCGTGGAAGGTAAATGTGCCTTGCAGCCCAGCCTGCAGGCTGCAGCCAGGACGACAAAAGGGAGGGTGGCCGCCCCATCACACTGGTGCCAGTCCGATCCATCACGTCGATCTCCATCCCGTCTGCGCCTCCCCAATAGCGTCATCCTAGGTATTACATGGTTGTCGCACCGAAACATCCCGCACGCTGCCCGTCACATGGCTTTACTCGTTCGGTGATACTGAAATGGTGTGTTTCACTTTGTTCTAGTGTATGTATGGAAGGGAAACAATTTTTTTTTTTCCATTTGTCTTCTGCCCCGTTTCGCTCAGGCAATATTACAGTTCCATGACAGCGTGTGCCAAGGCTCCTGTTCCTGTGCGGCAGTGCAGGCCTAATTCCCAGTTCGTTCCATCGGTGGTGGTACAGTATGTCGCCATGCCCGCGTGCGCCTACCTATGTAAACATGAGGAAAGGTGACCCACAGAAAATAGAAATGGAAATGGAAAAACACCAAAGGAAAAGTACAAAAGCCAATACCCGTCAACCCCCTCCCTCTGATCTGAAGCAACATTGGCAGGTTCTGTATAGTCCCACTCTGCAGTATGACGGCGCCCTGCGCCGTGTTAGCTTGCGCTTTCTGGGGGATAGCCCAGCACCCAATGTTTCCCCTGTCTCTATCGTACATCCCCATGTCTCGTACTCCTACCCCAATGTAAAACAAAAGCAAAAAGAATCAAAAGTCCAAAATCGTAGGTCGCTCATGTCTATCGGTAGAAACAACCCATAACGCCAGATGACAAGAGACAATGTGTAGAGGCGAGGGACTCGGCGTCGCATTCTCGATCACTGATGCGACTTCCTCTTGCCCGCGTAGCCGCTGCTGTAGGTCGGCTTCGGGGAATCCCTGTCGTAGCCGGGCTCGTGGCGGTTGATAACCACGACGTTGTTTCGCTTGGACGTTGTCATTGAGTGGCCCGAGGCGTCGTACTCGCGGAGGGTGCTGGCGCCAGAGCCAGAGAAGGAGGATGCCGTGGCAGATATGGAACCAGAGCTGCGGGTGGATGAGGAGGAGGAGACGGAGGAATCCCGCACATGGTGGATGACGGGGGTCTTGCTGGAGGCGTAACGAGGCATGGTGGACTTGTTTGACCTCTTGTGGTCTTTTGTATGTACTATGTGTGAAAGTGTGATGATGCTTTTGGAAGCGATGATGACTTGGAAGAGGAAGATATTTGCTTTGGGAGGCAGGCAATGGACAGATATGTAATCGCCGGCTGTTGCTTTGATGATTGTGTTGATGATGGACTGCGAGGGGTGAGAAGAACGAGAGGGAAGCAGGCCGTTTAAGTAGGCGAACGGTAGAATATGAGGATGCTGGCAAACTCGCCGTTGCGCCCTCTGATCGACGTCCTAGGCAGGTCTGGACCCATTTGGAGCACACGGTCAGACAGGGCTGGTCTACCTACTTAGGCAGCGCCAGCCAGGATGATGTAGGACTCTGAGACACCGAGTGCCTAGAAATCGCAGAGAAGAAGGGCTCTGAGGACGGGTACCTGGGGCTGTGGAGGTTACGGTAGGGAAACAAAGTCACCTGGCTCGTGACTTCACGACAAGGGAATACAGACACGTCCAAGCAGACTGTTCACTGTGGGACGAAGAGCTAGACTTCCCTTGACTCACAGCGAGGACGATGAAAATGCGTCATTGGTCGGGGTTGGGCACGGGTGTCGGATCGCCAAGTTCAAGAGCCGTAAGCCCAGCCAAAGATCGAATGCTGGGAAGGGAATTGAGAAGAAGGGAAGAAGGAAGTCGACGCAGAGATCTACGGATAGGACGAAGTTGGGATTCGGGGTCTCGTAGGTCAATAGGCAGCACCCAACCAATTGGGTCCAGGGTATGCCCCAGGAGACCCATATCCGGCTTGGTACCTAGGTACACCTGATGCCCAGCTACCTGAGGTAGGGGACCCAAAATAAAAAGGTACCCAGAGTCCTATATTTGGTCAGAATTGATCGTACTCACCTCTAAGGTAGTACTTCCGTTTGCTACCTACCTTATTAGCCTTGAATTCATCTCTTCCCAAAGCTTGTGGGGCTATGGCTTGGCTTACCACGACGTGGACAAAGACCAGAAAGTCTCGACGAAGTCCTACGTAGGTAGGTACAAAGTGGACAAAGAATATGGATACCTTACCGAGAAGAACTGGGGTCAAAACGGGTTGAAACGATGCCTCCCAATCATTTACTGATGAGTCTAAGTGATATGTATAGGTACCTAGGGTAGCTAAGGACAGAGTACTTGGTGCGAGGTTTAGGTACCTGAGGCACGTTAGGCACGCCTTATCCTGGGCTCCACTTGTGTCGCATGCCCCTCAGTACGAAACGATACTGCAGGCAACAACGGTCATCACGTTAATTCGTGGTAAAGGTCCATCAAACTCTGACCATCTGAGTACCTAAATATCTTTGTACTTGCTGTTATGCGGTTCGTGTCGATCAATTGATCTCGAACATCTTTCTTTGCTCACAAGAGACCTCGACATAATTATTTCGGTTTCTCCCTGGGTCCTAGCTTTCCGTAATGCCCAATCCTACAGGCATGACCACAGTACCTTACCTCAAAGTGAGTACCTATCCGCAATGTTGTCATATTCTCAAGGGCTGCAAAGGGACAATTGGCACAGCCGCTGGACAAGCGCGTTGCCTCGAAGGCGAAGCCAGGAAAGTTAGGCAAGCTTTCCTGAATTTGAAAGCTTTACACAACCGGGAACATTCACCTTTGTGGCTGGATTTCCAGGAACCGCAATCCGATATTGCCCAATGAAGCTGCCCACCCTCTGATTCACTTCGTACATATGTCTGCCACCTATCGTAAGGAAAGAGCTGCAGGGCACCTATCGCGAGAGCTTCCGTTCTGTTGTGGACCATGTCAAACGGGACAGAGTGCTGCAGGAACCATCACCTCTTCCAGCCCTTCGAGCATTCCCTCGGGGGCAGGAGGGCGACGATGCCACACAATTTGTTTTGCTACCCTCCTTGTTCTGCCAGATAAGGGCGCGAACTATGGATCGAGCGTATGGATTCAGGCAGACGTCTACACACCCAGTCGCGGACCTCGCCGTCTTAATGCTGTGTAACGGTGGCTTTTCCTCCCCGATTACTCAGAACAACTATCCACAGTCTCCTAAGGTGTGAGGCCTACTCCCTAGGTTGCACATTGCCTGGGCGATTCCACGGTGAAGCGAATGACGTCCAAAATGTGACATATTTCCTTACGTCCCGGGTTTGGGGCGGTGACGCTCCGCGATAACAGGAAAAAGCATTCGAGTCTCGAGAGCGAGCGCCTCACGTGAAACTTGGCGTTCCGGTGAGAGTTTGCCCGAAAATTCGCGACTCGCTGTCCAGCCACGGCTTACGAACGACACGTCGTAGGGCTGTCAGGTACGTTCAGGAGCAATCACGAGGAACAGTCTCGACGATGATACGTGTACCGGCTTGTCCTATGACGTAGTTTGCCAAGAAACTGCATAACTCAAGGTGCGAGTTTCCATAAAATTTCACTACCTCATGCATTACACGTACACAATCTCGTAAGGTAAGGTACGTACCTAACAAACCCTGCCTACACCTTATGTCAGCAGGAGACGAACGTTTCGTTCTTCTACGTGACGTAAAGTGCTTCTGTCCGTTTGCCAAGTCACTGTTCAGGAGGGAATTCACTGTTCGCTCCATTACTCCGTACCATTTGCCCATACCCTATCCGTACAGTTGCTTTCATATCCAACCCCGTAAGAGCCTCACTCCCCAAGTGCCTGAGTAGAGGAAGTTAAACCACTTGGGTAACTTCTCGTCCCTTGGCTCATCTTGGCAGTTCGTCGCCCTGAGCTGGGCAAAGCCACGGTCATTTGGCAGTGGAGGGCTTCATCGTGACTCTGATAGCAGTGAAGACACTAGGTCGAATGCACCCTACATCAGGCGCGATGGGAGTGCGGCAATTCGAGGAACAATAGCCGGAGAGGAAGAACACTCAACGAAGTTCAGATTTGTATCTGGGCGGTTGCAGACAGACAGAAAAACTGATGTTGAGGACCGAAGCAGACAAAAGACCCATAGATAGTTGATTCATGCATGTACAAATTGTAGCATAAGGTAAGGTACACTAATGTATAGGTACGTGTCAAGGTTGGGAAGAAGTGGCTCTTCGGATTAACAATCTACCGGTGACGTGTCTGATTGGACAATCTAATTCCAGGTGGTGAATTGTGGGTTCCTAGCTTGTCATGATGCAAGCTGTTCCCAAAAAGGAGCAGTCGGTTGTTGAGGACGTCGTCAACAAACCCCGACGTCTCAAACCGAACTTTCCTCTTAACGTATTCGCCTCACTTTTTCTAGACCTTTCTTTTTTTGGAATCCTACCTAAATTTAGCATCGACACAGCCATAGCCATTCAAAATGCAAGGCGCCCTCCTGTCTCTCGGCCTTTTGGCCTCCGCCGCTGTTGGTGTCCTCGCTGCCGAGGACCTCAGGATCGATGTCACCCAGGCCGTCGAGTGTGAGCGCAAGTCGCAAAGCGGCGACCGTATCAGCGTCCATTACCGCGGAAAGCTGCAGTCCAATGGACAGGAGTTCGATGCCAGTGCGTGCCCGTCCCCAAGCTACCGCCCCGGCGCGCATCGGGGCTTTAGTGCTCCTTCCTTGCGTGGAAGTGAGGCTCCCAGCTAACTTGGCGTCCTCCCAGGCTATAACCGGGGTAGTCCCTTCACCGTCAAGATTGGGACTGGACAGGTGATCAAGGGGTTTGTCTGGCTCATTCCTGGCGAGGCCTTGGACGGAGAGAATGCTGATGCTAATCGTGTACTAGCTGGGACATGGGTCTGATGGACATGTGCATCGGCGAGAAGAGGCAAGTTTCTCGTTCCTTTCCGAGGGAACACCCGTTAGAAAGGCTGGTAACTAATTGGAACATGGACAGGACTCTGACTATCCCTCCTGAGCTTGGCTACGGTCAACGCGCGGTTGGCCCCATCCCCGCCGGCTCGACGCTCGGTACGGTTTTCGGCCCCATACTTACATGAAGAACATGCGCTGACCTATTCTTTCTCTTCGGACAGTCTTCGAGACCGAGCTGATGGGCATTGATGGCGTTCCCAAGCCCGAGAAGATCGTCATTAAGAACTCCGAGGCTACGGCGGATGACAAGGAGGAGGTCAAGGAGGAGGCCAAAGAGGAAGGCGCGAAGCTCGGTGAGAAGATGGGCAGCGTCGCCAGTGAGGCGGCCGAGGCGGCTAAGACCATCCTGGCCGACACGGATGATTCCCAGGAGCATAACGAGCTATGATTGCGTTTTTATCCCACCAGGCATGAAAGAGTCACGGACGTATCCCCTTTACAAACAAGATGGGGCGCACAACAGCGACCATTCTGAATGACGAAATGTGCTAGGAACAGCTTATGGGCAGCTTACCATCCTTAATTGAGATTTACATTGGCATTGGAGGAAACTATGGAGAGTTTTCACGAGTTCCATCCACATATTCAGACAGCTGAGAGGGCGGTCTGTCATGATTCCTTTTGCAGGTACGTGCTCGCGACACGGTCCTTCTCCCTCGCGAGGTAGGTTTCGAAGGAAGACAACGGAATACCGTAGGCCTTGACCGACTCCATGTCGATGAACCCCGTCATCCCCGTGCAATGCAACTGACCCCCGACGAACGGATCTTTGGCCTTCCCCGCGTCAATCTCCTGTTCTGACATGGTGACGAGCCGTAGGCCGCGACCCGTGGCAGCGGATAACTTCTTCAAGATGGTTCCGACAGTCACGAGTTCGTCAGCGTAGGTGACCACCCGGCCGTGGAAGCGCTCCGGTTCGAGGATGGCGGCGCAGGAGAAAGCGCCCATGGCTTCGGTGTCCACGAGCGGTAGGACCGTCTCCTCGGCAAAGGGGGTGACCCAGCGACCTTCCCCGGCGAGGTCACGGTACATCTGGACGAAAGGAAGGACGAAGTTGGCCATGAAGCAGGCGGGACGCAGGATGGTCCAGGTCTCGAAGCCGGACTCGCGGACTTCGGCCTCGATGCTCTGTTTCGAGAGCAGGACGGAAGCCACAGTGGTGTTGGGGTCCCAGTGGGGGAAGCGTTCGGGCGTGTCAACGGCGACGCTGCTCGTATAGACGACGTGGCGGACGCCGGCGACCTTGGCGAGGGAGAGGATGAGCTTGGCTTGCCGGAGGTTGGCGTCCCAGTCGGTGAGGTCGGGCATGAAGTTGAGGAAGACGGCGTCGCAGCCGGTCAGGGCGGCCTTGAGAGCGTCCGCGTTGTCGAAGTCGCCCGTCCAGAGCTTCACGCCTTGGGCTTTCAACGCGTCGGCACGTGGATCGTTGGGCTTGCGGATGAGGGCATGGACGGTTGCGCCTCTAGCGCGGAGGTGGCGGGCGAGGGCTCCCCCTTGGGTGCCTGTGGCGCCGCAAACGAAAACGGCGGGGAGAGATATTGTCGAGAAATATTGTTAACGGGGAAGTCTATCATGGGAGACTTCGGAAGGAGCGTTTATATATTGCGATGAGAAGAAGATGCCCTGGACCAAGATTGGAAGAGAGCTTCTGAGGCTGGTGGTCGGAGATCCGCCCAGTCCGATGAAGTCCCAGCCAGGGCCCGAAGCATCCCCCACACTGATCCCACTGGTCCCAACTGCGGAGTGGGCTCGGGACCGATTCTTCGAATGCTGGTGGGATCGGTCCACCGGCAGTGGTGTATGACAGTGTGTTAGAGCCGGTCGGGATGGGCGGAGTTCAGCCTTTCACCTGGCCCCGAAACCCGCGCACGATTAATCAGCTGAGAGTCGAGACGCCGAAACTCCGATTCCACTTCGGATCCAGCTCCATCTCTCTCGGCTCACATCCATCAACACAATTACCCTGTCTCTGCCACCAGCGCGTTTTGAGGCTCCGCCGTGACCCTCCTTGGTCTTTGGGCCTTTAGACACCACCAGGCAATGGAATCAAACGTGAGCCTGACATGGCGGGAACGCAGCCACCCCCCTTCCCGACAGAGATCCTGTGCTACCTGCATCAAGACCAAACGCCGCTGCGATAACGGGTTGCCGTTCTGCGGACGCTGTCGCCAACGGGGACTTACCTGCGTCTACCGAGGCAGATTGGGGAGAACCGGAAGCTCCCGACGGGCGAGTTCACCGCAGTCCGATCTAGCGATCATCGCACAGCAGCCAACCAATGCGTCTACCTCTTCCGGTGATTGTTCATCATCAGGAGGCACAACAAACGAGCCTGACCCTACGCTTATCCCGTCCCTCTTACTTGAGCAGAATCTGGACTCCGTCAGCCCTCTATGTCCCTTCACCGACGCGGCATTGCCCGACCCCACCGCTTTTGGTTTCCCCCTGGATGAGCCACCTCTGGGGTTGATCCATCAGCCAGTACAGCCGGCGCTGTTGACCTCCTTACTGGGGCTTGACGAAGCAGAAGGGTGGTATGCTTCTCGAGGGGGCGTATTGTGAGGAGAATCAGGCTACTGTCTGACGAAGTGATGGGGACCAAGAGTCCAGTGACTCCAGTCTTCGAAGAAGAAACTCCTTTTGATGCCGTATTCTCGACGAATGGCTGGCGGACTTGACAAATCTATGTTCGCTACAGAGGGTCTCCGAAACCGTAGAGTTCCCTTTTCCGACTGATACACAACGCACGTTATCCTGATGACGGTGCAGCCGTGCACTTCCCATGTTTTGTTAAATCTTACACGACCAGGATGCCGTCCGGGTGTTGCTTTTTTTCAATCCATCGCGTTCCTCTTTTTCATCCCGAACCCTTCTTAACCGTACCGCCCTGATGCCCCGGAACTTGTGCCAAGGGACTTGGGGGTCGGGGGGCAGTAGTAGCCTCCTCGTATCCCTGGAAGATCTCGGTCTTGACGCCAATCCGACCGCTGGGCGCGAACAGCTCCTCCTCGCTGCTGTTCTCCTGCATGCACGGCTTGGTATGGGTAGTGAACCTGGACTCGCCCTTGGCCCCGACGCTCACGTTGACACGCTCCCCGTCAACGATGCCGTCTTTCCGGCTGCCGGTGGATTTTCCGTACGGCATCATCTTGAAGCCAGAGAGTTTGCCCTCGCGAGCGGAGCTGCCCAACAGACGCGGCGCGTACCGCTTCGCCAGGGGTTTGTACGACGGGATGGACGCAGCGAGGATTCCAATGTTCGTCTCGATGACGGACCAGTACATGGGGCGCGCAATATCCCAGGTCGGGTCTCCGGAATGCAACATTCCAGGGATGTAGGTGATGCGGATGACGGAAGAGATGCAGGCACTAAGAAGGGGCGAGTTGTTAGTGCTGAGGCCAAAACACAGTGCACTGCCCATGGAGTGCGTGCCGCTCCTGGCGGAAGGGGGAGCGGGGGGTTCGAAGGAGGCGACTCACAAAAGACCAAGGCCAAAAATAACCATCAGACTGATTCTCTGCTGCCTTGAAACCTGAAGCTTGAAGATGAGCGGGATGGGGAGCGTGTAGGTCAATATGTCGGTGAGAATGTTGACGGCGGCGTTGGCGAGGTAGAAGGCGTTGATGTGGACGCACGTCTTCTCATCTTCCGGGATGCGGACGTCGTAGGCGGCCGAAATGGGGGCGCACTGGAAGATGCAGGCCAACACGTTGGCGCCGGCCTGGCAGATGATGACACCAGTCATGACGATGGAGAGGTTGCGAAGAGGGCGGTCGCCGAGTCGCATGTAGAGTGCAAGGACTGACACCTTGATGAAGCCCAGGCATGCGTTGTAGAAGATGGACGACATCCAGACGATCTGGAGGTAGGTTATCATGTTGTCGATTCCGCGGGCTTCGACATCAGGGAAGTGGCTGCCGAGTCCATATTGGACGGCTAACGAAGGTGAAGTCAGTCAGAACTGCCAGGAGATGCCGCTGATATTGTACAAGTTGAGATGTTGGGAATTGCAAGGCATCAAATGACTTACAGGCAATGTTGCAACCTATGAAGGCCCATGATAGGACCACAGCGATGCAGATGAGCCCTTGATTTCGCCCATGTTAGTCGCAAACGCATGAAAGGAGATTTGGAGGCAATGGAAGCCATAAGAGAACTCAACTTACAATCATCCGGACTCAGTCGTCCGATTACCAGTATCCTGGATAACAATCGAAGAACGATGGTCAAGAAGGACACCACTGCGAAAATAATGGCCACGGCCACGACTGTCGGCCCCTGACTCTCCGCCATGGCAACAAAATGCCGATTAGGTGAAGGGGCCGACTGGGTGGTTGAAGTACGACGTGCAGAGGCGGCTCCTTAGGCCGAAAGACCGGAGTAAAGACAAAAAGAAAGGCGACGTAGAAAAGAAGAGAAGAAAAACATAAACATAAAACAAAAAAAAAAAAAAAACGAAAAAAGAACCCACAAGTTTGGCGGGCGTCGGCTTCCTATACGTTGTGAGTTGAGATGGCACCAGGTCTGGGGTCTCCTTTTTTCTTTTTCGGTCAAAGCAGGGGGCTCGTTTTAGGAGCGAGGAGAAAGAGAAATAATGATTAACAAAAGACAGAGACGCGAGGACTCGGTTGAAAGAGAAGAATATAGCTCATGTGTGAAGAAACGACATGGAACATCTGCCGATCTCATCGTATTATTCGTACAAGAGGGGATAATATCATTAATATTAATACATACGGAGTACGCATAGGGCAGACCGACCACTTCACAGGGTTCGCGAATCTTAATACCCAGACCCTCGACGAGGATATCGCAACAGGGGGAGGGAAGAAAACAGGTACTCCATAGAGATGGGGGAGAAAAAGTAATGTGAATTGCGAAAATTTTCCAAGCCTTAGGAGGCCCTGCTAAGGCTGCTGGAGCCTCAAGGTGGTATGGATGGAACTCTGCCGCCCCTGACGTGTCCGCTTGGGCCGAGGACCTAGGCCAACTGCCGAACCACGACACGTACACGAGATGGTGTACGGTAGTAGTGTAGAGTACTCAGTAGTGTACACTGCTGTAGCATTCGGGAGTCCACCCTTTGATTCCCCTTCCAATGAGGTGATCTGTCGGTCTGTTAGTTTGACAGGGGGGTTGAACGGGGATAACACCCGGGCCCGAGCCCTGTCTTCCGCCCCTTTCCCCCCTTAGCTGGCCCTACCCCGTCATCCAGGAAAGAGTTCCATGAAGGGAAGAAGATGGTCATCGAATCGGGCGTCGGCTGTTTTAGCAATCATTTCGGACGAAGTCCATGGGAGTCAACGTTTGCTGATCGGCGATGGCCTTCTCTGCAACGAGTCTTATGGTGGTGGGGTCGTGTCAAGCGATGCAAGGGGGAAAGTGACTCTGAAGAAGAAGAAAGAAAAGGAAAAAAAAAAAAGGAAAAAAAAAAGGAAAAAAAAAGGAGATCCAGTTTTACGGGTAGGGGGGGCTTGATTAGGGTGATCCCGGTTCGGTGGCTTGGGTCGTGCTCGCGGGTAGACCGAGAGTCTTTGTTCTGCTGACTGGGCCGGTTGCTTGCGTCTCCCGCGTCAAAGGTAGGTCGTCGTGTGGGTTTGCCGAATCCTATAGGTAGACCGGTGTGTCTTATCGAATTAACCCAAACCGAAATCGGCATGAGACTCATGAGACGCATGAAGAGTTATGAGACACTCTGAAGGGATGGAGATTTAAGATGAATTCATCATCTCGTTTCGTCCACACGCATGTTTTTTTCTTTTCTTATCCCCCCCCTGTTTTGTGCTTCTCTTTGCCTACAACGCATTCATTTTTCTCCGCAGTTGCTCTGGGGAGTTTGGAAGAGCTTTGATAGTGTCCTGGCTTGGCAGCTGGCTTAGCATGGACGAGGATATCTTCCAGGATCCATTGCGTACTTTGTCGATCACTCCCCGTAGTCAAATTGTCTTCGCCGAATATGCCCGAATATCCTCGTCGGGTAGCCCTGACAACCACAAGATAGAGTTTCGAGTCTACTTCGTAATAACAATTATATTCCGACAAACCGAGAGAATGCATTGGGGAGGGGACAGGGGGTAGGATGGGTTGTTGGGAGTGTTCAGTTCCACTTGCAACATACAGACTTCTCCTCTGTTAGGTAGAGTACAAGAAATGGTCGGTCAATCAGCAGTTCGGTAAACTTTTACCTACAACGTACATATATAACAGGACTCCCACTAGGTTCGTTGTACCTATGGCTTTTACCCCATGGTCTGCTATGAGTTGCTGTCTGCTTGAAGCGATGCCAAGACTTCTGTTGGCGCCATTAGCGGCCGCGGGCCGTAATGAGGACCGCCAGCCACCTCTGGACCCCTGGGGACTGCATGTGAGCTGGAAACACTGCGGGCCGTTACCTCGTTCACATTTGGGGCTAGGTACAACGTACTGGGTACCGTCCAAAGGGGTTCGCAGAGGCAGAACGGAGAAGCTACCTTAGGTAAGCTATTATTACTTCGTACGACTGAGTGTCCGTACGTTATATGTCCTTTACATGCTGAAGTTGCGTGCAATAACATATGTAATAATTTGCATAAGCTAACGTATGCGTATCCTACGAAGCACAACGTATCTGAATCTTTACGTAACAGAAGACCCCCCTCCCTACCCCTATAATACGTGTAATTATAGAACTCTTCATACCGATACTTCGTACTGCACCCGCTCAGAGTAAAGACCGGATCTTCTCCGAAGCCTTTAAAGTTCGTACTTTGATATCCAATAATGCACAACTTACGAAGTATGAAGCACTTGTGCGAAAGCCACCCAACAGTCTGATGCCCAGCAAGGGCCGTACGCTATATGTAATTACGTGTACTTCGTATAATACCAATAGTAACAACGCTGATCCTAGTCTCATACTCGCAAGGATTATGGCTCTAACCTGGAACCCCCGCATCTGTTTCGCGGAAGGTTTTTAGTCACATTTCAGCAGAAACCATCTATTCGAGGACAAGAAGAGGAAGCACAACCATTGGTCAATGCAGACGCTAAGAGCTGCAATGCTTATTTCCAAGAACCCAGGATGGAGTTCCGACTTGGGGGACCAAAAGGACGAGACACGACCAGTCTAACACTAACTCGGTAATTACCAAAGGTACACGTGTACATATATCCTTTGTACGAAACGCCGTCCGTAAACAGACCGAGCACCGGTGGAGAACGACCGGGCGAGTCTCAAAAAAGACTCCATCTCATAAAAGCATGGATACTAAGGTACGGTCCACGGATACGTTGTGCGCAGTACTTTTGTCTTTACCCCATCTCTTATGCATGTCGAGGTCGAGGTCGAGGTTGATAGTGGTGGGTCGACGCTTACGCTGTATGCTATGTATGCCCATTGCTCACCAACGGACAAACAGACCTCGTGTTGGCCCGGTGCTCGATGTCGATGCTCGAATGCATAATGTTAGGGCCTCTTCTTGTCTCGCTTCCCCAGTCTTACCTATACTTCAGATTTTTGCTCTCCGAACGTGCTTGCATGGGAGAGGACTCGGGTCTCGGGGCCGGGTTTTGGAGACCGGCGTTGTAAGTACGTACCGCTGCGTACTCGTAGTCTGTACTAAGGTACTGTACAACGTAGATTCCATTCAAAGAGGTTCCCATACAACGTATTCACTGCAACTCCCGTATTATCCGCTAAAATAAGTCAGTATAATTACTGTGAAACCTTTAAAACATGAAGATCCCTTCCAGGTTTAAGCTCGCTCGCTGCTGGCGGGAGTTGTCCCTCCGTTTTCACGGACATTTGTTGTCCACTCGCGGGGTTGCATTGCCGATGGTCTTGGAAGCTCTCCCCCGCATACTTCGTACCTACGGAATATAGGTATCATGATTTCCGGGGACTCTTTTCCAGCAAGAACCTGATATGTCTCAGTCCCAGAGATGGGGGATCATCGTGTAACGTGTTTGCCTGCCATCTCATCCCCGTCATGACGATTGGACCAACATAAAACAACAGGAGAAAAGGGGAGAGGAAAGAAGAAGAAGAAGAAGAAGAAGAACAAAAGGAGACAAAAAAAGATTGGGGAAAACTAGACACATCCTCATTTCTGACTCGGGAAAAGCATATCCTGTGATAAAGAGGTACAACGTAATGTGTTGTGGAGTAATTACTGTAGTCTGTGTTCTACGACAGTGTTCTACGACAGTGTTCTACGACATCCACGTGCAGACTCAAGAGGAGGCGTGACATGTGCTTGCCTGTCTGAAATTGGGACGGAGGGGAAGGAACGAACGAGGCCTGCGGCATCTCCACCAGTTCACCTGCACCTGCCAGTGACGAGTCCATTTGCACCTGCATCTGTACTCCGTAAGGTACTTACGCCCGTAACTGCACCTAAGGTAATAAGGTACCTTACAAATTCGTACATAAGGCACCTTATACTCGCCAGCCTCGCCAACCTCGCCAACGCAAGCTTGGAGATCACCCCCGCTTTCGTCAACGCACTCTAACACCTCAAAAGGAAAAGGTTATGAGATGCGCTGTAGGAGTTCTCCGTACGGCACGGTTCCAGTAATCCCAGGGGAGAGGGGCTACCGTTACATCGCGGGCCAGGGGAGCTCTTCATAAGGGTGGGGTGGCGCCGCATGCATGTGCATATGTTCTCTCATTCCACCCCGGAGCTCGACTCCTCGCATATTCCCTCCTTGATAGCAGTTGAGTGCATTGGAAGATTGGAAGACCACCCTCGCCCTCATACCTCAAACCCTCCTCCCACGTATTGTTTTCTGTGAGTTCTCACTTCTGCCCATGTCAGAAAACGACCCCCCTTACAACTTACAGCCTCCTGTTCCGCGTTGATCTCGGCTTGTACTGACCATTCGTCGATATCTCCCACCGTAGCTTACTGCACGCAGGTCGGCCGTCGGAATTTAGTTCAGCAGCCCTCATGGCACTCCTCAGCATTGCGAACCTCGCCCTTCTGGGGCTGGGCTACATCGCCTGGTGCGCCATCTACCAGATCGTCTACTACCGCTTCTTCCACCCTCTCTCCCAATTCCCCGGCTCCTTCTGGGCCAGCGTGACCAGGTTATGGATTGCCTACCACAACGTCAAGGCGGACGAGTGCGAGGTGTACCAGGAGCTCCATAAGAAGCATGGTGAGTACTGAATAGCGCACCACCAAGCTGGGGAAAAAGAAAGAGAAAACAACATGCCTTCTAAAACATATGAATCCCAGGCCCCATCATCCGCATCACCCCGACCATGCTCCTCGTCAGCGACGCCACCAAGCTCCCCGTCATCTACAGCCGCAATGCGAACAAGTCGAAGCACTACATTACCGGAAGCTTCGGCAAGGATGAATCCCTCTTCAACATGCAGGACTCGGCCATCCACGCCCGTTTCCGCAAGATAGCGGCAGCCCCCTACAGCTTCTCCAACGTGAAGAAGATGGAACCGCTCATCGACGAACAGATCGAGAACTGGATCTACAAGCTTGACGAGAAGTTCGCCGGCACCGGCGAGAAACTCGACTTTGCCCCCTGGGCCGTTTACATGGCCTACGATGTCATCTCCTCTGTCGGCTTCGGTGCGCCCGTTGGCTTCATCGAGAAGGGTGAGGACGTTAGCGGTCTCATCCAGGCGTTCCACGACGGTCTGGTACCCTTCGGTCTCATGGCTCGGCTTTATCCTTTCACCAACTGGGTCAAGAGCACCTTCCTCGGCAAGTACCTGGTTGCGAGTCCGGAGCAGGATTCTGGCATTGGTATTTTGATGCGATTCCGGGATCGTCTTATCGAGCAGCGGTTTCAGGATATTAAGGCTGGAACGACCAACGGCCGTTTCGATCTTCTCCAGACGTGAGTT
>NW_021167081.1:1260454-1573562 GCF_003711515.1 Sodiomyces alkalinus F11 | reverse complement strand
CCCCCCCCTCTCCCTCTTTTCTTTTATTTTTCCTTCATTCTTAGCACAGTTCGCTGACAACGCGACAAATAAACAGGTTCGTCGAAGCCCGCGACGAAAACGGAAAGCCCCTTGACCTTGATTATATCAAGGCCGAGATTCTCCTTGTCCTCCTCGCCGGCGCCGACACCACTGGTACCACCTTCCAAGCGCTCATGCTCCACATCCTCGGCAACCCGTCCGTCTACGACAAGGTCATGGCCGAGATCGATACGGCCACGCGCGAGGGCAAACTCCCTCCCCAAGGCGAGATGCCCCAGCATGACCAGGTCCTCACCCACTGCCCCTACTACGTCGCCTGCGTCCGCGAAGCCCTGCGCCTCAACCCCGCCGCCCCCAACATCTTCCCCCGCCTCGCGCCGCCCGGCGGCCTGAACCTCGACGGCAAGTTCGTCCCCGAGGGAACCGAGCTTACGTGCAACCCTTGGCTCGTCCATCGGGACGAAAACATCTACGGCCCCGACGCCGGGGCGTTTCGTCCCGAGCGCTGGCTCGAAGATCCCGAGAAGGCGAAGGAGTACCTCAAGTACAACATGGGCTTCGGGTACGGTCCCCGCGTATGCCTCGGCAGAGATATCGCCTACATGGAGCTCTTCAAGGCGCCACTGCAGTTCTTGCGGCGTTTCCGGCCTACCCTCCTCAATAAGCAGCAGCCGGCGCGCTACATCGTGAAGGGTGGCGTGAGCTATTTCGAGGATATGTGGGCGACTATTGAGAAGCGAGCGCCTGTCGTCTAAGTGGGTGGGATAATGGGAGTTCAGCGCTGGGCCTTTACAACCTGTACCTAGTTGGACAGTTGATGGCTCCAGCCTCCCAGATGATGGGATCTAGTCATGCCAACATAATCTTGGGTGTAGCGACGGAGACTTGGGTTCGAATCTTTGAGGAATGAATGATATTATGATACCATCGTCACAATAGTCACGAAGACACAACCATGAGTTTCCAAAGTTCAAAGGGCTCTGTCCAGCTTTTTTATTTTATTTTTCTTCTTTTTTCTTTTCCCCCTGGGACTAGCTACGTTGCCGAGGAGAGTACAGGGCAGGTTTGGGCACTCGGCCGTCGATGGGGTTGTGCTGGATTCTCCGGACATGACGACGTTCGAGGATGGAGGGATGGTCTCCTCCGTGGGTTTCGCGCATTCATTTTGGGTTGGCTGGTTTACTTTGCTTGACTAGTTGGAACTTGGATAGCATACAGAGAAGTGTGGTGGCAGTGGTGGTGGTGGTGGTGGTGGTGATATCTTGGGTTTGTGGTTCCTGATAAAAGGATCGTGGGGAGGGGAAAAGAGGAGAAAAGGGGGAGAAGAGAATCATTGTAAAGAGACCTTTTTATAGCTTTTTATCAGCAGTGAATGGGTATCATTCAGATACCCAAGGTTAAGAGTTCATGTTGAGAGTTGAGACTTGGAGAGTGATTCAGGTATCAATCACGTACGTTATTCCAACTGATACAAACAATACTTATGTAAAACTCAATTACTTACAGTTCTCTCCACTATCTCTTTCAAAACCAAACAGGCAAAACAAGAAGATACAAAAAAAAAAAAAAAAAGAGGCATATCGCCATCCGACTCTTCAGCGTCTCCCAGTATAAAGCAATACCCCGCCATTGTCGTCACTGTCTTCCGCATCCTCCGACGTGTCTGCCTTTCCAGAAAGGTTCCTAACGTCCTCGCCCCCGCTACCCGGATCCCCCGAGTCGAACAGATCCTCATCTTCCTCCTGCAACTCCTTGACGGACGGTGGTCCCTTCTTCTCCTTTCTCGGCGACCCGAAATCCTCGCCGACGCCGACGCTCATGCCCATCCCACTGAACCTGGAGGCCAAATCACTCACGGTCCTGTGAGCATCCGTGTCCCCCGTGCCAAAGTACGCCGGCATCTGCGACGTCGTATTCGAATCATGCTTCTTCCCCTGCGGGATCCTTTCCTGGAGGGTCCGCAGCACGTCCTCGCGCAGCTTCTTGTTGATATCGTTGAGGAACGTATCGCGGGTCTTCGTGGACGCGGGGTCGTGCGCATCGGGAAGCCGCCAGCGGGGGTACAGGTTCCGGTGCGTCGACCGCACCTGGACGGCGCCCGGGTGCACGTCGAAGTAGTACCGACAGAGCCGGCAGGTGGGCTTGCTGCTCCCGACGTACTTCCAGTCGTTCCAGAACCGCGCGCGGCGCTCGGGGCCGCTAGCCTTGATGCGGTCCAGGGCCTCGCCGTGGACAAGGACCTCGGCGTGCACGATGGGCCTGAAACTCTCCTTCTTTGCCAGGAGGGAGATTTGCTCGTCGAGGCCGAACGTTTGCAGCTCGGCTGCGTACCCGCGGTACCGAGCCATCTCGTCCGTCGAGGAGACCATGCGTCCGATCGTGTCATGGGCGTTGGTCTTGTTGCCTTTTAGCGGGCTGGGGGCCGGCTGGCTGGACTGGATGACGGTCACTTCGAAGTCGTGGAAGAGTTGGACCCAGCGCCTTCGCGCCCCTATGATGGTCTCGACGTCTTGGTAGTAGGCGTGCAGCCGGCCGAGGACGTGCCGTAAATCAACCCAGTGGTCTGAACTGTCGATTTGGCCCTCCTTGGCCCGCTCAACAATAGCCTCGTTGATCCGCGAGATCTTGTGGTTCCGGTGAATCTCACGAATGAGCCTTTGGCAAGCGAGCATGTCTTGACGATTTTGGTGTTAGTAACTAGCCAGTGAATGCATACAAGCAAGTGAAGAACCAGAAGCTAAGAGGCACTTACAATCGCCGTGTTCCATTTCGCGATTGGGGTGAAAGCCAGTCATGGTCCGGAGCGTTGAGAGAACCCCCTTGATGTCTGTTTTGGACCAGGAATGAGTTATCTTCCGTAATTCCGTAACGCCAACCCTTTGGAAGATGTGGAAGATAAATCACTTACATTCCGAATCTCTGTTCATGCCATTGATGTCTCTGTCGCAGTGGTCAATGCAGAGGTCGAGTGCCTTTGCCAGATGGGCCAAGTAGGCCTTGATTCGAGGCAGGTTGAATTGAAGGATACTCCGAAACAGAGCGGTGCAGAGGGTCGTATGCTCGTCAGTAGCTTGGTGGTCCCATTTCCCGACCATTCGTAGAATCTTGGTCAGGAAGTCTTTGACCTCGACTTCTTGTTGCCCCTTTCTTTCGTTGGACCCCACGAGGTAACGGATGCAGTCGGGCTCCTCGAGGACTGCAATGGCGGTGACTGTCGACCCGCCCTTTTCGTTGTCGCAGATATGGGCGAGTCTGTAGACGAAGCGGTGGTACGCCTGCTCTGCTCCTTCGTTGGCATCTGGTTCGCTGTTGGGCGTCCTGTCGGACACTTCAAAGTTGTTGTGGAATATATTCTTGAGGGCAACGCCAAAGACAATGGACTCGTAGAAGCGACGCTTCAGCTTGGTGTTGGGCAGCATGGTTGCGGACGCCCTTTTTGGAGACGCCATGTTTGGGGACGAGGAGGGGAGGGTGAGAGCAGTAAGAGATGAGAAGCTTGTTCGCTGTAATGTGGTTAACGTTGTGCAAGTGAGGTTATCACCAAGTTCCGGAGTGAGCAGACTGAGCTGTGGACGTTTGTTTAGCAGTCTCCAGAGTCCGAAGATGGAGATCTTATTGCCCGGATGTCCTTTTCCTTATATATCTTCATCCCCATAATCATTTCCAGTCATTCTCGTCTATCCTTCTGTTCTGGGCAGTATACGCAAAGTCGACTCAGTCTCACTGTGGCTTTGCAACTACATATTTCGCACTCGCATCTGCGCAGAACAGAGTAAATGGAATTTGGAGGTTGCGACCACAGCCTCATGCAGGAGGCCACCTTCCACACCATCATTCCTGCATGTGGTTTTCATAGGTAGGACGCCCAGGTGAGTGCGGTCCGCCGGCGGCCGTCCACGCAGACCGTTGGCCGTATCGAGCGGCCCCCTTGGCCGGGCCCCCAAGGACCAAACCCTCATGCTCTGACTCAACAACGCATTCTTAATTGTAGAAATTCAGCCTCGGGGACAGCCTAGCTGCCTATCTACCTTGGACTCAGAATTTCAATCCCAGCCCAGTCATTCCAACTTTCAAGGAAGCAAATTAGACGAGGCTATGCTGGAGGCTCGTTACCGACGACCATTGCCATTGAGTGATTCTGAATTTGACCTCGAGAATGGAGCGTCAAGTTCTAACCGCTACACAAGCCTCCTTGCTGCGATCATGCAACTTTTCAAGTCGATCGAGATTCGAGACCCTTGTCTTGACTCCTGGCTCCCCTGTTTCTTCATGAAACAGTGAAACTTCACACTGTAAGAGTAACGGCGCAACACAGTTGAGCCTTATGCGGGAGGCCCTCTAGTTTCTAGCGAGCTTTGGATGTTATCAGCGACCGCCGACCTATGACTAGGTATGCATATGCCTGTGCCATGCAGCCAAGACTGCTCGGCAGCCCGCCTCATCTTACTGGATCGTCTGGACAAGTCTATCCGAGTTCATATGCGGGAGGGATACCATTATTATTACCACGCTCGTAGCTTGAACACTCAAGCCTGCAAGTTGCGGTTGGCTCAGTTGCGCTCTCCGTTTGCTACATACGTCAGATGTAGGCCTCAGTGCGTGAAAGTAGGCGAGCTGCCGCCTCAGTGTCTCGCATGGTCCCTGTTTTAGCTACATTACATATATCCAACACCAGAGGCTTCACCGAGAAATGGAAAAAGCCCCCCCAAATATCTCCCCCATCGGAGCATGGAAATGCTCACGCAGTCAGAGGCTTAGACCATTTGTGAAGCATAACGAGTTGGAAGCTTCTGGTTTGTCGATAACAGTTGAGGACTAGGCATCACAGAAACACGCCTGGCGGCCTGTTCGTTTGAGCAGTGCGCATCTTCGAACACTTTCTTCCACAGTCCATCCTGTGACTCCCTTCGAGGCTGTGAATGCTTCCACTGGGCTTTAAATTGTAGCCCCATTACCCCTTTCCTGGACCCCCATCGGTATGTGCATCTAGCGATTACCGTTCATTATGTGGGAACCTGAAGCTTGAAGTTCGCTCACTTATTCATTTTTGGCTCTTGATTTGCATCAGACATTCAAACTCTCTCTCATCTTGTTCCCGAAGCATACTACAAACCCCCCCGATTCCCTTCAGGGGCACCACCTGGGCCATTCTGTCAAGGTGTGTAAGTGTTCGGCATGCCATACTCTAGTCCCTCTCCACTCAAACAATGCAACTCATCCGCTTCTCGCATCTCGTCTGATCTTCTTTAGGACAGGTCACAGAAGTCCCTCAACAGTCAAGTTGGACCAATAGTTTGCGCCACAAGGCCATCATACGGAGCGCGGTGTCTCCATCCTTGCCCTCGATTCTTCTTCGATCAGCCTTACCAGACAGGTATACAGCATCCGTCCCCTGGCCATGTCTTCCCAGAGGAGGACTAGCCACCCGCTCCGACACGGTGTGGATCCAATGTGGGAGGGTGACCACCCGGAGAACCATCCCGCTTCTTGGGGGGGAGGGACCCCCTATGATTACAACCTGGACGAAAGGACGCTTGATCCACGGACGCTGTCCCTGTCCAACGGCAATCATTCGGAACTTGGCTCTGCCCAAGGCGTCTACTCTCAGTACCAGGGTAACCCGGCCCCGGAGGCATAGTCTCCTAGCGGTTCGCAGCTGAGTGGCTCTCAGGGGGCTTTTGTCTCCAACGGCACCAACACTCAGCTCATGGGTTATCCGGACGACAGGGACCAGGACGACTTGGTAGGGTTTTCGAACTTGGATCTGACAGCTAATACTCCCGAGAGTTACAACTCTCTCTCTGAGGCATCGTCTAGCATCACCGAGAGAGACAGTAACATGGCAAATAGTTCCGTGTCCAAGAGACGCAGGGAGGCGCGGAAGGCATCTTCAACATCCAATTCGGCTTCTTCTTCCAAGACAATCACGGGTTCGGCTTCCAAGAGGAAGAAAGGGCCAGTGACATGCCCGGAGGAGGGTTGTGGCAAGGTCTTTGAGCTGCCAAAGGATCTGCAGTAAGTCTTCTTCCCTATGCAAGATGCAAGACACACGGAACCGCATCTCTTGCTTGGCCAGTTGTTTCTGGCACATCCTCCAACCTCGTTGACAGACTTGACCCTCTCCTCTTTTTTTTTTTTTTTTCCAACACACGATCCTAACGATAGGGTCCAAACTATAGCAAGCATCAAAAAAAGCACACTCTCCCTGTCCTTTGTTCCGTTGGACATTGTCAGGATGCTTTTCCAGGCAAAAAAGAGCTTGACCGCCACATTCGTATAAACCACAAGGAGCACGCAAAGAGAATTCAACTCCCTCCTGAAGGGGGCATCTGTCCCTGGCCGGACTGTGGGAAGTCAACTACTCGCAATGATAACTTCAAGCGTCATATGAGGGAGCAGCATGAGGGAGTCAACCCGGACGGGACCCCATGGGTTCTGGAGAAGTAAGGAGGCATGGGGAAGGAGAGACGTGTGACGTGTCCAACTTGAATTTGCTATTTGTGCTGAGGTCCTGCTTTCTTTTGATCTCTTTTGTCTTTCCTCCCTTTCCCCCCTTTCCCCCTTTTCCTTTTTTTCCTTTTTTGTACTGTCGTCGGACCAGTCTGTCTCTACTACCTTGAAATTCGGTCTACATGTTTTTTGTCTTTCAACTTTTTTCCTTTCTGCCGTGTCAAGTGTTTGTTGGAGAAAGTCAAGGGAAAGCTGAGTTGGGTGGCGTTTCTGGTGAATACCATGGGGCGAGAAGCATCTAACACTCGAGTGTTAGATGCTTCTCGCCCCATGGTATTCATCAAAACATCACATTCTGGACACAGCTCTTCCTGATATTGGGATACTTAAAGGGAATGCTTCGATAGTCATCAACTTGGAAAACGCTCGCTTTTGAATACCTGCTGTGATTCCTACCTAGACAGTCTCACAGAGGCTACTTACATCAAGTGATATTACTACGTCCACCAACCCCAGCAGCATCTCATCAAGTCCAAACCCCCACCACAGACTGCAGACTTGACTCGGAACCCTCCTTGCCGGCACTGCGCCGCAAAGCCTGGCGAATGAGGTTCAGAGCCGAGCTGCCCAGGAAGACGGGAACCTTGAGCCTTTGCGCCTCATCAACAGCGGCACTCAGCCGGGCAGCAATAGATGACAAGGACTCTCCACCACTGCTCGACCCCTCCGTCGCCGCACGGCCCGCACCCCCCTCGCCGCGAAGCCTTCTTATGATCTCCGGGCCAACAGTCGACAGCATCCGAGAACCGCCAGCGGCATTGATGCAGAGTTCGAAGACCTGGTCCAGGTCCAAGCCAACGAAATGGGCGAAAGCCAACGTCTCGGCAGCAGAGCACAGATGGACACCCCTGAGCAAGTCGACGACGAGGGCCAGCTTATCGTGCTCCGTCTGGGCGGCGCCCTGCACCGGACCGACACGACCCACGCCTTCGGTGTACATCCGGATCAAGCCGGCGTCGTCGTCGGGTCCGTACCCCCTGCCGAGACTGGCAAAGTAGACCTGCTCCGCAGCGGTGGTCATCGGGGTGGCGAAGCCAGCGGCGCGCGCCTCGTGGGTGATGATGCTGGTGTCCTTCAAAATGATGGTGGTGGCGCTGGCGATGGGCTGGTGGTTCGCGTCCAGGATGCGCGGGAGGCGGTTCTCGAACATCCAGCTCCAGCCGTCCGACCCGAGAATCCCCTCGGCGGCCCGGTTGAGGTCGAGACCCAAGTGGGCGGCGAAGCCGAGCGCCTCGCCCGCCGAGAGGATCTGGTTGGCGGCCAGGACCTGGTGGCACATCTTCATGTTGCTGCCGGCGCCGATGCCGCCCTGCACGATGTACAGCTTGGCCGGGTCGGACATGGCCTGGAGCAGGTCCTTCCCCTTTTCCAGGGCGGCGTCGTCCGAGGCGCCCGCCATGATGGAGAGCGTGCCGGCCGCGGCGCGCCCTGCGCCTCCCGAGACGGGACAGTCGACGAGGAGGACGTCGGGCCTGCCGCGCGCCGCGAGGTCTTTCTCCAGCGCCTGGACGTAGGAGCACGGTACTGTCGAGCAGAGGAGCACGACGGCTCCCCTGGGAAGGGTCTGGATGGCGGCGTTTTCGGAGTCGAGGAGGACGGATTGGGCTTGTTGGGCGGTGGCGACCATGCATACGCAGTAGTCCTTGTCGGCGACGGCTTCGGAGGGGGTTGTCGCCGGCTTGCCTCCTGCTTGCGCGAACCTCTCGAGGGTAGGTCCGTAGACGTCGAAGCCGGTGACGGGGTAGCCTTCTTTGACGAGGTGGGTGGCCATGCCGAAGCCCATGGCTCCGAGGCCGATGAAGGAGACGGGGGGTTTTTGTTGGGACATTGTGAGAGGTGGCAGAGGTCGGTGGGAAGTTGAGGTGGGGAGAAAGGTATCTGTCTGTCTATATGTCATTCAAAAGCCCCGAGAGGCCGAGGATGCGTGGGAATAGGAAGAAGAGGTTGGGAAATCCGTGTCAATGATTATCGCCAAAAATAAAATAAAAAAATTCTTTCAATTATAGGAAACAGGCTTTTCGGTGAAATTTGTCTACGTTCGTACCGTTCCGGTCAGGGGGGTTGGACGGTTTTATCAAGTCGAGGTCTCGGTCATGTCGATCCCCATTCCCCTCCGGGGCTTCCCCTCCCCCTCCCCCTCCCCCTCCCCCACGTTGTCTTACCCCAGTTATTACTACCGAACAAGAGGAAATCGCCATCGCCAAGGATCCATTTCATGAGTGGATCAGTACTGCATTGAGGTCAGCTTCGTCTTAGCACTGTCGGCTTTGTTCCCCGGCTAAATGGGAAAAGAAACGCTTGTTGGGGAAAAGCGTAGATGTGGGTGTGTGGTGGGACAACTCCAAGTTTCCGTCATTCGGCCAAATGACCGATCGCGGGAGTCGGGGCTCGGTGTTTTCACCGACCGGTAAGAAGTCCGTTTCTCGGTCAGAAAGCCGCCTTTTTCTTCCCTGCTCCGAGATCTCCAAGAAATCAAATTTCAATAACACGAGTATTAATGATGCATCTTGTTCTTGCATTGTCATGTGTGATACTTGTCCTGGCCACTTCAATCCCGGGACTCGGTGAGAATTACTCGGTCCACTCGGCCGGTCTCGGTGGATTCACCGGCCGGAATCGCGGGATTCTCAATGTACTCGCGTACAGTGCCGATCATAGTGTACATCGGGAACGGAGAGACCCACACCCCGCTTCGTGACCCCGCTGAGGGGTTCCGTGGGGGGTTGACGTAGCGGTGCATCACCCAGTAACACCGTTATACGGTACCGGTGGCTGTACCGATTTAAAGGAACAGAGAGAGGGGCATCGCGGGACTTTTCTTATATGAATTATTGTATTTATTTGAAGTTCTATATTTCTTCTTATTTCTTTTCTGAAGTCCGCCCCCCAGGTGTTAATCATTCCACATGCAGATGCTTTCTCCATAAAGCGACTTCCGCATATTGTTCTACTGGACAGCCCAAGCACTACTTAACTGGATTTTCCGCCCTTTTCCTCCCATTTTGACAAATAGTAAAATACCCTCATATATTCTCTCCCTCTGCCCACCGCCTTCACAACTCCTCAAAAATGGCTCGACCACCCCTCTCCCAAAACCGCACCCTGTCCATCCTCAACGCAGCCCGCGATGGAGGCTACGCCGTCGTCGGCACATGCTGCTACAACATCGAAGCCGTACTAGCCAGCGTCCGCGCCGCCGAGAAGAAGAAGTCCCCCTGCGTCGTGCAGCTCTTCCCCTGGGCCATGCAATACGCCGGCGACGCCCTCGTCCTCGCCGCCGCCTCCCTATGCCACAGCGCCTCCGTCCCCGTCTCGCTGCACCTGGACCACTGCCAGACCCCGGAGCTGGTGCGCCGCGCCGCCGACATCCCCGACGGCTTCGACAGCATCATGTGCGACATGAGCCACTACGAGAAGGAGGAGAACCTCGCGCTGACCAAGGACCTCGTCGCCTACTGCCACGCCCGCGCCATCGCCACCGAGGCCGAGCCGGGCCGCATCGAGGGAGGCGAGGACGGCGTCGCGAGCACCGCCGATTTGGAGGGCGTCCTGACCACCCCCGACGAGGCCGAGCTGTTCGTCGCCACCGGGATCGAGATGTTGGCGCCTTCGTTCGGGAACGTCCATGGCGAGTACGGCCCCCGCGGCATCCAGCTGGAGTTTGACCGGCTCGAGGCCGTCCACAAGGCCGTCGGCGATAGGGTGCGGCTGGTCCTGCATGGCGCCGACCCCATCACCGAGGACGTCTTCCACCGCTGCATTGCCAATGGCATCACCAAGGTCAACATCAACAAGGGAGTCAACAACGCCTACGCCAAGTCGCAGGAGGAGACCCGCGGGAAGCCTATTACTGCCGTCATGGAGGCGGGGACCAACAAGATGCAGGAGGCGGTTGAGTGGTACATGGACTGCTTCCGTAGCACGGGAAAGGCATAAGGGGCGGGTGGGTGTGTTAATGGTCTACGAGGTATGATGGCTGTTGGTTCAAAAAGTTGCCCGGATGAGGCCAAAACGTTTCATCATGGCCATTGAGAAAGGAAAAATAAATAAATAAAAAAAGCAAGGATATCGTCTCTTCTTCTCATATTGGGGATAATGGAATGGGAATGGTATTATGTATAATTATGGTGTCCTTTCTATAAAGCCCGGTAAGCCTCATCCGTCGCTGTCTCGATGTATGTATATACAGATTGGCTTGCTAGTACTGCACATTCGGGTTTTCTTCTTTCATTAGATGCTAGTAGGGCAGACAGAGCATGTCTCCTAGAGCTCCAACGGCCCCTTGTCGTCACCAAAGATCTTCTTATGCCATGGCTGGTTCCCCTTCTGGCACACGCCGTCCCAGTCAACGGGGGTGAACTCCCGCGACGGCTCGAAGATGCGCACCGTCTTCTTCTCGGCGTCGGCCCGGGGCGCATAGTAGACAGTCTCCTTGCCATGCTTACCGAGCGGCGGGAGCCTAGCCAGCGGCGTCTGCCCCTGCCCCTGCCCCTGCCCCTGCCCCTGCTCCTGCTCCTTCACGGCGACGGGCTTCAAGTGCTCGACGACCAAGTCGCGCAGGTGCGGGTAGAACCAGGTCATGTTCCACCAATTCTCCAGCCGCCACGGCTTGAGGCCGTTGATGTACGCATTGTGGTGGATGCCGACGGGAGAAAGGCCGAAGTAAAAGTCCGTGTAGAGCGGTACCTCGTCCCACTTCTTCCCGGGAACGGGCCCCTTGCTGTCCTTCAGCTCGGGCGGGATGCCGCGCACGCGCACTCCGTCCGGGACGCCGGCCCTCGCCGACGCGCGCGCCAGAGCCTTCTCGTCCCCGATGACGACAAAATGGCCGTCCTCCTCGGCCGAGCAAGTCGGAGGGATGGTGGTGAAGTTGTAGTCGAGCCCGATGCCGAACTCGAACTGCTTCTTCTTCCCGTCGCGGACGGCGGCCTGGGCGATGGCCCGCGTCTCGGGCGCCAGGGCGTCCAGCCGTGCCTCGGCGGCCGTCCCGTTCCACGTGGCGGCGAGGCTGCGCATCCACTCGCGCCAGAGCATCTGGTCGCCCATCACCTCGCCGATGAGCGCCTGGTCGCTCCAGAGCTGGCGGCCCCGCATGGCCGTCTCGTCGACCTTCTCCTTGCAGCGCCGCAGGGCCTGGCGGAGGGATCCCATGGTCCCCATGATGAGCCCGCTGTTGACGCAGCGGGGCCGCACCTTCCTGTGTTTCCGGGCCGGGTCGGCGAAGAAGAAGACGCGGTCGGTGTCCTCGCCGTACAAGTCGCTCGGCAGGGGCGACTCGGGCCAGTGCGCGTAGTTCGGCTCGGAACCCGAGTCCCAGCTCGGGTGGCAATCCTTGGCCGTGGTGACGATGATGGACTGCTTCGGCGGGGGCACGGGGAAGTCGGCGGCCAGGGCCTCCCACTCGCGACGGTTGCGCTCGTCGGCCTCGCGGTTGAGTTGGTGGAAGCGCTCAATCAGCACCGAAGGCGGGAGCTGGAACCAAATGTCGTAGGCGTCCACCAGCAGGATCAGGTCCTCTTCGTCCGCGTCTTCGGGTTCCTGCCCTAGCAGTGTTTCGATGATGACGAGGAGGCTCTCGAGCTTGGCGATATGGCTGCCCGCAAACTGCCAGTCGGGCCGGTTGAACTCTCCCCTCCAGTTCAGAATGGTGGGCATCGGATAGCCCAGGGCGACGGCGGACATGATGACCTTGCAAAGGTTGAGGGCCGGGCCGTCGGCCGGCATGACGACGCGTAACCTCCTCTTCCCGCCCGGATCGTCTGCGTAGGACGGTACATGTATTGTTTCGAAAAGATCCTTTGTCACGATACCGCCGGCGATCGAGCCAGGTAATGGGTCGTTTGCCTGCAAACGGGCTCGTCGTAAGCATATTCCTGCGAGGTCCAACTCGAGGATAAGGCGAGGGAAGAACAGGCCAACATACCATGGAGTAGTAATACAGTACGAAGACGACGAAAAATACACAGGCGAGGCCCAGCATGTTGGTGCAACGCGCACTTCTGTAGAGTAGCCTCCTGGGTTTGCAGGAAGAGGTGACGCCTGTAGGGGCGCCATTCTGGCCATCGGGTTCCGCGAACGTGCTCGTGTTGCTCCAGGCGTTGGGATTGAAGCCGGAATCAGAGTCCGACCAATTCGGCAATCGGGTCCTCGACGATGGCGGCCCGTTAACGGCCATGGCCGTAGGTTCAAAGTTCTTTTCAAATCAGGGCGGCGGACGTGGACAGTACAGCGTCAGAGGCAACGGGCAATGGTAGATTGAAGGCGGCGAGTCGCGAACGGCATGCGTCGTGTGCTTGTGTCGTGTGTCGGGGAGAGGAGGCGGCGATCGTAGACGCTTTCTCTTGCAGTCTATGCATAAAGATATACGTAGAGCGAGGAGAGGTGTAGAATCATGGATCGTCGTGTCGAAAAAAGGCGATTATGTTGCCCCGTCCTGCAGGATGAGGAACTGGGAGATCGAGAGCCAAGCCCAAGTCGTGAAGTCGCCGCAAAGTTTAGGGGGGGACTCGGGAGGAAGTGTGTGGCTGTGCAAGAACAGGGGTACGTACCCTGTACTCTCCTGCAGACCACTTAGTGGCTTGGGCAGTGGCTTGATTCGACAACCGCCCCCTTATCCGTCCAGCCTTTGATGACTAAGAAGTAAAATCATCAATCATCTCGTACCTACGTGTAGAGCTTCCGTGCCTACTCGCGTCTTGGTTCGAGATGCTCATCTTCGTCTTCAACAACCCAAACTCGCCAACATCACCGGTATTACCATTGCCTCAGGGCTACTCTCTCCTCCCCTGCCAAACTTTTCACTCCACCCCTATGCCTACACCGATTCAACGATCTCTAGCGACACATTCCCGTGATGCCCGGCCTCTCTCGGCCACCCACCGTCCGCTTCCAAGATGAGGTCCGCACCTTCATCGCCTTTGGCCTCGTCGGTTCGTGTCCTTCCCTTCTTGTGACCCTCCTTTGACCCGGAAGGAAAACGTCTGACCATATCGAAACCCAATCTAGGCGCCGTCAACTCTATCCTCCCCCTAATCGTCTTCTCCGCCAACTACCTCATCATCCCCTTCCCCCGAGCCGTCGTCACAATACTCGAAATCCTCCCGGCCCTCCTAATAAAACTCATCCTCCCCCCGCTTCTCCGCCACGTCAACATCTCGTACCGGCTACGGCCCCTCCTCCTAGCCAGCTGCTGGGTCCTCACCCGCATCGTCACAGCCGCCACTCCACCCAACGTCCCGCCCGCCCCCCGCATCCTCATGACCCTGCTCGCTTCCGCCGCCTCCGCCGCCACCGACGTCTCCTGCCTCGGCCAGCTCCGCCACTACGGCCTCGCCGGCCTCGCAGGCTGGGGCGTCGGCACCGGCACCGGCCGTCTCCTGTGCGCCCTCTTCCCCCTCGCCGTCACCGTCTGGCAGGGCCGCCAACTCCGCCAAGCCATCGAGCACATCCTCCCCCTGACCGCCGTAATGCTCGTCGCCTTCCTCCTCGTCCTGCCCCGCCCGGCCGTCTACCGCCGCGACCCGGACGACGTGTTGGACGACGACCTACAAGGCGAGCCGGGCGTGTTCCTCCTCCAGCAGGACCCTCGCCTCAACGGAGCCGCTAACGCGCATCACGCGGGAGGTGCCACCGTAGCTGCCGGCGGCAAGCTGGACGCGCTTTCGAAAAACGTCAAACAAAACATAGGCCTCACGCGGCCGCTCGTGAAACCTTACATGACGCCTCTGTTCGTCGCTTTCGTCGTGCAAGCCGTCGTTTACCCAGGCATAGCGCGAGCCCTGGCCGCGTCCCTCCAACCGGATTTCTTGCACTACAGTACCGTCTACGGCCTCTTCTTCCACGCCGGCAACCTCCTCGCCCGCTCGTCCGTGCTCTTCTTCCGAATCCGCCGGCCCCGCTCCCTGCTGAGCCTTCTCCTCGTCGCCCTCGCCTCCGTACTTGTCAACGCCTACTTCCTTATTTCTGCCTACGCCATCTTCCTCATGGCTTTCGTCATTGGCTTCCTCGTTGGTGCCGTGTACGTCAATATCTTCGCCCGGATTTTGGAGGACGATATCTATGACGCCGACGCACGCGAGTTTGCTCTCGGCGCAGCGAGCGCTGGTGAGGCGGCCGGCTTGTTATTCGGCGGTATCGTAGGAACAGTTTTCGAGGCCGCCCTCTGTAGTCTCCCAGTCGATGGGACAAGGTGGTGTCATAGAACTAGATAACAAGGCCCAATGAGAGGCTCTTGGTTTGTATATACGAAGAGGTGCGGTATGTAATGGTTTGCGCTTGCGGAATGGGTAACTAATCAATCGCTTGCTTTTTTTCTTCCTTTTTCTTTTCTTTTCTTTTTGGGTATAAATATGGACGAGAAGAATCAAGCCCGATCTAGCAACGGCGTCCCCTCGAGAAAACGACAACGTGGCTTCACCTCAGGGCCTCCCTGCTATCCTTCGGTATGGGCGCCTCCAGCTCATGCACATGGTGTGCTTCTAGCTCCATTCGCGATTCGCTATGCAGCTCGGTAGGTGGCGCGAAAGGTGGCGCGAACGGATGTGTGGCAGATTCGGTCGTGCCGTCAGAATGCGTCGAAGACGAATCCCACCTCGGATGGCCCGTGAGAGTAGTTGTGGGTCCGTACATGTCGACGGGTGTGGGCGCGATCGAGTTGCGCTGGTGCGCCGGACGGGGAATCTCGTGGTAGGCAGGAGCCGGCTGGGGGCCGAACGGGGTGGACGACATCCCCCTGGCCGACTGCCCCCCTTCCGCTGGAGACAGGAGGCCTGAGGACGAGAATCCCGCTTGCCGACGTTGCATACGTCGTCGCCGACGGAGGAAGACGAGCACTACGGCAACGGAGACCAAGATCACGCCGGCGACCACTCCTCCAGTGATGCCACCGACGAGGGCGCTGTTCGGGCCCGGGGCGTTGCTGTTACCACCAGATATGTCCTCATTATCATCGTCACCGGTATCACTGTCGTCATTGCCCATATCGTCTGCATTATCACCTAACACACGATGTTAGCAGTTTTTCCTGAAGGCGAGATTAATGCTCCAGGAGGGAAAAGAAAGAAAGAAAAAGTACCCAAAAACATCGCCCGCACTTCAGGGCTCGACCACTCAACCGAGTTCTGATGCCTAGAGGTACACAGAGATTAGCAAGTAGCCCCCATCGTCATACTGAGACCAAGATCCCCCCCCCCTACTCACCCGTCACTGTACCAATCCCTCACCACGGCCGGAGACTGGTATCTCTCCGCCCCAGCATCGTAATGGTCCTTCCACTGTAAATCGGTAACGTCAAACACCCCGAGGCCGTTCACCCAGGGGTCCTGGTCCTCAAACTTGCTGGCTTCCTCGGATATCCCTTCATTCATGCCTCCCACCACTATCATCTGCCTGTTTCCGGCCAAGACACAAGCATGGTCCGCACGGGGATTGAAGGCGGCATAATCTGCCCGGAACCATTGAAATCCAGGTATTGTGAGGACGTAGAGTTCGTCGTATGCTGTGGATAGACGGCTGTTCACGCCACCGTACACAAATCTACCATCTTGTTAGCTCATAACTGCATCCCTATCTGGGGGTAAGACATGTATGTGAGTGAATCATACATCTCTGTTGTGCCCTCTGGGCTCTTGGCCGACACAGCACAGAATCGACTTCTCCTCGACGGTGACGAACCCCTCGTCTCCTGCCAGAACCACTGCTTGGTTGACGGATCGTACAACGTAATGTTGTCGAACGAAAGGAAATGCTCCGGGGGTTCTCGGTAAAGGTCCACTCCACCCATCTCTCCACTGAGAAACATGACCAACCCATCGTCCGAGTGCTCAGGGAGACATAGCGCGCTGCCTCGGTAGTAGGTGCCTAGTGAGTTGAACGCTGCTGCCGATTCGTTCGTCCACCGCCTCGAGTCCATATTATAGGTCACCAAACCCGGCGTCGGTATCTTGGTCTCACTTTCGACGTGAAAATCGGTCCGGTTGTTGGCGTAACCGCCGAGAATGAATGCGTTGTTCCCGCAAGACACCGAGCCGCCGCCGACGTTCCGGTTGACCTCCCTGAATTCCTCGCTGTCGGCCGGTTCCGAGACGTGCCATTCACCGCCACCGAAGTTGTCGGGTTCGAATTTCCATAGGTGTCGGCTGGTGTCGTTCACTTGCCCCGTCGTTGCCTCTCCTCCCCAAGCGTACAGTCCTTTCCCGGTGCTGTTGGCAAAGAAGTACTGGAAGTTGTTCCGTGGCGCTTCTTTGTCCACGGTCCAATACTGCACGGTTCGATTTGTCCACGAATTGGTGATGGGAATCGCCAACATCTCGGAGGCTAGATGAGCATCCCGTCCCCCCAATCAGTTACATGTCCACTACCGAGTCGACCATGGGCAACGACACACGACAATCACATACCCGCTTGCTTCTCATACTTGCCACCATCGTCTACCAGGATCAAAGCTCCACCGTCGACATACATGTAGTCGCCAGCGACCACGGCTACGAAGTTCACGTAAGTCAAGACGAAGGAGCGGTGCTCAGAAGTCAGAACTTCAGAGAAGGGGCGAATTTGTCCCCCGCTAAGACTTACCAGAAACCCCAGATAACCTCGAAAGGTTACGAATCTCCAGCCTTTCCTGTCGTTTCGACTTTTGCCCTGGCTCGCCGGCCGAGCTTGGGGCAGCTCGACTAGCCCACAGAGCAAGCCAAGCAAACAAACTCGGCAGTAGTGAAGACTTCATGTTTCTGCAGAGCGAGCGAGCGTACGAGGAGCAAAAAAAAGAAAAGAAAAAAAAAAGAATTTGGTTACGCCTCAGAGCTGCCTCTCTCTCGGGAAGGGGAGGGAGAAAAGTTAGATAGGTAACTCAATCTGGTTCCGTCAGGCATCGGATTGGCGCGGGGATCGGCGAAGAAATTCAGCCCCCAATCGCTGCAGATGCAAGGCAGACAGCTACTGAAAAGATGCATAGCAAATGCGTCGATGGCTCGGCCTGTCCGCGGGGGAACCATCTGGGGGATCGCCGCGCGGAGGATTCCACGGCGGAGGAAGAAACGCTTGTTTCTGGGGCCATGGTATGCGGTGAAAGTCACAGTCGCAGACGCAGACGCAGACGCAGTGGTTTATTAGAGACGCGAAATCGCGAGAAGTTGTGGGGTATTTTCATCCTGGCGATCATCGCTTGGCGGCCGACGATGGATGAAAACCGAGACCGAGCAATCACGGATAGAGGACGCGTCTTTCTTGCTCCTGAGACGAAAACGGATATGCAGGGGAATACGAAGGCAACAGCGATTCGTGCCACTACCTCGCTTTGCCGAGCCTTATTCTGGGCATCGGTCCCAGTAAAGGAGGCAGTGCAACTGAAGAAGAATGAAGAATGACGATCCGTATCCCGTATCCGTGCAGTCGTTTCCAGGTGAGATGAAAAGAAGATGCAAAGAGGACGCAGCACGGGATACACAAAGTCCAGGGGATGTACGAAGTTCCACACTCCGTCTACGCCGTCCTGTCATATTATTCGTGAATATTCGATAAAACCGGGGCTGAGCCCTTAGCTTAGCCTAATAGTGTAAAACGGGACGTTCAGGGGGGCAAAGTTCTGCACGTGATTTCGCGTGGGATTCCCGCTGACAAGTACCCAGACGCGTCTTTTCCACTAACAACACAACACACCTTCATACTTCTTCTACCCACCACCAATTTTCCCACGGAACGACCACGAGTAGGAAGGACTTTGTCCCGACATAATCATCATATGACATCACGACACTACTACTGCCTTGGACCGACATGCACATCGCTCGTGGTTTCTCTATAGTGGCGCTTCCTCTTGGGCCATGACAGCACCAACCCCGCCGTCCGAGTCGCCGCGCGAGCCAGAGGAACCACCCGAGGCTGGCCACAAGGATCCGTCTCTGACTCCAAGACTGACTTCTGAGCATGACACATTAAAGTATCACCTCTTGGGTCCTTCGCTCACCAAGGCTGGCCAAGACTCGGTGGATCAGAAGAAGGTCCGTGTTTCGAAGCGTCCCGTCGACTGGTCCCCATTCAAGCACAAGTATGTACTATCTCGTATGCTAATTGAATGATTTGGAATATTCAGGTCTCCGAAGTCATCTTCAATGCCTCCAAGGGATCCAAATTCTTCAACCGGGAAGAGGCCAAAGACAAAATCCTGACCCAGAAGATCGACCAAATCCTTCAGAAGAAGCGCCATCTCGATACCCTCGATCTGTCCCGTGAGCTCCGTCACGCCGACAATCTCGTCGCCCAGCTCGAACTCACCCGAGATCTCAGCCAATGCATAGTCCACGTCGATTGCGACGCCTTCTACGCAGCAGTCGAGCAGCTCGACCGTCCGGAGCTCAAAGACCTACCCTTCGCCGTCGGCGGCGGCGTCCTCACCACCTGCAACTACGTGGCCCGCAAGTACGGCTGCCGCAGCGGCATGGCCAGCTTCGTCGCCAAGAAGCTGTGCCCGGACCTCGTCCTGCTCAAGCTCAACTTCGACAAGTACAACGCCAAGGCCCAGGAGGTGCGCCAGGTCCTCGCCGAATACGACCCCCGCTTCGAGAGCGCCAGCATCGACGAGGCCTACCTCAACATCACCCAATACTGCGCCGACAGGGACATGGAGCCCGAAGACGCTGTGCAGCAGATGCGTGACGAGATCCATGAGAAGACGCGCATCACCGTCTCGGCCGGCATTGCGGCCAACGCGAAGCTCGCCAAGATATGCTCCAACATGAACAAGCCAAACGGCCAGTTCCTGCTGCCCAATGATCGGATGGCCATTATGAAGTTCATGGCCAGCCTACCGCCTCGCAAGGTCAACGGTGTCGGGCGGGTATTAGAGCGCCAACTCGGCGGCATCGGCATCAAGACGTGCGGCGATATCTACCAGTACCGCCAATACTTGAGCCCACTCTTCGGGGAGAAGGCGTACGAGTTTTTGATCCATTGCTATCTCGGCCTCGGCCGCACTCGGATTCAGCCGGCCGAGGAGTACGAGCGCAAGAGCGTAGGCACGGAGAGCACATTTCACGAAATGTCGGACCCAGTCAAGTTTCGGGAGAAGCTGCGGTGGACGGCTGAGGAACTTGAAAAGGACATGAAGAAGGCAGAATGCAAGGGCCGGACGCTCGTCCTCAAGGTCAAGCTTCATACCTTTGAAGTATACACGCGGCAAGTCGTGACGCCCAAGGCGATTTGCATGGCGGACCATCTCTACAACTACTCTCTCCCCATCCTCGCCAAGCTGGAGCAGGAGATACCGGGCATGAAACTGAGATTGATGGGTCTGCGTGTCACCCACTTGGAGAGCACGAAGAAACCAGATACCATGGCCTTCTTCGGCTTCCGACCGCGTAAGACGACCGCCGATCCCGGCTCGGCGGTTGCCCCGGATCCCGAGAACACGAACCGCAAAGCCGAAAACGCTGCCGACGGCCATGACGTGTGGGAACAATGGCCCGAGGAAGAGATGTACCAGCTCGACCACGACCTGCAAGCCCAAGCGGACGCGGTGGTGCTAGCTTCACAGGAAGAAGGAGATTCGACCATCACCCCCCGCGGGTCAGATTCGAACCACCGGCATGGAAAGGAGATCCACCCCCACCCCAACCCCAGCCCCTGTAAACCCGAGACCAGAGCGGAAGAGGAGGGGACGTGGTGGGACTGTCCGATTTGCAATCGGCCTCAAGCCCCTGACGAGAGGCAGTTTAACGATCACATTGACCTTTGTCTGTCGAGACAGACGATCAGGGAGGCGGTGCACCAAGATGTACCGTCACAACCGCCAAAACTGGGGACGCCGGAGACTCCGAAAAAGTCGAGGCTCGGGGGTGAGAAGAAGCGCGGCAGGCCACCAACCGTCGATCCACGACAGAAGAAGTTGTGTTTCGGGTAGACGAAGGCTTTGGCTTTGAATTTTTTTTTTTTTTTTTGGATATGCCTAGATGAGGAACGAGATACCCGACGCCTTTTTTTTTCTTTTTCCTCCTTCATTCCGAGAGAAAAAGAAAAGAAACAAAATACAACAATGTTTCTCTTCCATGGTCGCCGACTCTGCAACAGGGTACTGCACTCTGCGTCAACTACATACGTCAGTTTCCCAAGAACCGGGCTCGGCTACCCACTAATGCCTTGCTGGCTGTCGTTCTTACCCTACAAGTCGCGGTTCTTCTACACATCGGGGAACGAGACGAGCTCGGCGGGTTTAACGGTTCAATCAGGCCACTGATTACGGGCATCCGGAGTGGACGACCATGGACCTAGGCTGTGTCTTGAAGATTGATCGGAGGAACGGAGAGGGAGAACGGAGAGGAAGGCCTCGGTATTAGGGCATCTTATCGTGTCCAACAGACAGTTCGCTGCACAAGTTCCATGTGGCTGTGGCCAGGGGCCGCTGCTAGTGCGGCCCATCATCCCATGCAGGACGCAGTATACGGGGTTATGGACTTGCAAGGGGTCGATTTGGGGCCACTGGGGAGCACTCGAGAGCACATGCTGTACCGAGGATGATCTTAGTCGCTCGCAGATGGGACAGGGTGTCGAATACGTGTCTGGACCTTGCACTTGAGCATCCCAGCTTGAGGAAGGCCACCCACGTCCTTGCAGCACATATTCATCGCGGACTTTGCCAGAGTTACTACGGCCCCTTCATGTGTTTTACCATGGTCGGGCAGACTTTTACACACCAGCTCGCATCTTCACGGCACGGATTTTGTGCGTACTAGCATGGAGTTGAGGAGCAGGACAGAAAGAAGACGAACGCACGCCATATCTCTCGCCCGCTCCACAGAGCGAAGGATTACCAATCAGTGACAGGCGGCGCTTTATCTCCAAACAGAAATTCCGACAGGCCATTCATCGTTGGAACGGGCGACGAATACGGATACCTAGGCCCACGATATGGGTCCTCGGTGACCACGAAAGGGCCGACTGAGGGATTACTTGGGGATTACTGAAGCATCCAGACCGATTCGCAGCTGCAGGGAACGGCGATAACAGAAAGAAGAAGAAAAGAAGAAAAGAAAAACAGATTTTCATCAGCGCTAAACCAGCACCAAGTGGACAAGAAGCATAGTAAACGTATTGCAAAACGCTCACATCGACGAGTCGTCGTCGGAGATGGCCCCATCTTAATTTCGAAAGGTACCCCACGCTGGTGGATATGACAGCGTGGGATGATTTTGAGCCGCCGGACGAAGGGAAGCGGAAGCCGAGAGACCACAAGGTTAGTTGCCGAGAAGCAAGGGGTTTAAGACGGGCGGGTTCAGGTTCCGCGGCGGCGGCAACGCCACGCAGGTCTTGGTATTTGCACCTCTTTTCATTCCCTCTTGGCGTGAATGCTGACCGAACATTGACATTTCTGACAAGAATTTAGACTTTTAAAGGTCGAGGGGCGCTGAAGGCCGCACAGTTTGGCTTGAAGCCTTGGAGTACATGATCTCTGCGAGACGTTTCACTTTACTTCAGTTCCCTCACACTTTTCTCGCCACATCAGCAATGGCTCGCGTCCTTGGCGACTCGGCGACTTCAATTGCCGTTGGGAAAGGAAGAACAAAAAAGAGTCTTCACCGAAAAGCTTCCTTCCTTAGGACGACCCTTAAAAACGGGTCTAGCCGGGTCTCGGCGCATACACCGAGACCACTCGCCCGAGTCGGGCCCCTACTGACGGACCCGGCCCAGTAACCGGTCCCACCCCCTAGCACGACTCGTGGGTCACCTGCCGAGTGGTACGTGCCGAGTCAAGATCGCCGGATGGAGGGTGAAGGTAATTACATAATACGTTGTACATGTACCGACTGATGGACCCAACTGCGCCTCCAGTCCAGTCGTCTCCCAACAGAACTTCGGCATGATCGGCCGGCACTCTTTCGTCAGTGATGGCCCAATGACGTGGAGGTCATATTCTCAATGACAACATATTCAATGCTTTCGTTTTCATGTCTGGGTATCTTTTTCTTTATTCGTTTAAAGCACCGGTCCCCTCGAAAAGAGCCTACCTTACCTAAGGTGCACAGTGTCGCTCCGAAGTGTCGCTCCTTGAATCACATTCATCATCCTTCGTGCACTTACACGCACAATCCTTGAGCAGATCCTTGGCTTTCGTTTTATCCTCGCCGATCCACACTGGTCCAAGCTAACACCAGTGATCTTGCATTATGAAAATGGAGACGACATGTTCAAGCCAGCCAAACAACGGTGAAAGTGGGTGGGCGACGCCTCCACGACGGAATCGTCCCGTTCATCAACTCCGACGCCCGTGGACTTGTGACGTTGTCAAGTAAAAAGGCACGTTTATCATCCCATGCTAAGGAATTAAATTCATTTTCCCCCCTTGGCGTCACGGTGAGCGACAGCCCGAAGAATAAGGTCTGTGATGCTTCTACGCCACACCATGCATCTCACGGTTTCCACCCATTGACTTTGATTCTTGCGAAAGAGAAAAGAAGAAAAAAAGAAGAAGAAAAAAAAAAGGGGGGGGGGAAGAAAGTTTTTTTGTTTTTTTAACCATTGCGTGAGAATATTTGTTTCGTTTGATTCCTTCTTGGGCCTCGAATCCTTCGAACGTAGTTTTTTTTTTTTTTTTTTTTTTTTTTTTTTCATCTACCCCTGAACGCCAGTGTCCACATCCTCTCTGTCGATATTTGGTGACCTCAGTGGCCTCCATTAGGACGAGGATGATTCGCCGCAAGTAGAAACACTTGATGCCATGGGTCCTAAAACCGTTCCCTATGCTAAGTGGGCTTTCGAGCGGGCCCAGTGGCGATGAGCGCTCTGCACATCTCCGATTTCCCTTACATACATCGTGTGCTCTGAAAAGCAACTGAACCCATCATCATTTGGTCTTTTCATTTGTAGGCTTCTCGCTTCTTCATTCATCCGCCCCCTTTACCCCGTAATCTTACAATAGACCGGTCTTTGCCAACCCCGGACCTAAATCACCGGATCCATCTCTATACTTCTCTCTTTTCTCTCTACGGTGTCTTCTCCATTGTACTCGAAATCATCTCTCCACCTTCCCCGGATCAGAGGAATCCCATCGTGTCCTTAGTTCCCTCTCCTGAGTCTCCTCTCTCTCCCCTTTCTCTCCATCGTTTTCATTCCTTAGAAGGATATCAACACCTGTTCCGAAGCTTCCTTTCTCCAACCAACACGGCCCCCAGCATACTCCTCGTGTGAACAGAACGAACGTGAAAACAGAAGGAGAGAGGAGAAACTCAACAAACCATGTCTAGCACCCCAAACACCTACACAGGCGGCACCTCGTCCCCAGTGGTCATGGACAAGGAATACAACCACCACAGCCACCGCGACAACATCAACCAGCACCAGCACAGCGGCCGCTCCTCCAACGTCCGCGAGTACGAGCGCGAGCAGCCGGTGGCGGCCCACGTCCTGGCTGCGGCCTTTGGCGGCGCCCTCCAGCCGGGTCTATGGAGGCCCCTCGAGCACCGCAAATTCGCCAACCCGGCGCCCCTGGGCCTCTCGGCCTTTGCCCTGACCACGTTCGTCCTGTCCTGCGTGAACTTGCACGCTAGGGGGGTGACGGCACCGCATATTGCCGTTCCTCTCGCTTTTGGCTATGGCGGGTTGGTCCAGCTTCTGTCTGGCATGTGGTAAGTTGTCCGGGATTTGGTTCTCTTGCGCCCCCCCTCCCCCCCCCCCCCCCCCCCCCCCCCCCCCCTGTCGTAAGTTGTAACCATTCAGGCTAGCTAACACATCTCGCCCAGGGAAATGGCAGTAGGCAACACCTTCGGCGCCACAGCCCTCTCCTCCTACGGCGGCTTCTGGATCGCCTACGGCATCCTCCTGACCCCAGCATGGGGCATCACCACGCCCGACGGGCCCTACGCATCAGACTACGCCGGCCACTACTCGGCCATCGGGTTCTTCCTGACGGGCTGGTTCATCTTCACGACGGTGCTCCTCCTCTGCACGCTGCGGTCCACCGTGGCCTTCCTCTTCCTCTTCTTCACCCTCGACCTCTGCTTCCTCTTCCTCGCCTGCGAGAACTACGCCCTGGCCGAGGGGAGCGAGTCCATTGCGCGCACCCTGCAGATCTGCGGCGGCACGTTCGGCATGCTGGCGGCGTTTGCGGCGTGGTATAACGCCCTGGCGGGTCTGCAGGATGATAGCAACAGCTTCTTCCGCGTGCCGGTCATCCATCTCCCTTGGTCGGAGCTGGGGAGGGAGATTCGGAGGGAGAAGAGCCACAGCATGTGAAGCAAGTCGTTTCTTTGGATGAAGTCTTGGCAGAGGGGTTATTTCAAAGCCATCATGTCCTTTTGCTAGCATTATAGGGACGAATCGTACGATGTACTTGGATAGACTTGGACCGATGGGCGGTATATATTGTATACGGTATGCTGTATCGGGCGGTTTATGTTTGTGGTTGTGGCATATCAAAGCGGGCGCGGAGAGTAAGACTCGGCGTGTCTTGAATTGTTTGTCGGCATCATATGATGTTTCGAATGATATTTCTCACATACCCAAATGAGATGACGATGCGATGCTTCGGTGACGCTTTTACGACATAAGGTACAGGACCTAGGAGCCGGATGGGTTCAGTTGTTCCGTAGCGGTGGACCGGAGAAGAAACTCGAATAAGAGTGGGGCCGATCCCGGGCCGGAGTCTGCCAATGCCGGTTCCGTGAGCGGAATCAGGTGCCTACCCCAAATACGAGAAGGCACACAACACAGTCGGTGGTTAAGTGTGCCACATGTAGCAGAAGGAGAAGGGCGAAGAGACAAGACCAAGAACGAAAGGTCATTCCACCTGTGTGACAGCCACACGACATGTGGCTGAAGGAGTACAAAAGTAAAGTACAGATCTACAAGTCACCTGACTAAGCATAGGTACCTTACAAAGCATAAGGTACATAGATGTACTTCCAAGTTTATTAGGAATACCCAGCCAGGCGTATCCCCACTCCGTAACAATTAATGTATTTTGGCCAACTTTTCGTACATCACCACTTTTCCACTTTTCGACGACCGGACTCCGTCCTCCCACCGGCCTCGTTCTCGGGCAGCCCCGACTTAAGGCCCCAGCTCAGATCTGTAGGTTTAGCGAAGAGGGGGGGAATGGAAATGGTTGAGGGCGATTGGTGTGTAATGCACTGCTGTGACTATATTCCATGATCCATCCTCTTCTGTCTGCCCATTGCCGAGACGACATCATACGATGGGCTGCGGAGGGAGGGAATTAAACCGTAAAGCTGTCTTGACAATTTGACGATTGGCCTGGCGTCATCATGTCACATGTGGGCGGGCTCACTACTTAGCAATCTGACAACACCCCTCCCAACCTCCCAACCTCCTACTCTCAACCTCTCTCTCTCTCTCTATTCCTCTCGTCAGCTCATCCACTGTCCCATGGTCATGCTCAATAGGATCAGAGTCCGTCACCTCCTGCTCACCCTAACAATTGCTCTCATCGCCACCCTCATTGCACGGTACATGTCCTACAGTTCAATCCTCCACGGCAACGCCCGACAGACCTTCTTTCGCTACCTGACCACCACATTCCGGTCCATAGTCACGACACCAACAATCATCATGGCCACCTCACCAACCGAAGCAACCCGCCCCGTGATCATAGTCGGCTCAGGCCTCGCCGGCCTCGCAGCAGCCCACGAAGCCCTCCGAGCCGGCGCAGCCGTGGTGATGCTCGAACAGGCCGCGAAACCGGGCGGGAACAGCATCAAGGCCTCGTCCGGCATCAACGGCGCCGGCACGCGATTCCAAAAGGCCAGCGGCATCACCAACGACTCCGCCGACCTGTTCCGCAGCGACACCATCCGGTCCGCCGGATCCCGGCTCCAGACCAGGAAAGAAGGCGGCATCGACCGCGCATCCCTCGTCCACGCGCTGGCCACCCACTCCGCCTCCGCCATCCACTGGCTCGCCGACGAGATCGACGTCGAGCTCCCCGTCGTCGCCGCCCTGGGAGGCCACTCCGTCGCGCGGACCCACCGCGGCGCGGGAAAGGTCCCACCCGGCGCCGCCATCGTGTCCGGCCTCCTGCAGAAACTCGTCCGATTCCCCGGTTTCGCGCTTCACACGTCGGCCCGGGTCGCGCAACTCCACGTCGACGACAAGGGGAACGTGCGCGGCGTGCGCTACGTGCGGAAAAGCGAAAACGGGCAGAACAAGCCGCCCGGGCCGCCGCGAGAGCGGGAACAAAAGGGAGAGCAGATCGACGTCTATGGCCCCGTCGTGTTCACCGCGGGCGGCTTCGCAGGCGACGCGCTCGGTCTGCTGGCGCGCTATCGCCCGGACCTGGCAGGCCTGCCCTCGACAAACGAAGCCCGGCCCGGCCCGCACGGGCTATTAACCAACACCCGTAGATCCACCACCAGCGGCAGCAGCAGCAGCAGCGGCATGGCGGGCGTAGGCGCGGAACTAGTCGACATGGACAGCGTGCAAGTCCACCCCACGGGGTTCGTCGACCCCCGCGACGCAAACTCGCCCTACAAGATCCTCGCGGCCGAGATGCTCCGCGGCGAAGGCGGCATCCTCCTCTCGCCGCAGGGCCGGAGGTTCGTTAACGAGCTGGAGAGGCGGGACGTCGTCAGCGAGGCCATCATGGCCCTGCCGCCTCCCGTCGACGACGAAGAAGAAGAAGAAAACGGTAATCGGGACCCAAGACAGTGGGACGTGGCGCTGCTGCTGGACCCCGGCGCCATGGACGCCACCGCCGCCCACCTCAGCTTCTACCTCTTCAAGGGCCTCGTGGAGAAAAAGAAAGTCAAGGACCTCGACCCCGCCGTCATCGAGGCTGTGGATCGGTACGCCGAATCCGTGGCGTCCGGGCGAGGAGACGACGAGTTCGGTCGCCGCACCTTCGGCCGTTGGCGGTTGATGCCGGGGGAGGCGAACCGCGAAGAGGAGGTCTGCATCGGGAGGGTGACGCCCGTGGTGCATTTCACCATGGGCGGCGTCGCCTTTGACAACAAGGCCCGCGTCTTGCGGAGGGCCGGGGAGGAGGGTGGTGCTCTGGTCCCCGTTCCCGGACTTTGGGCGGCGGGGGAGATCACCGGCGGGCTTCACGGCGATAATAGGCTCGGAGGCTCTTCGCTGCTCGAATGTGTCGTCTTTGGACGGGTGGCCGGTCGTGAGGCTGCTGAGGCTGCCAAGTAGACTTGCGAGTCGCCCTATGAGTAGACTGACTCAATATTTCATCGTCTTTTTCAACCAGACACCTGGAGAGGGCCGGGCTGGCAGCGCTGCACGCTACTGAAGCTGAATAAACCGACGTCTGGGAAAGCCATTCTTCTCAAATCCGGTTGCACGGGGGGGGGGCTGTTTTGATCTACCCTCGAGGCCCAGCATGGCAAGTCCTCGTCTATCCAGGTTCCGGCCAAAGAAAACCCTTTAGCCTCACTTCCATGCTGGTTTCCTTCTCCCAATCCATAACCTCGTATCAGACACCGAGCAATAGTCTTTCAGATGTTCGGCATGTGTATCCTCCGTGACGGCCCCGTGTCTCAACAACAAATTTCGAACTCCCTCGCCGACCCCATCATCCCTTCGTTGTCCATCCATCCGTCCATCCATGCATCAGACCAAAAACGTAGAATCCCAATTCGTCGCTCATGCAGAGTAAAATAGAGGGAAAAGAAACGTGCAAAAAATATACTGAAGATAATAAAGAACTTAGCCGGAACGCCAGGAGTGCACAGTGGAGCGCCTCTCCCTTTTCGTGTAATCAGTCACCCGTCATCGACGCGCCATTTCCCAGTGACAAAATGCCCGGCAAGCCTGCCTCCCATTGTGCGCCTACATTCCATCCTCCCCCCAGATCCGCATACTCGCAGAGCTACTCCCTAAGTGGTCGGCCCTGAGCGCGAAACTCCAGATCGCGTTTCCTATTCCGACAAAGGGGAAATCCACAAGACGTGTCATAGATTATAAATGCACCGGCGTATCCAGAGAGAGTTACCATCCCGAAATGGATATCAGAGAGGCGGCTGGGGGTGATCGGTGAGTCGGTGGCTCCTCGGTTGGCAGTGCAATTATAGTGAATGGCATACTTTCTTGTTGTGCCGTTGGTGTTGGCGGGTCAATCCCGTAGGTTACATAAAAGTGAAAACGTCGCAATCCCTCGGACCGTCCCACTCACGGCAGATGATCACGCCGGCGGTTTGGGTCGGGTGGTGAAAATTGTCTTGATCTTGCCGCTAGGTACTCGGCCGAGCCCGTTTGCCGAACCGGCTGCTCTACCAGCAACTTCGCGTCGTCGCTTGGTTCCCTGCGGTGCTGCTGGCTGGGCTCGGGATGCCGGTGCGATCCGGGAGCGCTGGGAACGCCGGCCATGCCAGGGGTGCCCGGTAGCAGCTGCGTCACGGCATGGGCGATGGACCGAATGACGTAGTTTCGCAGCTCGACGTCCTCCCGCGCATCCTCTTTCTGTAGCCGAAAGCGCTCTTCCTTGGACATGTTGGCCCTGCGTATGTTCCTGATCTCCTGTATGATGTACAGAAGCACATCCTCGGGACATCGGTTGCGCTCGAGGGCCGACTCGCTCTTGCGCACGTACCGCCGCGTGACGTCGGTGGCCCCATCGATGGAGAAGGCGATGCAGTACGACATCTTCTTTCCCCAACCTTCCGTGTACAGTCGCGGGTTGTCCCAGGCCTCTTCGCAGGCGTCCACGTGCACCCATCGTTTCTGGTGATCCGAGTACACTTCGGTCCAGACGTGGTCCTCCAGGTTCCACACCCAGCGAACGCGGCCTCCGACGGCGCGGCAGAGCATGCTGAAGCAGTTGGCCCATTCACCGACGCGGCCTCGCCGAGTATGCAGCAGCCGCCACACGTCGGCATAACGGGGAAATCGTTCAAAGGCGCCGCAGGAGGCCGCGGAACACCGGTAAAGCTCGACCCGCAGCGCACCGCAAGCGCTCTCGTCGGGTGTGGGGGCCGTCATCCCCTGGGCAATGGTGGGTGATAGACAAACGGGACACGGGGGGTTATTGACCCAGGTGAAGAACTGCCGCTTGAACCACCTAACACGGGGAGGATTGGTCAGAATGCATTGTTCCCAGTGACAGGCGGCAGGCGGCAGGCGGCAGGCCATGGCATAGAATAGACGGCAGTAGGGCCATTGGAACGACAGCAGCATCAGGGCATCGCCGACTTACCTTAACAGTGCACGAATGACACAGTCCTGGTAGCCCCAGGTGGCCCTCCGACCATCTCCCATGCTTTCCGCCTCGGCCTGCATGACCTGGCTTTCCTCTTCGGCCTCGCTGTATATCCTGTCCAGGGGGATGCACTGTAGGGCCTCGTCCAAGAGGCCGGGATTCTCGTACTTGGTCGGGGTGAGTGAATGGCCGATGAGGAGGCTCCTGAACTTTTGTGACTCGCGGTCATGCGGTGCCGGCGGAGTAGGCATCATGGGCAGGTTACGGATGGCTGAGGAGGACGGGGGGGGTGTTAAGGGTTGTTGCGAGGAGGAAGGACGCGGCGCCGAACTGGAGGCGGCACTACGCAGACTTGAACTGCTGGGTCGGTCGTGAGGTTGCGGAGTGGTCTGGCGGCGAGCGACTCGCAGATCGTTCATGCGCTTGTCGCGGAGGAGGGACTCGAACTGAATGCGGAGATCGCGTGCCCATTCCTCGCCGAGCTCTTGGGACGGCACAGTGCCCTGACCGGGCGGGATATGTCGGCCAGCCATGGCGAGGGTTTCGCAGAGGGTTCAAGGCGACAGTTGAGACGACGGAAAGAAGGAGAAAACTATAAGTAAAAGGAAAGAGATAAGGGTGATTCGAAAAGCGAGGTGAGGTGAAAAGCGAGGTGAGGTAGGAAGCGATAAAAGGGTCGGCTCTCCCAGGGACCTTTGAGAAGTACAAATGAAAGGAGTCAGACACGACAGCCGCGTGGTTGTGGTTGTTGAACCAATAAGTGGAGTGACTGGGGAGGGGTTCGTTGGTCAAGACGGAGAAGATCGACGAGGTTGTGCGGATTTGAATTTTGATGGGACGGAGTCGTCGTCGTAAGCGATACGTGAACTGATGATACACGTTGACTTGGATTGCCACGCCCTCAGGACACACTGTTAGACCACCCACGGGGGAGAGTCTAGGTAGAGTTGAAAAGTGACGAGAATGGGGCTCGAAGTTGAATAGAGCCGAGGAGGGCAGCGCAGCGGTATGGATGGGGCGCAAGGAGTGGACGAAGGATTATTGTCGTCAAATCGCCGGTTGTCGCGTTTCTGAAAATCGCAATGATTGTAAACGCTGTCGCCGTCGCATCCAGGGGGTTTGCGTAAAAGTATCTCGTACGCAGAACGGCTCGTGAACCTCTCGTTGAAGACAGGAGAGGAAGTAGAGTGTCGGAGGAGAACAATTGTTCGGGATGCAAGAACCGGGCGAGTTTCCGAGGGGTTCGATCTCGTGAGTCTTCTTGTCGGTTTTTGGGGGGGGCGAAGGGATTGCTACGGGGAGGACGGGGAGGACGGGGAGGAGGAGGAGGAAAAGATGGCGAGAGTCGACCTCGTCGTCGTCGGTGTCGGTGCTGGTGTCGCCCTCGTCGTCTTCTTTCGTCGTGTCGTGATCGTAGTCGTTATCGTAATCGTCGTGGTCGTTGCGTGTACGACTTGTGCAAGTGAATGCGTGTACTCGGAGGATCAACTCGCACAACCGACGGGGAGAATGGAAGACCGACTGGCAGCTGCGTCTGACGGGCGGAGGGAATAAAACGGCCAAGTTAAAAACCAAGGATTCCCCGAGCAGAGAATAAAGAGACGCGAGTCGCAGGCAGGCAGAAAGAGGAGCCGTGGGAACAGAACTGGAAATGCCCAGGACGAAGAAGCATTGGGACATTGGGACATTGGGGAACATTGGGACGTCTGGGAGGGGCGACTTGCGTGTCCACCCCCCCCCCTAAAGTTGCCAAAGTTGCCCCAGTTTCCTACTGCCCTTCTCGTCGACCCCTTCCGCATGTGCTGTTTTTACGCGTCAGCTATGTGACGACGCACCAATGAGGGTTGACGACGGACCTTTAAGAGTGGATCAGCCTACTCGGAGAGTACTTAGTACTTCGTAACATAAGGTACCCGTCACGGTGCCTACAACGTACCTGCCGTTGTACTTTATTTTACCCAAGGTACCTTAAGGTACCTTATACTGAGGAACCTACCTACTCCGTACTCCGTAGGCACTTTACCATTACGACTACACTCCCACAGTTAGAGAGCAGAGTACAGCACTCACCATTCAGAAAGAAGGGAAAGAAAAGAGGGAAAGAAAGTACCGAGGTGTACGGATACCTCTCCGTAGTATTCGTACGACATACGATAGCTCCAAACGATACCCTCAGACGGGCATACGGCATCCGGACAAGAAACGAAGCATCGAATTAAGGTACTCCGTGGTCCGGAGCCCGTAGTGTACCTTAGTCTACGATAGTCTACGGGAGTACGCAATCAATTCGGAAAAACGTACGACGACAGTTGGGCGTAAAAGCCGCGTCGACGAATTTTCAGGCCATTCCAGGGGCTGACTCTTCCTTTTTCAGCCTTTCGTCGTCGTCGTCGTCGTCGTCGTCGTCGTCGTCGTCATCACCGTCTTCCACTAGGTACCTATCCATAAGGCATAAAGTATGTTCCTGGCCGACTTGTTAGCCCAGGAGGTAACCAAACGGGGCTATGGTAGGGACTAATTAGTGCATGTTCCTCGTTTTCTCGTTTTTATTCTTCGGGTGGGTAATAAATGACTGTCGACTTGAATTCTTCGGAAATTTTTCTTTCCATCCATCCCTCCCCTTGGCTTCATGAGTTGACAGGAGACTCGACGAGACCGGCGGCTTTCTTAACAGTTCGCCAGTGTGGCACCGTGGCACCGTGGCACCGTGGCACCGTGGCACAGCACGTGTTCTCCTACGCGACACTACACCAAATCAGGGTTAGCGTCCTCCGCACAGCCGCCGTGGCCGCTGGCCGCTGGCCGCTGGCCCCCCCCTGTGGCACAGTCAAGTCAATCCCGTGCTCTGCCCAACTCAACCAACTCAACTAACTCAACCAACTCAACTATCGCCGATAACGAGCCTCGGCGTCCTATCCACAACGTCCAACGTCCAACGTACATCACGCCGAACAATAAACATCTTTCGCGCGGCGGTTTACTATATAGTTAGCGTAACTATTATATTCTATCACGTGAGCCACGGTATAGTGACCTCCTATTAGTTGGAGGTGCCCTACTATCCTCGCTTAGAAGGTGGTAGATATATTTAGGACACGTATACCCGCCCCCTTTTTCTTTCTCTTTTATATATAATATAATTATATATTTCCTGAATTAACACTCCCTATAAGTATACTCCCGTGAATTTAATAGTTATAAACCCGGGTAGTAATAGTAACTAGTAACTTCCTACTAATCTATTATCTACGTTTATTTTTATATACTTCTATAGTATTATAGAGCCCTCTTACGCTCTCTTTACTAATAATAAGCTTTTATTCGCTAAACCCTTACTCGATACTATATCGAATAAGCTTAAGATTATAGCTAAAACGCTCGGTATCCCGCGTCTTAAATCCACGCGGTACTAGGCCGATTAGATCTTCTATATCTAGTTATATACGTAAAGGATAAAGGTCTAGTCACTACTTAATCCTAGCTAAAAGGATTAGCTAAATAACCGCCCTAAGTATATTATACCTAAATCCCTAGATTAACTACGCGAATAGTATTCTTAAGGCGAGGGCGATAATACTATTATACCCTCAATGTAGGAGCTTATACGCCTTACCGAAATCGAGAACTAATAGATTATAGCTTAAAATTAAAAGCTTAGTCGCCTTATTAAGGCGCTCGATAAGGCTAATTAACTACTTAAAACCACCGTAAAGACTTTTACCTATTAATAGGCTATCGAAAAGGCTATTAAGAAATATCCCGGCTACGATAAGGAAAAATAAAACCGATACTTTATATTACGCTATATAATAAAGGAACTTAAGAGTAATTTAGCTCTAAGTAGTATTTATATAAAGAAAAAGGTAAAACGAGTATACGAAAAGTATCTATAAGATACTTATTAAGCTAATACTAAAATAGCTATATAGTATACGGAGTAGAATACCCTTATTAAACGCGTATATTAGTAAAAGGTAGCCGAGATTTATGGACCTATTATTATTCGGAACTTCCTAATAGTAGTTAGATAGAAGTTTACGCCTATTTAGGTAGAAACTAAGCTTTAGGAGCTAATAATAAAAGAGGTTTATAGCGATAAGATTTCCGATCTTCTAATATACGGCCGCGAGTTTAACACTATTATAAGCGCTCTAACCACGGATAGTATATGCTATAGCGTTTACGCGATCCTAAAAGACCGCTTAGATAATAATAAAGGCGGAAAAAAGCCTAAGAAGAAGAGTACTAATTACCCCTATCGACGCGAATACACTTAGAAGCTAGAGCACTATAATAAGCTAGAGTACGCTCTAACCGGAAAATACGAGTAGAGATCTAATACCTATATTAATAATAAGTGGTGTAAGAAGATACGGAAGGAGATTAAGCTCTTAAAGTGGAAGAGCTTACGCGAAAAACTATCGAAAAAGGGATAGGAAAGCTCGGAGAGTGGCGGTAATAAGGGAAATAGGTATCCTAGAAAGGTTATTATAATTATCCTGGATCCTACCCTTATCTATACTATAGAAAAGGTCCTTAGGATCTACGCCGTGCTCCGACTAGGCCTTTACCCGCTCTTATAGAGCACTCTTCTTAATAATTATAGCGTAACTTACCTTATTAACTTAATTAACCTGCTTATTCTAGGTTTCTTTATTCCTATAAAGGGATCTATCGAATCCGGTATAACCGACTTTCCGATTATCAGTAAAGGTAAACGGCTTTTTAAGGGAATTCTTAATAGACCTTTAGGTGCTTTAAAAGCTAACTTAAAGCTTAACGATATAGTTATTATAATGGGATTTTACACGAATATTATATCGGAAGCTTTATTATATAAGATTAGGATCTAGTATTCGGGATATAACTATTTATTACGCTTTAGAATAGCGGAGAAGAGCGTAGTCTTATTAAAGCTACTTCGATACTTTAATATAACTATCCTTTAGTATAAGCTAATTTTATCTTTTTCTTTTTATTCGTTATTCTAACCGATACTATATAGTGTTATTCCGATTAATTACGACTATTAATATATACTAGTTATAATAGTCGATTAACTAATAAGAGCTTAGCGATATTACCGACCTTCCCGCGACCCTCCGCGTCTATAAGTCGACGAAGAATAGTTATAGTATTTAAGAGTAGGCTATTTTAGACTAAGCGCTCTATAAGTATTAGTTCGTAACGCTAGGAATATAATAATTATTATTATTATTTATTATGCTGTTCTCGCTTAGCTAAGCTAGGCTAGCCACCTAGGTAATAGTCCTTCTCTAATTCTCGAGGGGAAACCGTTAATAGATAAAAACCCCTGCGCTCTTATTATATAAGTAGTTCTATCGTGCGTGGCCGCTACGGTATCGCTCCGCGGCCCCGTTTTTATCGCTATTCGAAAACCGGATCTTACCTCCGGGCTAATAGCTAACGGGGGTCGGCTAATTAGTTTAGTAGGTGCCGTGTCGGGTCGCACGCGCCCTCGGTGCGTTATCGCCACGGTTACTCGCCGCCGTCCTTTCCTTTATTCCGTTATTCCGGATCCGGCGAGGTTCTCCCCTCGCCGCGGTACCCTTTATGCCCTCTCCCCCTATTACTCCTTCCTTTATTTATTATTTATTCCTAAACCTCCTTTATATACCTGCTATTTATAGCGGCCCTTATGTAGTTATATGCCTCCCTTACTCGCGCTATATAGGCTCTCCGGGGTAGGCGCTATAGTATAGGCCGGGCGTAGCTACTATTCTCTAAAAGGTATAATAACTCGTAGGGCTAATCTGCCGCTCCCTTTTTCCTATAAACCTCCCTCTTTTCTTCTCTCTTTTCCTCCTTTCCTCTTTTCCCCCTTTAAGCTATCGTTTTTTAAGGTAAGCTTTTATATAGTTAGTACGGTATAAATACGGCCTTAGAACTCCTATTCGGGATCCCCCGGTACTATTTAGCTATATAGTAAGGCATTCAACGGGGTCCCGGGTTATACTATCCCCGCGCCGCCCCCGCTCCGCCCCTATAACGCCCGCCTTAGTCTAACTCCCCTACCCCTCTAGATACCTAGTAATAAGACCTCTATCGCTAAAGGGGGAGCCGGTGCCGGCGCCTATAAGGGTAAAGGGCCGGCTACCCCTTAGCCTTCCACTATAAGTTCCCCGCTCTGTTATCGTCGCGCCCGCTTTACGCCCCCGCTTCGTATTCTAACCCGGTATAGGCTACCCCTACCCCTACCGTCTATTCGTCGCCTTATACTTTATACGTTATATCTCTAATATAAGATTATTAGGCTACTCCCTACTAAAACCCCCTTAGTATATAGTCCTATTATAATCCCGCTACTCTCCCGTTCCGTGTTATATCTACTAACCCAACTTAGGAGCCGGCGCCTATTACGTTAAATACGTTAACGGTAACCGTAGTAATAGCTACTACGCCCCGGTTTATCCCCATTACGCCCCCGTTACGCCCTTACTCCGTTAATCCTCCTATTAAGTCCCCCCTCCCTATAACGACTCTGCTACCGCCCTTATCGCCGCCGCCGCCGCCGTCTATACCGCCCCGATACTATTCGTGGGTTTTTCCCCTTTTTCCATTATACCGTGTACGCTATATTATCGTTATTATTCCTATCGTAGAATATCCGTAAGTACTACTAGGCCGTTACCCGCTAGACTTATACCCTCCGGGCGTACTGCGCCGCCCTTTACCGGGCTAGTAGTATTAGTATAGTTATTATCCCCGCCGCTACGCCCCTATAGAGTTATAGTAGTAGCTACGCTTATAATAGCGAGATATTAGAGCTTATCCTCGCCCACCTTATAAGTTACCCCGCGCCTCCCCCGCATCGACTCCGCCGCTAACGCGTATTATAGAATATCCCCCTCCCCTCCTTTAGGGACTTTATTACCTGTACTACCGAGGATAAAGTCGACGAGGATAAGGCCGTCCTAATAGATAGTAAAGTAATTAGCTCCGATAATAATAATAATAACGAATTCGATAAGTATATAGGCGATAAGGAGTAAGCGGTTATAGCGCGATTATAGTATAGCCGTATAACGGCTATTAATAAATATTTTACTCTCCTTTTATTTATCTTTTTTATAATCGTCTTTACCTCCTTTATATATATACCCGAGGTTTCCGCGCTATAGAGCCTTTACTACCCCTCCCCCTTTAATACTAGTTATCATACGAGTCTAAAATCTAAAAGGCGTCCGGTTTATAGGAACTACTTCGCGACCTTCCCCGCGGTCTCTTTACTCCGGAGCGTTAGGAGCTAGTCCTATTTTATTAGTAGGCGCGCGCCTATATCGGCCGCGAGGCGCTTTTATATCTTCTCTAATATATCCCGGCACTATAGCGTAATATATTCCGCTATCTCTAGCCATCTATCGGCGTATCGGTAGCACGGTATCGCCGCGTCCGGCACGCCTTTTATAAAAAGGAAGTAGTAAAGGCCTATTTTCTCTATTCGAATCTAGGTAAGGATAGAACTCTATAGTTTCATAAGGCCCTTATATTTCCTAAGCGCTACACGGTCGAATTAGGGTATTTACGCTACGGCCACGCTACTATATTAGCGTGGTAAGGTACGCTTCTACCGGTACGCCTATTCCTCCCGGAGACGCTAGGCTAATTCTCTCCCGAGGAGCCAGGACTTAACCTCTTACTTCTATAACCCCTAGGACTTTAGGTAGGGCCTAACCCCTCCTCCTTATCTCCTACGCTATATAGCCGCTTCGGCTACTCGTTATACCTAAAGTATCGCTTACTCTTCCTAGGTGCCTTTTACCCGTTATACCGCTTACGCGGTTAGTGAGTTATAGTATAAGTTAAGAGGGGGGACCCCTACCTCCGTTTTAACTACCTTCGTGGTAATAGCCCAATACGCGCCGGTAACGATATATAGATCTTACGCCTACTTACTAGCTAGTCCTTTTAGTACTCCGCTCGGCCTCTCCCTTTGTCTTATTATTATATAGAAGGCCGGGGCCGCGTATAGTATAGCGCTCCGGACTACTATTTAGTATAATTTACGCGCGTCCCTAATACGGTAGCTCTATACTAACGCTATAAGGCGCGTAAGGGCGTATTTCTAGGTAAGGAGTTTAGCTCTAAGCTTCCGAGTATAGGGATAGAATATAAGCTTCTAGTTAAGAATAACCCTTAGGACCTTTATCTCTATAATTTACGGCGCCGTTACGCCCTTAAGGCGTAATTAGAGCGGTAACGGGTCGTGTTTTCTTATAAAGTGGAGAAGCTTATACTTTTATAGCTTAAATCGTAGTCTACTCCTTTTTAACTAACTCTAGTAGACCTACTATACCCGTTTAAGGTACGCCTATAGTACGGCTTTATTATGTTCGAAGGCTATAATATTCGTGTTATCGGTAAAGCTAACTACCACGACCCGCGGTATCCGGATTAGTTCCTAGTAAAGCGTCCTAATAAATAGTATAAAGAGGATTAGGGAAAGGGGGGATCCTTAGGGGACCCCTGCCTAGATATCTACCTTATACGCCGTGTCGCCGTTAAAGCATAGGCGTACTATACGCGTAGCGAGGTATAACCAGGTCTATTTCGTAACCTAGTCCGGGAAGCCGTATTAGGCGAGGACTTCGAGGAGTTTTTAGTATAGTACTATATTAAAGGCGCCCTAAATATTAAGCTTTAATTACGCTATAGCCCCGCCACGCTCCTATATAGCGTATACTCCCTCTATAATAGCCCTAGCCACGACTATCGTATCACGGTATCTTCGATTACCTATCTATCCGATAAGGAGGAGTTAGTACTCCTCCGCTACGGTTATAATTCTCCTTACTATTATCTTCTTAAGGACCTTTCCCGTCGCGCTTAGGAGTAATATCGGTTATTACCCTAAGGCTATCGTATAGGCCTCTTTTAGTTTACCTGGTTTCTTAAGTACTATTACCTCTATAGTACGGTATCGTTACGGGAAATATACGGCCTTAAGGCTCGCGGAGAAGAGTTATACTAATCGCCTATAGAGTGGTTAGCTATAGGCGAGTAAGAATCCGCTTAGTAGGCCGTCCTTTCCGGGTGCCTTCCACTTTACTATTTATTATATAACCTGCTAAACCTCCTTTTCCGTAACCTTTTATATAAGTAGTATTATTATTATCCTCGGCGCGCCGCTAATACGCCCGCTATTTATAGGGTATAGTAGAGGGAAAAACTTCGCTATAAGGATTATCGCTTTTCTATCGTGTATTATCGCGATTAGTCCGCCCGCGCTACGCTATAGGGGCGGGATAGATAAGAGGTCGGGGGGTAGATAGCTCGCCGTCCGGGCCTAGCGTTATAATACTATAACTGGATAAAGACGTAGTGGCACCAGATCGTCAAGACAAAGATCAGATAAAGAGGTTAGTCCAGCGAAACCACGATACATAACCAAAATATAACTAACACTGCTATAACCTTTAGCGAAGAAGTAGGTCGGTAGTTACTGTTCTGATTAGGGTAACGTAAGTTAAGCTAGAAAGATACCTTAAACGTAGAATAAGTAATTATAAAAGAGGATAATAATTATGTATTAATCACTCGATAGGGACGTCCCGAGCCTATCCTTAATATATATATAGGCAGCGGATCCAGCGGCCTTAAAAGGGGGGTTATATAACCGTCTACCGAACCACTCTAACGCCGTATCTGCTGTCGCATAGGCACACGGACCACGACGTGGTCTATAGGGGATCTAGGGGGGATCTACGCTATGACTAAGGGCTTCGGATATAACAGGGGCGGATACCGGAAAAGACCGGATAGGATCCAAATGACTTAGTACCCGTAACAGAGTCTTCACCACCTAAATTAAGGGTATAAGAGACTCTCCTAGATATAACTTAATATAATACACACACACGAGATTTCTGCTCTACTAAGTTAATTATTTAAGTGCCTATTTAACGTGCGATAGTTATAAGCCCGGTTTATAATGTCTAAACCATAGATATTAATAAGGCTACCCCTATTCCACTATAAAGAAGCAATCACGTCTATATAAGCACTCTTAAATAACTACTATCAATCTAATTAGAGTAATTAAGAGATTAATTAACCTACCTATTAATTAACTAACCGATAAACGATAATCTAGCAAAGATATCTTCTAACGTATCTAACGCCAAATAAAAGGCGGCCGCCACTACCCTTATTAACTAAAGGGATTAGGTAGTTTAGGAACACGCCGTACGCGGTAAATCGGCCTCCTACTAGGATAACTATCTTAATCCAAAGCTAAGCGAGAAGGAAGCTAACGCCTATCTCCTCCCTATACCTATACCCCCTAATATTCGTAAATATAAAGCCCTCGCCGCGGACCCTAACACGGAGGAGGCCACGGCTACTACTATCACGGCTACTCCGTCTTCTACTATCACGCTAAAGAGCGATAAGGCCACAGATACCACAGACGCTACCGCCACGGCCGTTACTATAGCGGCCACGGCCGCCGATAAAAGGAAGACGGCCGCTCGCCGGAAGGCTACGGCTATAACGAAAGAACTAACGACTAGGACGCCTACGTCTATTAACGACCTCTCTAAAAAGGGGCGCACGCGCTACCTATAAGATCGCCGTATATACTGCGAGGAAAAGGCAGACTATAACGCGTAGTAGAAGGAGTTTAATAAGGTACGCTCCTATATCGAAGGGACCGTATATACCATGTTATATAACCTCCTCGCCTAGCTATAGGATAATACCGTAAATAACCCGCGGGCCTGGATTACTCTCCTACACGCGCATATAAGACCGATACCTATAGACCTCCATAAGGAAGCCCTAGTCCTATACCGACGATATACTATGCCTATAAAGGCTATACCTAAGGATATAGACGCTTAGGTAGTAAGCTAGAAAATAGCGATAATACACTATAAATATATAGGCGTTTTAGAGCTATTAAGCGCGGACTGTTAGGCAGAAGACGCGTTAAAAGCTATTAGACCTATTACCTAGGAATAGAGTAATAACTACCTAGTAAATAACTACGATAAGATTACGGAAAATAAGCTAACGATTAATAACTTCGTAAAGGCTTTAAGGGCGGTTCTTAGTAATATAAAGAGCCTATAATCCTCCGCTGTAAAGCCTAGAGTTAGGAGAGGCACCTTTAATACTCTTAGGAACCCCCCCGATACTAAGGATACTACTACTGCTAATAATAAAGATAATAAAAAGCGTCCTCGTAGCAATACGTCCTTAAAGGCTATCCCTCCCGTAATAAGGAGGCCCTGCGAGATATACGACAATACCTATACTACCGCCGCCTATTAGTATATAAGGCCGGATATACGCCCTTATACCTGGCGTGGCCGTGAAGATATTATAAAGGTCGCGGAAAAGAAGATACGTATTTATAGTTTTAAAAGCCGCGTGGATACCGCGATATAGAAGAGGCGGGAAGTAGTAGCTGCTACCGCTAATAAGATAGAGGAGATCCAGGAAGATTAACTCTATAATACTACGCCTACTATAGTTTATAAAGACCTATCCGTCACCGCGACGGGGAGACTAAGAGCCCCCCTAACCTAGGGGGTAGCGCGTCGTCGTACGATGACACTATTAAGATTATAATAAGAATAGAGGATATCCTTTTCTATTAACTAAGCCAGAGCGTTATTATACTACGCGATCCTAGACTTAGGATCGTTAATCTATATCTTTAATAATCGAGGCCGTTTTACGGCCGTTAGACTACCCACGGTTAATTTATTAACGCTTTAGGTGGGTACTTATAAGGCTCCTATCCTCGGATACGGAGACGTTAAGCTACGTATATAATCCCTAGCAGGCACGAAGAGGCTACTACGCCTCTATAACGTCGTATACTATAAGGAATTCGTTACTAATATTATCTCGGAACGCTAGCTACGCCTATAAGGCTACCGCTAGGACACTATAAACGATACTATCGTTAGCTCCGCCGATAACCGGTCTATCTATAAGCTACTAGATATCCACGGCTAGTATATAATCGAGCGCGCGGAAGCCACGGCCGCTACTATATTCGCGGTCTCGGTAAGGTATCCCCGCGATAACCCATATAGAAGATCACGAACGCCGCGGCAACCGCAAAAGACTATAGTATAACGGTGGCATGAACGCCTCGGCTACTACGGCACCGATACTCTTATAAAGATCGTCGACGCTACTTAGGGGGTAAAGATAAAGGGACCTCGTATAACGGACTATAACGTGTATAGGTAATCGTAAGTGCCTACGTAGATCCGGCGGATACTATCCCTTTACCCGTTAAAGCCCAGAGAGGCCCTGGCTATTAATTTTCACGATTTAGAAGAGGCGGAGCCGTTAGCAGGCGGCCTGTATAAGTCTATTATATTTATTATAGACGTGTATATAAATTATACGTGGGATTACTACCTATAGAAGAGAGACTAAGGCTCTATCCTATATGTATTACAAGACGTTTTTGCCTTGCTTAAGACCTAATTCGATATCCGGCTATATATATCCTGCGAGCCGATTCCGAGATATTTTAGCACCTAGAAGTCGTTGCTTTCCTCGCTGCTAAGGGGGTGGAAGGCTAGCCGTCGGCACTATATTCACAGGATTAAAACGGCGTTATAGAACGGATTAGAGGTATAGTTAAGAGAAGGGCGAGGGTTATAAGAATTAGAGCTAATCTGCCTATATCTATCTAGCATAAGATCTTTAAGACTGCTATATATCTATATAATAGGACGCCACGATATATTAATAACTAGCGAACGCTATACGAAGGCCTACGTGGCCGTTAACCTAACCTTACGCACCTACGAGCTTACGGCTATAAAGCCTTTATAAAAACGCGCGATGCCTAAGCTAAAAGGAACCGCCTGTAAAGGCTAGAACCGAAGGTATAGATCGGTTATTATATCGGATACTAATCCTCGAATAGCTTCCATATTTAGCTACTATACCTAACGGATATTATCACCACGAGAGACGTAGGCTTTAACGAAGACGAGATATTTAATAGTAGGATTAAAACGCTATAAGCTATAGCTTCCGCCGAGGAAATCGGGGAACGCCTATAATCTATCCGTATCACTTAATCTAATAAGACCGCGAATAGGCTGCTATTAAGAGGTATAGCCGTAGACGTATTAGATCTTAAGTCGGAAGACTCTAACGCCACCGCTATTACTACGGGTAAAGGCGACGCCACTACTATTACTACGGATAAAGGCGAGGCCGTTATTATTACTACGAGAGAGGCTACTACTATTATTATAGACTATACCGCTATTACTACGGGTAAAGGCGACGCCACCGTTATTACTACGGATAAAGGCGAGGCCGTCGCTATTACTACGAGAGAGGCTACTACTATTACTATAGATAAGGTTCTAAATCTATAGCCTAGTTATTAGGCTATAGACTTAGAACCTCGTAACTCTAACGCTACCGCTATTACTACGGGAAAGGCCACCGCTACTACTACGGACACCTTACGGTTTACTACTACGAGATTTAAACCGTTTCCCATGCCTTTAATATCCCCGGAAGATCCCGCACGCGCGTTCCTTATAGCGTTAGCGGTGGTTAGGGGAATTAAGGTAGAAGAATACGATAACCACTAACGGATAGCCGCGGATACCCCTAGGGGGTGCCTATCGGCCGCACGCCTATCGGCCGCGCGCCTATCTATTATGAGAACTATCGTAAGTCTATACACGACCGAGAAGGTCTAGAATAATAACGCCTAGAAGGCGTTTTTTAACGCTAGAAGGACTTATAACCCTATACGCGCGAGGAAGTAAGCTATTAACGATAGCGACGTCGGTGCTATAGATCCCCCTTATATCTCCTAGCCACTATCGCACATAACCCGCGAGGATCTCCCGCCTCTACTAAACCACTACCACGATATACGCCTCTACCCATTACGGAAGCGGTGGTTATAGGCCGAGGGGGAATACCTTAGGGGGCACCGATAGATAGGCTGCTAGTAGGAGGAGAGTGGTGATTAGGCTAATAAGTAATAAGTCCTCGCCTGTAGATAGGTATACACCTATAAATTTAATAAGGAGGGCACCCTCCTTAAGTGTAAGGCCCGCCTTATAGTCCGAGGGGATTAATAAAAATAGTTAGAGACTAAAGATAACTACGCCGTAACGCTGGCCTCGCGGTCCTTCCGTATACTAATAGCGATCGCCGCCCGATTTAACCTGGAAATAAGGCAGTTTAACGCTATTAACGCGTTCGTTAACGCTAGCCTTAAGGAAGAGGTGTTTATAAAGATGCCGTAAGGCTATAAAGTACTAGGTAAGGTCCTGCTGCTACGGAAAGCCCTCTTCGGCTTAAGGGTATCGCTACTGCTATAGTAAGAGGAATTTAGCGGTACGCTATAGAGGATAGGATTTACGGCTATGCTTAACGACCCCTGTGTTATACTCCGCGACGGTTTAATCCTATTCTTCTACGTCGACGATATCGGACTTATTTACTATAGAGATCGTAAGACTAACGCCGACGACCTCGAGGCCGCCCTTAAGCGAAGCTATAGGTTATTAGGAGGCGAGGAAATCCGCTGGTTCCTGGGAATTAAGGTCCTAAGGGATAGAGCCACCCGTAGATTATAGCTATTATAATCCTCCTACGTGGAGAAGATCGCGGTTAAATACTACGTAGATATACTCTGCCGAAAACCACTAAAGGTTCTGTTATTAACGATAAAGCCGTTAATACCCCGCGATAGCATACGCGCGTTAATTCCCGAGGTCCGCTAGTACTAGGGTATAATCGGTTCTATCCTATATACCGCTATTGTGATAAGACCCGATATCGCGTTCGCCTATTCGAAGCTTTTCTAATATAACGTTAACCCCTCCTCCGACCACCTTAAGAGGGCTTAATAAGTGCTACTATTCCTATATTATATAAGACAATATTACCTGGAATTCGGCGGGGATAGGCTTTTCCTAATAGTAAGCGACGCGTCCTTTAGGGATAACCTAGACCGTAAGAGTTTATAGGGATATACGATAAAGCTTTTCGGGGGAACCGTCAACTAAAAGGCGGGTAAATAACTAATAGTGACGACGTCGTTAATAGAGTCGGAATTACTCGCTTTTACCGAAGTAGCTAAGGAGACGCTGTTTATTAGCCGGATATTAAGAGATTTAGAGCTTCGGTTAGACTAATAGTAACTATAGCTATACCACGATAATTAATAGACTATTGACCTTGTTAATAAGAAGGCATAACGTCTACGAATAAGGCTACGGCACGTCGATATTCATAACTAGTGGGCATGTTAGTTAGTATAGCAGGGCCTCTTTAAGGTTATGTACGTTAACACGAAGGAGATAATCGCGGACGGTTTAACGAAGGCACTGCCGGAGGCAGGGATTAAAAGACTATAGTAATAGCTTAATCTAACGGATTAAAAGGATCGTATCGAGTAGTCTAAACGACTACACGGAGAGATTAAACGCGCTAAAGCCACGGCCGTAGTGACTACGAAGGCCCCCGAGAGCGTAGTAGATCCGATGGATATAGATCTGATTAAGCAGATCCGGCTAATCAGGATCGAGGAACTAATTAAGATGGAATTAAATTAAACGGTTAAATAGGGCGGATTTAGATCCCTTTTACAGGGGCGTTTTCCCTTGACTGTTGATTTTACGATGGAAAAGTTAAGAGCGTTTGGTTTAAACCGAAGCCTCTGATTGGTTAGTTGACCTGAGAAGACCTACCTTAACTAAGGGGGTGTGTCGTATAGGCACACGGACCACGACGTGGTCTATAGCGGATCCAGGGGGGATCCACGCTATAACTAAGGGCTTCGGATATAATAGGGGCGGATACCGGAAAAGACCGGATAGGATCCAAATAACTTAGTACCCATAACAGAGTCTTCACCACCTAAATTAAGGGTATAAGAGACTCTCCTAGATATAACTAAAAATAATACACACACACGAGATTTCTGCTCTACTAAGTTAATTATTCAAGTGCCTATTTAACGTGCGACATCTGCGCGGTTATAATACGGCCCTAGTTATCTCGATTACGCCCTCGCAGCGTAGATAACTCCTAAAAATAAGCAGATATAAGTAAATAAACTAAGTAAAGAGCTATCGTATACCCTTATTCCTCTAATCACCCCGTCCTCAATATATACCTAATTAGGGATCCTCTTAGTTCTAGTTCCTCCGTATATACTATTCTCTTACTATCTCCACCGACTATTTCCTCGAGATATCTCTTATCTAATCCTCTATATATGCCTCTACTTACGCTTTCGTAAGGTTCTTCCTCCGACTATATAGTTAGGCTTATTAGCCTTCCTAGCCTCTTAATCAGCGGTAGCCTTATCTGCCTCCTATTTAATCCCCGCATTATAACGAAGCTATCCTTCCTAAGGTATAGCCCGAGGCGGCGGTAGATATAGCGCGCTATTAGCTACTACGTCACGGAGGCCTACTCGGTATAGGTTATTAAAGGACTTAATCTATTCTTCCTTAGTGTATAGGCTTGGCCTGCTAGGACTAATGCGCTTAGCTAGAGGCCGTATATCTACGAGTCTATAGTAAAGCAGGTAATAAGATATCTCCGTGCCCTTAGCCTAGTACTTCGCCTCCTCTTCCTATTTATCTGAGATATTGTAACTCCTCTTCTTTAAAGCGGTAAAGGGTTTAGAGGCCTTTAGAGTCTTAGGCGTCTTAGACATCTTCGGTATCTTTAGGGGCGGCGTTTTCTTAATAGCCGGCGGCGTCTATTTCACGGCTTTCTTACCCTTAGGTGTCTAGAGCTTAAAACCACTAAGACCTGCGTCGTCGACGTTACTACTACTATCGGATAATACTAAGGGGTCCTAGAAACTCTAGCCGGACGAGTTAGTAAGGTCTATAATCTCGGGATTAGGGGAACCAGTAAGTTTAATAGACTCTTCCTTAACTTCAGGTGTCTTAGGAGTCTTAGGACCCTTAGGCGGGTTAACCGGTATCTATTTCTTAGTCTTATTAATAGGCTAGAATCCAGTCGTCTTAGGGGCCTCGGGAGGCGGCGTCGCGGGCTTTATAGCTAGTTCTATATAGTGACTAAAGCTAAAGAGTTCACTAATATAAATCACCTAGCCTTCTTCAATATACCGAGTATATTCCCCTATATTATTCCCGTAATAGCGACCTTAAGTAAACCTATAAATCTTAGAGCTTTAAGGGAATAGGTATTCCTTTTAGACTAAAGCTCTGATCTATTCTATAATAAAAGGACTATATAAGTAATCGTCTAGCTATATAGGGCTAGGGATAATATAGAACTTTTTAGCTATACTATTAACGGCTTCTTTAGGAGCTCTAATAAAAATCATCCACTATATCGTAAAACGGGCGACTCCGAGGAGGCGTCGTTTACCTTTACCGTTAGACTATATACTATTATATCTATATATAATCTAAGTCTTCTAGTCGATAATCAGACTAACGAAATAGTTACCGTTAATATAGTAGATTATAGGGATAAAGCGGCTAGTTTTAGCATATTACCGCGCCTTATCGGAGAGAGTTATAAACTCCGCCTTACCCTTAGTATCTATTCCCTAGCATAGAATCTTATTAAGGAACACCGTAGGCCTTGAATCCTCTTACCTACGGCTAACCACCGTACTTATCACTTCTTCTATAGTACTCTTCTCTTACTACCTATCAGCCTTAATATCTTTACGTAGCCGGTAGGCTAATATTAAGATAGAACGGACCTTAAGATATCCTTCGCTATATAAGATTATTAGAGGCGATTATAATACGGCGAGCCCTACGGCCTCTATATCTAACCCGTCGTTCTTATTCTTATCTAGGAGTCCCTAAACTATCTACTAGCCGTCCTTCAAGATAGCTCTAAACCTAGTATAAGGGGTATTATTATCTACGGCCTTAAAAAGGCGGTGTGGTAAACCACTTACTAGGAACGCCCACCTACTCTTCTTAGGGTTATACTTCTTACGGGGCCTAGTACTCGACTCGATAGCGGTCCGTCCCTTAGGCTAAATACCCTAATCAGGGTCTTTAGTAATAATTCCTTACGAAAGAAAAAAGAGAAAAAGAGAAGAAGGGATGTTCGGGGGGGGGGGGGAACGGGGAGATCAAAATAGCGGAAAAGGGGTAAAATATAATAGGGAAGAATAGGTAAGCCTAAGTCGATAAGGAAATATTAAAGGGGGGGAGATCAGGATTAAGGCCGAGGAGGGTTCTATTTATCCTCCGAGGTCTCTTCTAAAGGCTCTTCCCTTTAAGCAGGAGTCCTTAGCTTATAACTATAGCTCGAACGGTCTTTTAGTCGTTAAAGGAGGTTATTTTCTAAGTCGTGATAAAGATAGCCTTTATAAAATCGGAAAGAAGGTACTAAATTAGGAAATCGACGTTAGAAACGCTTACTATAATTAGCTAGTAAATATCTAATAAGGCTCTTCGTTTATTATTAGGTAGTGGGCGGAGTCGTGATTCTATAATAAAGGAAAATAAAAGGAGGTAGCTATAAATAGCTATAAAGGCAGGTCGAATAGTCGTGATTACTTTATTAAAGACGCCTCCCTTAACTTATAGAAGCTATAAGCCGCGTAGTTAACGTCTCTGCTTATCTATCTCTTAAATATAAAAGATATAGGATCCCCGGCTCTTCGTTCCTCTTCTTCTAAGCAATATCACTACTTCTATAGTTATCTTTACCGATAGCACTATCACTATAATAACTTCCTAACTTCTCGAACGCACACTATAGCTTCTAAGTATATAATCAGGGTATTAAATGAAGCAGAACCGTATAAACGTAAGAAGGCCGTTAGTAGATAGGAGTCCATTAAGCCTATTCCGTGGTTTTAGTCTAAGACGCGTCTAATAAGGGGCACTCCTAACGAGTATAACGTTTAGGTAACGCCTATAGATATAATTATAAGTTTTCCTTCCTTATTTCTCGTGGTTACCCTAATTAGGGCGTGCTAACTTTAGTGCTAAGGTTAATACTCACGTCGGTTAGTTTAAGGTGGCTAGTAAGGGCGGCGTTTCGTACGTCGAGCTCGACCTTCTATCTTCTATCATCGATTTAGACACCCGGCTCACCGTTATAAACCGGTTTTAGGATACTTTATTAAATATTACTAACCAGGATATAGAATAGGCTCTATTTAGAGAAATACGTAACTTCTTTAAGACACCCTTATTCCGCCGTTATATCTTCGTGGCTAAGGATCTCGCGGGCCCCTAAAGAGAGTATATTATAAAGATCGTGATAAGGCCTTACGCCGCCAGGGCACTTATCGTGCAGGTATATAGCGTAGTTAATAAGGTGCCCTGCTAGTGCTACGAAGAACGCTAGATAGCTATAATAGATCGGGTTAATAATAAGATCACGTACCTATTCTATAAGTGCGTCTCCTTACCGCAGAATCCACGCTTCCCTAACTATACTAACTATCTATTCTATAAGTCTACTTATATATTCCGAGATAAAGGCCTCCGTAAGGAGTTCTAGTAGGCTAAGTATAAGATTAGCTAGCCCGATAGTAATCACCCCGGCTTTAAACACTATAATCCCCTCCCTAAGGATAACTTAGTGCTATCGTAGTCTTTCTATAACGATAAACGATACCCGATCCACTCTCCTTGGACTAGCGTTTTCCTAGTTAATATAACCGCTATAGGCTATAAGATTACTCGCTAAATACGCTAGGCCTATAGCGGTAAAATCTTTAAGGCTTATAATAGCTTACTTAGTCTTATCCTAATACTCTTAGCTTAGTATAGGAAGGAGGTAGATAGGTATTATAATACTATCCGTAAGGCTAAGAAGGTGCCTAACCGGGAGGAAATAATTATCTATTAGACTATTTTACTTCCTAAAGGGGCTTAGGTCTAGCGCCGGGTCTCTAAGAAGGACGGGTCTAAGGAAGGTAACTATAAAAGCGATCCTAACCCAGAAACTAAGTTATTTACTTAATAGAGTGCTTTATAATCAGGGGAATAGGTAGGAAGGATAGGTGCGCGGTTTATAGGGTGGCTTATAGAGAAGGGAATTAGATAGTTAATTATCTAAATAATATAACTCTAATAGATAAACGGGATTTCTATAAAGTAACGTTCCCTAATACTTAGGGTATTACTCTTTTCGCGAGAACTTTATAATAGGTCTAATCAGGGGAATAGGTAGTAAGGTTAAGGGAAATAAGGTATAAAAGGAGGTCTTCTTCGTGGCTTATCTTCTTCTCTTTTTCCTTCTCCTTATAATAATCCGTTTTCTACTCCACACGAGTAGACTCCACGGGCCTATCTACCGATAAAGCCCTTATAAGAAGAATAAGATTTATAGACAGCGGCCGGTAGTCGTTTAATTAGGCTAATAAAAATAGGGAATCCCCGGGTTTTCCGGTTTTTATTATTATTACCGCCGTCGTTATCGTGATATTACGTTTTTCTTTATTAGGGGTTTTTCTGGCGGGGCTTTTAACGCGGTTAACTTAGTGTCTTGAACTTACTCTTCTGGTAACAGGTATAATATTAGTCTTTTCTTTTCAGATAAGGAACTTACGTATAGTAGACTTAAGAGTAGTATATATAGGTGTGGTCAGGAGAATAGGGGTATAATATTAGTTATAGGGAGAGCGATTAGTAATAGAGATTAGGAAAAAGGGGCTTTAAGTAGTGGGAAGGGAGTGGCTCTTATACTTCTGAAATCGGCCTTTAAGATTAACGTAATAACCTAATAAGTTACTAGTATTAGGGTTAGTAAAGGAGGGATTTACGGTTTACGGCTTATAGCCTTTAACGGTATTTCTCTCGATTATATTATACCCTTAGTAACCGTCCCTATACTAGTTATTCCCGACTATAACTCCTTTCCGCAGAATAGGTAGCTTATATTAAACCAGGTATAATTTAGCTTAGGTCCGATGAATTATACGGTAATTAGGGGAATAGAAGTAAAGAATTCAAGATTATAATAAAAGAAACCTATGCTTATTATAGAAAAGAGAGTGTATAGTGGTATATCTCTATAACGTCCACGTAGTTAGACTTACTTATAAATATAATAAATAATAAATATAGGGAAAAGTCTTCTAATCGGGGAAATAAGTCTGGATAGGTTTATAGTGTCTCTAATTAGGGTAATAAAGGCAAAAGTTTAAAAAAGAAACGGACTAGGGTGGTGGTTAGGAAGATTATTTATAGGTTTACGCCCTTTATACTAGCGTATATCGCGACTCTATATAGATAAGAGACTTAGCTCTATTTACCCTCGGCCCTAAGACTATAAGCTAGCCTCCTAACGAGTATAGGCTTTAAAAATAAAGGAAATCAGGGAAAATAATAATAAGGAATAAAATACAGCGTATTAGTATAATCCTCGTACTTACTCGGGTTAAAATCTAGGTGCTATAGAATCTACACCTCGACGGTACTAGACTCCCTTACCTTTTTTAACTCTTCTTCTAGCTTCTTATAATACTCCCCTAATAACTCTCTTAGTCTCTCGGAGCGGCGTAAAATATCGTTAATAGTATAATTAGGGGAACTAATATTATCCTCGGCCTTAGTATCTTCCTTAGGGTCCTTACTAGGTAAAAGGGGTACTTTAGTGACTTCTTCGGTGATAGGCGCTCCTCGGACAGGGTATATAATCTTAAGCTCTTCGCTATAGTCCCGTTTAAGTATAGTTTAGTCCTTAGGCTCTTAGTGCCTATCGTCGTTTCTAATAAACTTCTTTAGGCGGTTAGTGGTAAAAGTAATCCCTTTTAGTTCTTCCCTAGTAAGAGTCTTGAGGATAAAGGACTTATTATCGTGATTAGTCTTTCGGATACGATATAGGCTATTCTAGCGGTAGTTAAGCTTAGCCTTACGACTTATATCGATAGCTTTCTTAGTATCGTGAACTAGTATAAGATCCTTAACTTATAGTCTTTACTTATAGAGTACCCGGGCATAGCTAGTATTAATATAGGCTATCCGTCGCCCTTATTATTTAGTGATTATAGTAATAGCAGCTTATCGGTTAGTATTAAGCTAGGTAAAAGTCCTTAACTGAAGTATTATCTTATTCTTAGGGGTTTTAACGCGGCCTTAGTCTAGTACTCTTTAGGTTAGGCAGGTTATCTTAATCGGGGTAATAGCCTTGTAGCCGTGTAGAAAGAAGAAAGGGATGCGGCTAGTAGAAGCTCTTACTATTATACAGTTAGCGAAAAGGACTATTAGGAGGATCTCGTAAAAGACTCTAGGGTAAAGCTTCGACTAGATAGATAGAGGGTGGGTAATAGTCTTATACCTAACCTCGTTAAGGCTATTAGCGCGGGGGTAATAGGCTAAGGCGAGCTTTCGAGTAGTCCTATAGCGACGGTTTAGCTCGATTATATAACTCTTATTCTCTAGACCTCTATCTATAAGGAGGATTATATAGAGCCTATACCTATAGATTATATCTTTCTATAGGAATAAGGTAATAGCCTTAGACGTGTTTTTTTTTAGTAGTCGGGCCTTAACCTAACCTATAAATATATAGCGGGCCTCTATAAGATATTATCCTTAGAGATATTAAATATCTAGACAGACTTAGGTAAAAGGGAGGGCGGCCTCGGGTAGGCTTATTACGATTAGGGGGTCCTCCTAAGAACGGCTACGGCGGGCCTAGTATTCAGAATAGGACTCGATAAACCTCTAAACGCTCTTATAGATACTATCCTAGAAGTAGTTAGCGGCGAGGCGATAGTAAGTACCTTACCTTCCTCGGTATCCGGATTTGTCGTAGGCTCTCCTAATCAGGTTAACCTAGGTATCTTTATCGTTAATCCAGCATTTAGGGGTCGAATCGGCTATAGTTACTCGGGTCTATAATAATCCGTCCTTAAGGAATACACGGGTAGCTTTATCTTTAACTCTACGGGCTTCCTTAGGATCTATTCCCCTAAGCACGCGAAAGGTCGTTAAGAAGGTGGCTACTTATCGGGAAAACTGACTTTAGGTAAGGTCCTTATTAAGGATATCGTTAGCTAAGGTAGGGTCGTCGAATTACTTCTCGGCTTCCGTGAGGAAGATTCTATCGTCCACGAAGTCGTCTAGGTCTCCTTCGGTATTATCGTTAGCCTGATTAAAGGGTATTCCGGGTATCCGCGAGAGTTTATCGGCTATAATATTCTTAGATCCTTTAATATACTTAACGTCGAAGTCGAAAGCCAGATCCAGGCGAGCTATTAGGTAATCAGGGTATTAGGGAGGTTAGTAGTAGATCCTTTTAACTAGGATAAAAGAGCTTAGGTATCGGTTTCGAGGATAAAGTAAACCCTATAGAGGTAGTTATATAGGCGCCGAAGGGTTTTTAGGACTCCCCTTAGCTCTAGCTTACTAATATTATAAACCCTCTCCGTAGGAGACTAGTATCCGCTTTTATACTATACCACGGCTTTTTTATCCTTAACGTACTGCCCGAGGATTCTACCCTATCTATCTATACTAGCGTCGACGATAACGTAAATAACTCCTACGCCTTCACCGTACTAAATAGTGATTAGGATAAGGGTAGTGGTAAGGGCTTTCTTAAGGGCGTCTATAGCGTGTTATTAAGGCTCCTCCTATATAAAGGCAGTGTTTTTCCGTAGCAGGTCGGTTAGGGGTCTAGCGATAATAGCGAACTTATAAATCCAGACTCGGTAAAAGGTAGCGAGACCGAGGAATAAACGAATATTAGAAACCGTGCTATACCTCTCCTACTCTCGGACCTTCGCTATCTTAGCCTGCTTAGGGGAATAACTATTAGTGCTATAGACATAGCCTACGATAATAGCTACTTTCTAATACTACTAGCTTTTAACACCTACGATAGTGCCTCTAGCCAGTTCCACGTTAAGAAGCATTTTATTAATATTAGCGATATACTCGGCTATAAAACGGCGAATTCCTAGTCTAATCAGGGTATCTTTATAGATGGTTATCGGTCCTTTTACTATAATATCGTTAATAAAGGGTCTATAGTATTAGGGAATAAGGTTTTAAAGGATACGGGTTATAATACGTATAAACTAGGCTACTAAATTAGTGGCCCCCTAAGGAAGGGTATATATTCTAAAGAGTCTAACAATAGTCGTAAAAGTAGTTAGATCTTAAGACTCCTTGTTAAGGATAACCTGATTATAGCCGGAAAAGAGGTTTAAGAGGGATATAAGCTTATATATAGCGAAATCCTCGGAGAACTTATCGGCCCTAAGCGGTATAAAGGTATTTTAAAGGGTTACTACGTTAATCTTAGTAGCCGAGTTAATAAGTCGTATATTACCATCCTTCTTCTTAACTAGGAACCAGGGGTTATAATAGACTACGTGGCTCTCCTCGATTATACCTTTCTTAAGACGGTCCTTTATTATCTACACGACTATAGACTCTAGAGCCTTAGGGATAGGAATCCCCTTCGCCTGCCATGCCTTATAAGGAACCGCTCGAATCTTCTATAAAGGGGCTACCCGTTCGTTAAGGCGGCCGTACTTAGTCTAATCCCACGTAATAGCTACTTCTTAGTTTAGGAGGACCTTTATTAGGAGCTCCTTTTCCTTAGGGGTTAAGTGGTTAACGGTCTCCAGGATAGCATTAAGTCTTTCGGGTATAAGGCGCGAACGGGGTATAATTTTAGAAAACTTTAGTATAATTAGGCTAATAAACCGCTCGTCTTCTAGCTCTTAGTCTTCCTCTTTAATTTCTACGAGGATATTCTTCTTCTAGTAGGGGTCTCTATCAGGGATATTTCTATCGGATAGGATATCGTTAAGAGGGTAAACCTTAAGAGCCTTTAGCTTTTATATAGTAAAGACGCCTTTGGGATTAAGGAGATAGTATACTTCTTTAATAAGATCCTAGGACTTCCTCCTCTTCGGTTACTATAACCTCCTTATCGTAATCGCGGCTATACTAGTAATACTATCCTCCTCTTTCTTTAAAGCCTCGAGCGCTTTTATCTAGGAATTATCCTACGTTATCCGGTCCTTTCGAAAATATAAGACTAAAAGGCTATTAGGGTGATTAGGCTAATAGTAGTATAGAAAAGTCAAAAAAGATAAGTGGTTAGTATAAATTAGTTATTATTATATAGTCGTAGTTATTATATAGGGAGCCTCTATAACACACCTCTTATATCCTCGGCCCTAATTTCGTAGTATCGCCCTTAAGGCTATATAAATTCTCTTTATTAGGGGCTTTACCTCCTCCGTAAATAGGAAGGCTACTAAAGCAGTAGCGTCCTTATTATCTAAATAAAAGAAAATATCGTCGTCGCTCTTCTTCCTTTTCGTCTTCTCCTTCTTCGCCTCCTCCTTCTCTTTCGCCCCCTGGTCGGGCGAACCGTTAGTCCTATCGTTACTCGATATTAAGGCAGCGGCCCCGGACTAACTATAAGGGACGCCGTCCTCCCCCTACTATCCGATACTTAGATCGATTAAATCCTCTTCCTCTCGACGCTTTTCCTCCTTTTTAAACTCAGGCTAGCTTTATCTATAAGGGCGGTCGTTAACCTATTCTCTACTAGCGATAAGGATAATAATACGGGCGTCCTTATAGGCGAAGTCTATATTAATTTATCCGTCCTTATAGGTGAAAGAGGCGTGACTATTAAGTAAGAATAATAGGCTAAGAAGTATCCTAGGCCTTATTCCCTCGATCACGACGAAATAGACCTTCTTATACTAGTCCCCGACCTAGAGGTGCTCTTCTAGATATCCTATATAGTTTACCCTATCCACGTCGTTAATTCCCTTAATCACGATATTACTTTTCCCTATACGGCTCCGTAATCCTAGCTTTTCCACGAGATCTAGCCGGATAGTATTAAAGACGGCTCCTATATTAATAACTACGTAAAAACGATCCTTCGTAGGGCAGGCCTTAGCTATTCGTTTAGTTAGGCTAACTCGTATTATTTTATACTTAGCGTAGATAGTAGGAGGCTTTAGTTTATTAATTATCGGGGCGGGCGTGATAGATAGGGTATTATTAGGCGTAGGGGTAGTAGTCGTGGCGTTCGTAAACTATATAGGACGTTCGGGTCCTAGGGGTAAGGAGTCCGTGAAAAAGGCCTTTTTAGGGGTTAAGCGGATAACTTTATAAGGCTTTACCTAACTACCGATCGACCTTAGCGTCTCTTCGTAGTCCGCGAGGATAGCTTTATTAGTGGAGAGGAGGTAAACTATAGGAACCTTAACCTCTATCTCTAAAAGGTGCTTTAGGCTTTTCTCGCGGACCTTTTATATAACGGCCTACTAGTTAAATAAGTTAAGGGTATCCGTTTAAGCCGAGGCTCGCGAGATAGGCCGAGTAGTAGTCGAGGTAGTAATAGGTCTAGATATAGGGGTTATCGAATTAGGGGTTAGACCGTTATCTATATCAGTATCGTTAACTATCTCTATAACCCTTTAGGAGCTTTCCGGAGTTATTAGGGTCTATTAAACGGCCTAATTAAGGGAACTAGTTACTTTTAGCGTGGGTTTACTAATTCTACCGCTCCTAGTAATACGAAGAGGGTCCTAGGGGTCGGTCGAAGTATATCGAGATATAGACATAGTATATACTCTAGCTATAATAAAGTTAATAGATCCTATAACCTTAGTAACCCTCGAGGCTTAAGTGGCCTAACCACTCTAACCGGTCTACTACTTCTATGCCTGCTTAACTATATACTTAATTATAAGTCTATTAGTCTTATTAGTCTTATAGGGGAGGATAGCGGGCTAGAAGGTCTTGATATAGAGGTCTACGAGCTCCTTAAATCGGCTATAGAGCTTAGTGGCTAGCTAATACAGTATAAGGCGTTAGTGTGGCTAGTACTCGTTAACTTATAGCTCGCTTTTTAGGCAGGCTACCTAGGTACCGGTCTAATCTATAACTAAATACGCGGGGAACTCCTACTTAACTAGGTTATAGGCGCTATCATGGATTAGGATAGGGTAGTTATCTCTCCGATACCCTTCTTAGCCGTAGTAGTAGTAACGAGTTAGCAGGGGCTATCCGTTATTCTAGGTACCTCTTTACTATTCTAGGCGGTTATCGTGTTATTAGGTCGGGCGGCTATTATTACGCCGGTTATTATATCCAGGGCGGGGTCCTCCGTAGTAGATCTCCTTAGTATACTAGGCGTTATTAGGCTAGGAAGCGGCACCGTTAGCCTAATTAGGGGTAGCGAAGTACACTAAAGCAGTTATCGTAGGCTAAGGGGCGTGCTTAAGGATAGTATAAAAGGCGTTCTTTAGATTAGACTTTATAGCGAGGAGGGCTTAGACCTTCTCCGTGCCTATCCTCTTAGATAGGGCGAGTATTTAGGCGGTAATGCCCCTAACGCCTTTAGCTCTATTATAGATAAGGGAAATAGTATACTTCTTAAGGAGAACGGCGAGCTTATCTATATCCGATTAAGAGGCTATAGACTCCTAGACTATAGTAGGCCGCCTTAAGATCGTGGGCTAGAAAGCGGTATTATTAGGCTGATTAGACTTAGCTATATCTAGTATAGCGTCCTTATCTATAGGCTTACCCTCTACTTCCTAGATATCCGTAGACTACTCGCGTAGTAGGTCTAAAAGTAGCTTATAGCTCTTAACTATCTTTCTTAAGTTAGTGCCTCGAATCTTAAGCTTATTAGCGATAAATATATAGATATCCCTATATAAAATAGTAAGGATAATACCGTAAAGCTCGGAGTCTTCGATAAAAGTGCCTTAAACCCGCTTAGCCTTAGCCTTCTAGATAGTGATTTACTATAGTAAGTCCCTAACCTAATAAACGCTATTAATCTTATACGTCTTATACTTTACCCGAACCTAATGAACCTCGTAAGAGAAGTTAAGTTAGTAGTTAGGATCTAGATAAGAGAACTCTTTAATAAGCTTCTTAACTAGATAAGAGAACTCTTTAATAAGCTTCTTAACTAGATTAGACTAACCGCCCTTATCGGCTTAAACCTCTTTAATTAGGCGTTTAATAGCGGGATAAATAGCCGTATCCGTGTATAGGTTAACGTAGGTGATCTTATCGGCTTCACTAAGACGGTTAAGCTTAGTATAGTTATCGTACTGCTAAAGGAATATAGAGAGGGACTTACTACTAAAGCGGGGAGCTTTAGTAGCGAGGGGATTTAGGGGTGCTCTTAACGTGGCAGCGATAGGGGGTAGGGCTTTAACGACCTCGGTAATAATACTCTCTCGGTCACGGCTTATCAGGGCTTATAGTAGCTTAATTAGGTCTTTAGCGGTAGTAGGGGAAGCGTTCGAAGCGGGCTAGGCAGGGGCAGTAATAGGGGCAGTGTTAGGGGTAGTTATCGAAATAATAGCCGGAGCCGCGGTAGACGTAGTAGTCGGCCTAGAAGCGGGCGGAGGCAAGGCTATAGCCCCGATATCGTGGTTCCCCTAATTAGGGGTAGTAGAAGTGGCAGGCGTAAGAATAGGGGGAATAGCCGGCGAGGGAGCCTTATTGTCGGAGTCGCTAATAACGATAATAGGAGTAGGCTCGCGATACTAAGTCTAAGTATCTATAGTGTTTTAGGTGTAAGTGCGAGGGGGTAGGCGAATAATAATAATAGGATTAGGGCGCTTAGGGTATTTAGGGAAAGGTTCTTCGAACTAATCGTCTAGTAAGAAGATCCTATAGGTATTCTAGATACTAGCTAGGTTATTATATATATTATCTTATCTTAATAAGAGTGATAAGGTCTTTAACGAGAGGGCGGTCCTAGGTTTTACTCCTTAATACTTATCTTCGGGGTCTAGCTTTTCTAACTCACCTTAAAGGAAGAGGCCCCCTACGATTAGGAGATTACCTATTAGTAAAGAGACTATACTCACGGATATTAATATTAAAAGTATTACCCGCTAAGTCTTACGAAGAAGTATCACGACCTACTCACGGGGTCTATAAAGGTCCTTACTAGACTATCGGGTCCTCTTATAAGGTATCCTTATTTCGCTTCTATACTCGGTATTAGCTTTTTATTAGATCTACTAGAGTTTAGTTACCCTAATCCGGGTAACCTACTCTTGGCAGTCTTATCTTTTCTTCGCCGTCGTGCGAGGGTCTATCTTAGTTAGTAATAGGGGTTATAAGCCCTCTATTAAGTCTATTCTATATCCGGAATCTAATTCTATCACGATCTAATCGGTTTCCTCCACTATAATTACTACTTCCGTGGCGGCGGGTCTTATAATTAAAAGTGTTAATAGTTCTTTAACTCTTACCTAAGCAGTTATTTCTTTTCCTGATCTTATTAGGGCTAATCTCCCCTCGGTCTTAAAGCGTTAAATCCTTCCTTAGTCGTTATCTTTATATTCTTCCTAAGGTTATTAACTAATAGTCCGTTTAGGAGGGCCGGAACCTCCCTTAAGCGCCTCTATTACTCTAATCAGGGTCAGAACACTTCAGGGACGCCGAATAAATCCGCCTCTAAGCACTATATTATAACTGGATAAAGACGTAGTAGCACTAGATCGTTAAGATAAAGATCAGATAAAGAGGTTAGTCTAGCGAAACCACGATGCATAACTAAAATATAACTAACACCGCTATAATCTTTAGCGAAGAAGTAGGTCGGTAGTCACTATTCTGATCAGGGTAATATAAGTTAAGCTAGAAAGATACCTTAAACGTGGAATAAGTTATTATAAAAGAGGATAATAATTATATATTAATCCCTCGATAGGGACGTCCCGAGCCTGTCCTTAATATATATATAGGCAGCGGATCCAGCGGCCTTGAAAGGGGGGTCATATAACTGTCTGCCGAACCACTCTAACGCCGTATCTGCGCGGTTAAAATACCTAAAGGCTTTTCTAGTCTACTACTATCGTATTAACGGCGCCGCGCTAGCTTTTCTGTTTCTCCGTCCTAACTAAAATATCACGATATTTTTCTGCCTCCTTAAGTTTATCCTACCTACTATATAACCTCCGCCCGTAATAACGCCGCGTTAGTCTTATTACCTCCTTAATCGCCTCTACTATCTCCTACGTCTATTATAGCGGTCTATCGCGGAAGGCGGCTAGCTCGCGTCGCGGCGCTATAGCGTCTATAATATTAATAAGGTCCTAAAGTATCTAGTTTACTGTCTAGTCGATTACCTTTAGAGTAGGGGGTATTTCTCCGTGGTCTAGCCTCTAAGCCTCTCTTTAGGCCGTTTCGTGGTTTAGCTTCCTCTACCTTTATCCTTTACTAACAATACGCTAGCGCGGCTACGCCATGTTAATATTAATCACCTAGACTATATAGTCTAAGCCTATTAGGTCTAGATCGTCCTTTTAGTATATATAGGTAAGGTCCGCCGAAACCTAGGTAAGGTCGAGTATACTATACTATTAATTAGTATCGGCCGAGGTCCTAGTAATATATCCTTTTAGGGTTATAAGGTTAAGTTACTATCGGTGCGCGAGCATAATAAGGTCTTCCGATTATCTTTCGTATCTATTATACCCGTTCTATAAGGGGTTCTTTAGATTAAAGTCTTTTATTAGAACGGTACGCTACCGCTCCGGTTCCGCTGCGAGACTATATATCGGGGTCTCCTACTCTCCTCCCTTATAACGTAGTAAGTATACTACCAATATACTTATCTCTAACTATTATATTCTAACTCTAATTATAGCCTAAGCCTCATCGTCGCCCGCATGCTATGTAAATATAGCGGCTTCGTGCTATTTATATATATAGAGTAGGGCGCGCCTACTCCCCTATACTATCCTATAATTATATCCCCTTAGGTAAATAGGGTTCTTCCTTTTATCTAACCCGGGCTCCGTTACCACTATCACGTTATACCCACTACAGTTATAAAGCGCCTGTTATACTCTATCCCGCTATCCCCCTATATTCTACTAAACGATTCTAATTATTTACCTCGGGCGGCTATACCGCGCTCGCTTCGCTCTATAGTTACGTCTTAGGTATAGCCCCGGGGTAAGGGGTAAGGTTTTATAGGGGCTAAAAGGTAGTATTAGTATTAGAGGCGAGGAACCTCGTAATATTATTATCCTAGGTCGTAAAAAGGGCGGTACGTGATCTAAGGAGGATATTCCGCGACCCTAAGGGGTATCCTTTCTGTTTCCTCTTTTTCTCAGGCGGTTTAGAGACTTCTACGGTATCTTACGACGCGGCGAAGGCACTACGCTCCCTCTCCGCCCTATACTTCTCGAGTTAGCTAAGGTTAAATCCCCGTGCCCTATTAGTATATACCTCCCTAGTCCGCGCCTTTTCCTTCGCCTTATTTAGGCACTTATCGTTAAACGCCGTGTACGGCCCCTTATAGGCGGCGTAGCGCCGTTTCTTCGGGTCTGTCTTAGCCTTACACGCCGCGAAGCCCCTTTAATACGCTAACTCTATACCGCCGTAATACCCGTATAGCGCTTCTATCGCCTAATACTAGCCTGCTTTATACCCGAAGTTAAGGCACTTAAAGTACCGTTATAGGGAGATCTTAGGGTTATAGGGTTCGCTATTATAGTATTTATAGTTAAAGAAGACTCCCTCCTTTATTAGTTATTCCGTATCCTTAAGGCGGGCGACCTTAATAATTAGTAACGCCGCCCGCGCTACTTTATTCCTGGGTTTCCTAGCCTTAATCCGGGTAATCGCCACGTTATTCTATAGTTAAAGTTTATATAGCACCGTATCGGGGTTATTAATTAGGAGCTACGCTATCGGTATTCCTTTTATTACCACTTAATATATTTTCTCTTATATTATAGCTCTTAGGCCGAATACGCCTTTAACCTAATTCTTCGTGTTCGCTATCCACTATTTATTCCTATACTTAAACGTAATAACCACGTCGCCGCTTAGGAGTCGTCGCGCGGCTATTACGTTTAAGCGGCAGCTAACTTAGTTAACCGCCTTAGTAATCTCTTATAGGGTCCAGCTTTTAAGGTCGGCCTCGGCGTCCCTATACCGGACCGTTAGTTCTCGGGCGTATTAGGTGGGTATAACCTTTATTAGTGCTATCTTAATACGTTAACGCTACGCGGGCGTGCTCCCTACTACCTAAGCGTAGGTCTTAGGTCCTACTACCCCGAGTAATTCCTTTAGTATACTCTTAATCGCTAATTAAATCGTATTAGTAAGTCCTTCAGTTATAAGGAGGGGTATATCTCTACCGGGTTATTAGCGTAGCGGCTTCCCTATAACGGTCTTATAGTATTACGTTTAAAGGATTTTCTATATAAGCTTTAGCGGCTCTTCGGCGCGTGCCCTATTAGCTAATAGTCCGGAAAATTAGGTGCGTAGTTGATATAGTACGCCTTTAGTACGCCCGCTCGGTGCCTAAGATTTTAATAGCTCCCTCAGGGCTACGCGCCCCGGGTTATTGCTAGTTATCGTATTCTGGGCGCTCTATAGTAGTATACTAGTATCGCTTTCGGTTAGCCCTGCGGGCCGCCCTATAGCGTGTAACCCACCGCGCCCTTTACGGCCTCGCTACGATATCGGTCTCCGGTGCTTATAAGGGCGTAGAATCCGAATCCGATATTAGAATTAATTTTATCGATAATACGGCACCTTAGGGTCACTTTTGGCTTGACGATGCTCTTTTTTTTCTACGTTAATAATATATTAATTAAGGGAACTAAGCGGATAGACTATAAAATATACTCCCGAACCTAGGTATACTAAGTTATATCTCGATATATATTAGAATACCGCTCCCTATAACCGTTTTAGCGCGTTTATTAGGATCTTTAAGAGCTACCTAAAAGCTATAACGGTATACGATATATTCTTATAATAAAGGACGAATATAGCGACTAGATCTACGTACTGCCTTTAGCTTCGAAAAATAACGTTACGGTTTATAACGCGCTATAAGCCTTCGAATAATAGGTTAATCGGCAGTTTATATTATATATCTATAAGATACATAATAATAATAAGCCCTTAATCGTTAATCTAGTAGGGGATTTAATAACCTAGCTATAGGCGAGTAGTTAAGGGATCGATATAGAAATTACACCGCCTTATACCTATAAACCGAACAGAGGTAGCGAAAAAGCCGGTTAACTAATTATTATAAAGTCTAATACTATACTTAACGGAGTAGGAATTCCACTAGATAAATAGCCAGAAAGTACTAGAACGGTAGCGTTATTATATAATATAAGTCCCTTATAATAACACGGATAGAAATCCCTAGTAGAAATCCTTAACTTATACTTTAGAGATAATATGCCGATTCCGGTAAAAGAGTATATAGCTAACCTACGCCCTAATTAGAGTGGTATTTATACCTACGGCTACCGCGCCTATCTAATAGCGAGGGATAAGGAGGCTAAGAGGAATAGAAAACTATATAAAGTTTAATTAAGGGGATATATTAGGCATCTTATAGGTTATATTACCTATAATATTTACCGAGTATAGATTCTATAGCTTTAAAAGGTTATTATAACGCGTAATATATAGTTTAACAAGTAACTATTTTATAAACTATAGCTTAAAGAAGCAGAATAGATCCCGGAGCCTAAGACGAGGAACTAGCTTATAACTTATAAAATATAAGAAGATAAAGATAACGATTTTATCCTATAGGCCTATCCTCCGGGTAGATTAATTAATAGCGTACCTTCTAAAGAATAAGTATAGTCCACGGGTTTGAATTTAGGGGTAGGAGTAGTAAAGGCTAAATTAGACGCTTTATCGCTACTACTAAATATACCTAGTATACCCGAACCGCCCGTAATAGGACTCTAAACCCCATGCGTAATACCTAATCCTTAAAGCAGGAATCTTTAGGTTATAAGCGTAAAGCCATAGTCTTTGGAGGAACTCTTAATTAATAGTTCTTCCGACTAATAAGATAACGGAGCGGCTATATAAAAAGATACCGTAATCGATACGCTAGGATTATATATACTAGAGCTTAATACGGATACTTCGATGATTTTAACTATAGAAAGAAGTACGTAGGCGACGGTATAGGGACTAGCTACCCCTAATCCGCACCACGGTATTAGCCGTATTATAGCGTTCGGATCTAGACCACCTATCTAACCGACTCCTAAGGTAACCGCCTACTAAAGGAAAAAGAGTATACTAGTAAAGGAAATAACGCGTGTTAGCGTAAGAATCACCGATCGCCGTGCTTAAGGAAAGACTATTCGGATTAATCCACGGATATATTAAGCAGAGCTAGATAAGCCTTTAACTTATACCTTTTTCTTATCTAATTAATAAGAAAAGCGCTAGGATAGGCTAAAAGGGCTTCTAACCTTTAATTTAATAATCCTCGGAGTAGCCGATACTAAAATAAATATCCGTTTAAATACTAAAAGAGAGGCTATAACGTTATTAAAGCCCTTAATCGATAGCAGGGTTTATTGCGACTACCTAAAGGCTATACTAAGGTATTAGCGGGAGCTTACTAACTACCCGATACGTAAACGCTTTAAGGAAGCCGCGTAGAAGGAGGTAAATAAGCTAATTAAGAAGCGTATATAAAAGGAAATTAAGCGCTTAGAGGCGAAGTTAAAGTCTTTTCCGTTAAAGTAGGTTTTTACCTATAAGTTCGACTAAGACGGATATCTCGAATAATATAAGGCACGCTTATATATTTAAGGGGACTTATAGGAGAGCTTAATAATTAAGGGAACCTATATAGTAACACTTACTATACGATCTTTTCGTATTATTATAGCCCTAGCTACTTAGTTTAATCTAGAAATTAAGTAACTTAATATCGGTAACGCCTTCATTAACGCCTAAAAGAGTATAATAAGAACGCCTATTATATATAAACTTCTTAATAGATTTAAGTAGCCTAATAAGTGCTTCCAGCTCGATAAAGCACTATATAGACTACACGACTCGCCTAGACTATAATTCTAGACCTTCGCGGCCACCCTAATAGACTTAGGGATAAAGGCTAGTAAGGAAGAACAATGCCTATTCTATACTAAGGCTTAAGACGTAATCGTTATCTTTTTTATAGACGATATTCTTATATTAATTTATAGAGATAGTGCTATAAACGGCCTTAGGATTATCGAAGGGATTAAAATAAGGTTTAAGGTATCGGAAAGGGGGAAGCCGATTAGTTTTTAGGTATTAAGATGACTCGAGATCGCCCTTAATATAAGGTTTTCCTCTCCCACGACTTATATATCGAAAAGATCGTAGCTAGGTTTAAATTAAACGCTCTAAATACCTACCTAGTAATCCTTATTCTTATTATAAAATACCGGAAAAGAGAAGACGAAGCTACCGCTTAAGAAATTAAATCTTATTAAGAAAAGGTTAGATTAATACTTTATATAGTAGTTATAATACGTCCTAATATAGTATTCGCCGCCTTTATCCTCTCCCGCTTTCTTAGAAACCCTTTTCCCGAGTACTATAAGGCGGTAGACTAAGCTATCCGCTATTTATTTATAATAAGGGACCTCTTAATTTAGTACGGATCGAGTATTAGTTTATAGGCGATAGTTATTATAAGCGACGCCTGTTTTATAGACGATTTGGATATACGAAGATCTTTATAGGGTTACCTTATTAGCCTATTTAATAGATTAGTTATATATAAAGTAATAAGGTAAGTAACGGTAATAACGTCTATAACCGAAGTAAAGCTACTCGCTTTAGAGTAAGTGGCGAAAGAAATAATAGGTTTAAAGCGTCTTTTCGTCGAAATACGCTTTAATCTAGAATCTCCTTAGGATATTTATTATAATAATACGTAAACAATACGCCTAATAGTCGATAATAGCTTTAGGATTAAGACTAGGCTTCGCTATATAGATATATAGCGCTTTTAGGTAAAGTAGGAGAACGTAAAGGGATTATTCAGAGTCTTATATCTTACTACGAATTTAATACTAGCAGACGGATTAATAAAAGCACTTCCACGATAAAAATTTAAGAACTTCCGAGTATATCTTAATATAATTAGTATATAGAGGGGGTAGAAAGAAGTAGTTAAAGTCGAAATTCCCGCGCCCTAGGTATACCGCGTGCTAGCGGTTTAGTTAATTTAGTAAGAAAAAGGGTATATCGTTATCTTAATACTATAACACTATACTAAACCCTAAAAGTAAATCCGAAAATCCTAAAATATAAAAAGGAGTATACTAGCTAAATTACTAAGCTCTATTAATACTATCCTAAGTATTATCCTGCGTAATATTTACGCTATTTCCTTTAGCCGGAGGAGTAATAATAAAACTATTTTCCCGTAGAATATCTATTATAACCCCTATAAGCTAGGAGGTAGAGGTAGTAGTTAGCGTACTAGGACCCTAGTTAAAAGCTCCTTTAAGCTCCGCCTCCTTAAAGAACTTCTCGTTTTCTTCGTCCTCTATTAATTCAATCATAAACTTCACTATTTACTTAAGTTTAGTAAAGAACTAGGCGAAATAGTTAGTTAGAGTATTCTAATTTAGAAATAAAGCGATAAACGCACCTTTTTATTATTATCGCTTAAATCTTTATTAATTTTTCGGACTATAACGTAATCGAATAAAATTTTAATTAAGGAGATAAGGCCGGAAAAACTATAAGTATAGGTTAGCGGTCGTAAAGCTTAATAGCGTATATATCTTTAAGCTAATACGAAATAGAGTAAACGATTATAATCGTAAAACGCCTTAAATAGGGGGTAAAAACTTATAAAGGGTAGTATATATAGTTTTTATCCTTATACTTTTAGCACCTATTAGAGCGCCTAAGGACGGAAATATAGTAATTAAATAAGGGTTATTTCCTAGAATAAATACCCTTTACGTACTCTAGGCAGGGAGGGTCGAATAAAACCGGTATAAAATTATCGGCGGTATCCTTATTATTATTATTTCTATTACCCTTAGTAGTCTTTTAAGGAGTTAGCCTAGAATAAAGTAGGGATATCGTAGACTAACACGCCGGAATAACTTATAGAAGCACCTTTCTTAGTGCCGGCCTTACCCTTATTCTTCTTTACACTATTAGCCGAAGCTTTCTTAGCGGCCGCGGTATAGGTGATAATAAATAGAGTAGGAGGAGCCTAAAATAAAGCTACTAGTTAGTACGCGCTACTAAAAATAAAGCTCCGATACTTACTATATCGCTATTATTATTATTTTTATTACTATTATTTAGAAAAATCGGTAAAATTAGATTAAGATCGTTAAATTCCTTAAAAAATAACGGAATAAGAGGTTATAAGAGGGAGGATCCAAAAGCTCTAAAACGCCGGTATAACGCCTTTAATTTATCTATAGAAGGCCCTACTATCATCTATTTACTACGGCTATTACTAGCACTTTTCCTTTATTATTTACTATAATTATTATAATTTTTATTATTTTATAGCTTTTATTCCTGCCTTTTAACTCGATATCAGGGGTATTACACGACCCTTTAAGGCTATTTTAAGGTTAAAAACAAGGCTACGTTAAGGTTAGGCTAAGTAATCGTTCCGCTAATCACGGTATAATAATTAAGGGGTACATTATATTCTATTATATAAGCCACGGTATAATAACCTCCTATTAGTTAGAGGTGCCCTACTATCCTCGCTTAGAAGGTGGCAGATATATTTAGGACATGTATACCCGCCCCCTTTTTTCTTTCTCTTTTATATATAATATAATTATATATTTCTTGAATCAACGCTCCCTGCAAGCACGCTCCCGTGAATTCAACAGTAACTAACTACCGGTCCGTCCCGTAGCTAAACTTGTCTCGGCCGTGAGCGTAAAAGGGTCGTACGTAGACTGTAAGTCGCAGTCAAGGACTTATATACTAGACTAGGCGTGTCGTGTTCCCCCGAAAGCCTGATACTTCCATCCCTGCCGTCGTGAGGAGAGGAATTTTACCCTAGCACTTCCGTGGAAGCCCAATGTCAGATGGACGACACGCAAACAGGCTGGTTGAAAAAAACAGCCAATATTCAATATGACCCATTTCAAGGTCACAGCGGGCCTTAAGCTATAGACAAAAGTTGCCTCCGAATGTACTGCCTGCGTCTACATGCCCCTGGTTCGGGCTTCATCACGTCCCCCAACCCCCCTTTTCCTCCTTTTCCTCTTTCCGTTTTTCTCACAAGCAAGATAGCCAACACCAAAGTTGATCCATGCACATCACTCAATGTGTCTCCTCCCCTTCGGAACAATACAATGAACAATGAATGCCGCGTTGTCGTAACATGCCAATGTACATGCAGACATACGCCCCTAGCCCATCTCCCCCATCACCGCTCGGCTTCATCGGCAGTGGCATACCGTTCCGGCAAATCCACGTCCCAGATGGGCCTCTCCACGAGAACAGCTTCCACCGGCGGCACGCCTGCCTCTTGACCACCGGCATTAGCTTTGTCCAAGGCCTCGCCAGGGATGTTCAGAGGCACGATGCCAAGAATGGGCCGATACTTGTACGTGTACCACCACCTCTTGCGTCCGGAACCGCTCCTGCCGTCCATCTGCGTGTCACGGTTCCGCAGAGCCGCCAGCTCTCCGCCAGCGCTCCGACCACCCGCGCCGCCACCGCCCTCCCCCTCGGCATTGCTCTCGTCTCCCGACTCGTCCTCGTCGTCCTCGTCCAGCATATCCGTGTCGCTACCCTCCGACGACGGCGGCGCCGCATTCTCGACATCGAGCTGCCACTCCTTCTTGTCGCTCGTGAACCGGTCGACCTGCGCCGGCGCGATCGCGCCGATCGTCATGCGGTTGCCGGCACCGCTCTCGCCGCCGCCGCCGCCGCCGCCGCCACCGCGCCGCTTGCGCTTTTGCCCCGCCTGGGCGGCCAGGGCCGAGGAGCTGCCGCCCGCGTTCGGCTCGCTTAGGTCCTGCGACAGGTCCAGCATGAACAGGAAGGAGACGCCGTACACCCAGACGCGAGCCCCCTGCCAGAGGACGCCCTTGGCGAGGTCTCGCGTGTCGCGGATCGTGTTCGGCAGACGGGCAACGGGGTTGCGCCGTGACCAGGGGGCGAGGGCCCCTTCGACCGGGTGGAAGGCAAGGATATGCCATGAAGTCGTGACGGCAAGGAGGGTGTAGTCCGATGAGGCATTCCCGGACGGGATGTCATTGGAGAAGGAGAGCACGGTCGGAGGCGAGGGAAGCTTGGGCAGAAGGGTAGATGCTGGTGTGTGGAACCACTTCTCCCGTGATCCAACCTCATCAGCTCCGCCGTCGTCGTCGCCGCCGTCATCGTCTTCGCTGTCAGATGACGACTCTTCGGAGGCAGAGCCTGACGCGTCCTCACGACCCTCCTTGTCTTCATTCACGGCGTTGCGTAACACCCACGTGTCAATGTAGCCCGCCAAATCGGCAACAGCTAGCATCCGGCTATCGGGCGCAAAGCTGACGTGAACGATGGTCCTGTCGTAAGTCCCCAAGCCGCCTACTACCAGATTCTTAGGTGTCTTTCGCTTCATGCGCGTCACTGCTTGCGGTCGCGAGAGAATGCGCTCTCCGGAACCGGCGTTACCGCCATGCCCGAGTCGAAGGAGGGAAATCTTATTTCCCGCTTGGACTACGACGAGCCAAGCGCCGTCCGGCGAGATTTGTACGAGGCGCGCCCCGACACCGGCAATGGCCGAAGGGACAACCATCGGCAGAACTTTCATGTCCGACGGCTTGGACGGGTTGCTGTGCTTGAGGTAGAAAGCCTTTACATCCGTCGATGTCGCCACGGCGAGTACGTCGCCGTCGGGGGAGATGGACGCCGACGCGATGTTGGACTCGCCCTTGATCAAGATGGTTTTGAGGAGCTTCCGGTTCTTGTCGAGGTCTTCGCCGGTCATATTCCCGTTGGCATTGTCGTAGAGGCTATCGAACGGCTGTCGCAGCTTCCAAATATGGACTTGTTGGTTCCACCAGCTCATGATCAGGCGAGCCTTCGCCGCGCTTTGCAACGGCGGCTGTTGCGGGAGGTTGGGCAGGGTGCGGTGGTTTTCGCGACCGAGTTCCTTCAGGGGAAGAACAACGGGCGAGGCGTCGGGGCCTGGCGGCGAGAGAAGAAGAGAAAGCAGTTAGCATCAGGAATCCCGGCGAACAACTGGTAACATGAAAAATTGGGGGCCAAAAATAAACAAAAAAATAGAAAGAGAACAGCCGAGTCATACCTCCCGACACAACAACACTCATCTTGCTGCTCTCAAACGACGCCATGGCCTTGACGTCGTGGTCGTGGTATTTCCTGCTCCAGACTTTCCCCCATCTCCCCGCGGTACCCGCCATCCTCTTGTGGAGGACAGTCCTCCGATCCATCCCACCGCTCAGGATGGCCGAGCCGTCAGCGCTGGCAGACAAGCTCAGGACGTCCTGGCGATGGCTCTGTATCCTCTGCATCTGGGTGTAGGTCTTGCCGTCCCAGACGGTAACATGGCCAGTCGAGTCCCCGGAGACGATGTCGCCGTTCGGCAGGCACTTCACCGACCAGACAATGATCTCCTTGGAGCCGCCCGCGTGATCAGATCCGAGGGTCATCTTGCGCAACAGGTTGCCGTTGCGCATGTCGTAGGCGCGCAGGGTCGAGTCGCTGCAGCCGACAACGACAACGTCGCGGGACTGGAAAGCAATGCTGACCATCTGAGTCTTGCGAGCGGGCGATTTGGTAAGCAAGCGCTGAAAGCGGAGTTCCGAGTCGGCGATGGTATAGATGGCCAGAGCACCGTCGATGGTGCCAGCAACGAGGCGCGTGACAGCATCGGCAGGGCCGTGCTGGAGGTGTTGCTGTTGGGCGGCGGCGGCGGCGGCGGCGGCGGCAGCAGCGCTGGCCTTGTGGCCTCCTTTACCCAGAGCAGCGGACGCGGGGGGCTGAGCGGCGAGGCACCAGATGTCACCATGTTGACCGCTGGCGGTTCTTAGGGGTTGACCTTTCTCCAAATCCCACTCCGTTACGGCAGAGGTATAACCAATGCTGAAGAGGCGAGAGCGGCCGGGTATAACGGACTTTTCATGCCCAGCGTCAGGATTGGCTGTCGGCAGTTCCTCGTCGGGCTCTACAACCCAGACAAGTCCATCGATGGAACGATCCTGGCCGCCACACATGACGGTTTCCTGATGCCAGGCGCCATTGAGCGGGTTCCATATCTCGACGTCTCCATTGGCGCGGCCAACAGCTAAACGACAAAGGCTCGATTGTAGGTTTGTCCGAGTATGGGGATGCGAGAAGGCGAGGGCGTTGATGGGACAGGGAGGGAAGGCGACGAAGCGGCAGCGGTGAATGTCCATGGTGATGGACGCTGCGCGAGGACGACGGTCGGCGGTCGGAAAATTCGAATTCGGGGTATCAATGGGTGTTAAAATAGACTGTACAATGTACCCACACGAACCAGCTTGAGCTATCACCGGAGCAGAGAGTTTTGTATGAGCCGGTGAAAGCTGGGCTGAAGTTGTTAGGAGCTGATAAGATGAAGAGCCGTGAGTCGTAGCTCAAGATTTTGACCCGTCCGAAAAATTGACAATTCAACCGCCCAAAAATTTTGTCGGCGTTCGGGGCATGAAGAGGCCGGGGGATGATTAAGGTATGGTCCGTGCACCTCCTGCAACTGCCCCGCCATCCCACCTTCCCCTCCAGCAGCAGCAGTACGGACTACAAAGTACGCCGGTGACGGGCTGATGACATTGACCTAGTGCTCAATCATTTGCGCGGGTTTGGTCACTCGAAGTTCAGCCAAGGCAACCACACCTTGTTAACTCGTGTCACCCCGCCCCCCTCTTCCCCCCCAAGGTGCGTCACATTCCAACGTGTCTACCATATTAAGTTCCTGCATAAGGATATCCCAAGGCGCAAGACATTACACCATAAGGTAGGTAGGTACCTTAATGAATGAAGTACTGCCCGCGTTTACTTGCGTCTCTCTTGACAGGGGAAAAAAAACCTCGATTACTTTCCCCTCTACACGTTTCCACTTCCCCATAGCACTCACACTACTGCGCAGCCTACACTTCGAGCCTCCGTCCACCATTGCCTGTCAAACATTGACAGGAACCATCCACAGCCCACCTACGCACCGATTAACTGGCTGCTACCGTCTCCAGGGTCACGCGGCCAAACCTGACTGCCATGGCCGCCATGGACTTCAATAGCTCTTCGCCCTACCCGGAGGGCGTAATCTCGTTCCTCGACACCGACTTGTACAAGCTGACGATGCAATGCGCCGTCATGAAGTACTTCAAGGATGTCCCTGTTACCTACGCCTTTACCAACCGCACGCCTGAGAAGAAGCTGTCAAGAGCCGCTTTCCGCTGGCTAGAGGAGCAGGTCCAAAGTGAGAATGTTTCGTTCCCTTGCCAGAGTAACCACGTCGTGAGAATGGCCGCTGACCCCCTCCCTATCGTCCTAACAGAGCTCGGCAACATCTCCCTAACTGACGAGGAATGCACCTACCTCCGCAGCCACTGCCCTTACCTGACCTCCGACTACCTCGCTTTCCTCAAGGAATTCCGCCTAGACCCCCGCGAACAAGTCGTCATCACCTTCACTCCGTCTGATTCCGACACCGGTGCCGACTCGGACGAGGGCGATATTCACATTGAGGTCAAGGGCACCTGGTCGCAGACCATTCTTTATGAAATTCCCATGCTCGCGTTGGCGTCGGAGGCCTACTTCCGCTTCATGGACACGGACTGGAGCTACGAGGGCCAAGAAGAGCGCGCTTTCGAGAAGGGCCTCAAGCTGCTGGAGGCCGGCTGCACGTTCTCCGAGTTCGGCACCCGCCGCCGCCGCGACTATCACACGCAAGCGCTCGTCTTCCGGGGGCTCTCCAAGGCCAGCAAAGAAGCCGAGGCCCGCGGACTGCCGGGCAAGCTCACCGGGACCAGCAATGTCCACCTCGCCATGCGGTTCGGTATCCCTCCCGTGGGCACGGTTGCCCACGAGTGGTTCATGGGCATTGCCGCCATCACGAACGACTACAGGAATGCGACCGAAACCGCGCTCCGCTACTGGGTCGACGCTTTTGGCGGACAGCTTGGCATCGCCCTGACAGACACGTTCGGCACGGAGGAGTTCCTCCGCGCCTTCAGCCAGCCCGTGAAGCCCATTACGGGGGACGACTCCAAGCACAAGGCGGCGGGCGGCAGAACCGAAACATATGCCGAGCTCTTCGCCGGCATTCGGCAGGATTCGGGTGACCCTGCCGAATATGTGCAAATGCTGCGTCAATACTACGACGAACAGGGCATCAAGGAGAAGAAGACCATGGTGTTCTCGGACTCCCTCAACATCGAACGCTGCCTGGAGTACAAGAAGATTTCGGAAGACGCCGGGTTCGCGCCCACGTTTGGTGTGGGGACCTTTTTGACAAACGACTTTGTCCGGTTGAAGGACGGCAGCAAGTCGGTTCCTCTCAATATCGTGATCAAGCTGAGTTCAGCGGCCGGTAGGCCCGCCGTCAAGATTAGGTGAGCCAACCGTCCTTTTGTAGCGACGAAATCTAGTGGTCACTAACCCAAGCTTGCTTCCGGTAGCGATAATATCGGCAAGAATACGGGCGATAAACAGACGGTCCAGAAGGTCAAGCAGGAACTTGGCTACGTGGAAAGAGAGTGGAAGGGTGGCGACGAGACGGCACGATGGGGCAAAGACGAATCCAAGTAGTGGTTCGTCACTCGTGGCACCAGCGTTTAGAAGGAGCATTTATCTGGCGACAGACCAAAATACAGGACTCCAGGCACCAGGCACGAGGTGTCAAGGCTTTTACGACCCCATTATATATGATATCTGCCTGTTGCGTCCTACGGGAGTGGGACATTGGATCATAGACCTTACATTTGGGTTGATATTTACACTGCTTCCTTGGTTAGACAGGGGATCCGGCGGACGAGTCACTCCTCTAGAAAGAAACATCCCAAGAGGTTGTCGGCGCATATAATATAGTTGTCTTTTGGTTGTGGTGAGGTCTACCGAACAGAGATTTGCCAGACCAACGAAGGGCATAGACCAGAGAACGAATAAGCGGTGAGAAGAACCGACCCTTGTCTTGTCGCTTCATCCCTTCTTTATTAGCCACGCACTGACTTGCGCACGAGACGAAAGGGAGACGGTTTCGGTTTTGAAGACGTCTCAGGGCTCCCCCTGGATGAGGCCCAGGCCGCGTTTGATCGAAAGGGATTTGTGGGGAACTTTGACGTAGATGACTAAGAAAAGGGACCACTAATTGGGTCTTCCTTGTCTCTTTACGGACTTAGCGCCCGGAATACTCGGTATCCGGGTGGGGCCGTGGGGTTGAATCTCAGTCTCCTTCTCTGACCGCCTTCCAAAAGGGTATTGACAGGCACGGACGTTTTATAACCTCTTCCTGGCTTCTCAGAGGCTCACCCCATGCTCAATGCAACCAACTTCATAACCCCGTGTTCGATGGTTGGAAGAACGACGAGACAGTAGATGGTGCCGCGACGGAGGGCTCGCTCATCAAGACAGCACTCGCCAGGAAAGTCTGCCACTACCTATAGATGAACCGACTCTCGATACCGTGTCCCGGATACCGAGAAGAGGAAACAGATGGTCGTGATGGATTCCGTCCGTCGGTCGCTTGAGGCTCAGGATATGGTATGATGTCTAAATTGCAAGGTACCTGGAGCATCTGGATATCCCACTCAACCCCCTGGACTGGTTCTTGCCCCCTTCTCCACGCGCTTAACACGGGCGATCGTACCGCAATACACTCGAGACAGAGTCTATTCTTGGGGATCCACTGACCCTTCAGAAGCCTCTCTGCTGGAACAGACGATCTGCCTCCTGGCCGGGGATGTGGCAGAGACAGATCGCCAGGGACAAGACATGGGATGACAGACATGAACCAGGGTTGGTTGGCCTTCTCTGGATGCGGCTAGTCGTTCTGTTGGGGTCCATGCGGCAAACCCGTCTTAGTTGTGTTTGATATCATCGTCAACCAGGTAAGAGAACCCTGGCACTGCGTCCTCATGATCCTCACCAGTCTCCTTGGAAACAATGCCAATGGCGGCCCGAACTCCGTCTATTGCTACGTCTCTCCCTTCATCCCATCTTCTATTTAAACATGCCCTTCCCATCATTCCATATGGGTTTTTTCTTCTTCTTTTTCTTTCCCATCCTCATCCGACCAAGCAGCCTTACCAAGTCATCTCCGTCTTTCTCTTTTTCTTTCTTTTTCTTTCAATCTTTCAGTTCTGTGAACTTTTTTTTACTTCACTTCTTTTACACTCTCTCAGTTGCAAGCCAACTATCCAACTACTACCACCGCGAGCCGGTCTCTTCAACCACAATCTTTATAACCCATTTTCGATTCTTTCGTTTTCCATAACCAAATAAACCAACCAAACCAAACCGGAAACTTTGCCTCCCAAAAAAAATCCCTTCGTCAAAATGTCTTTCACCTACAAGATCCTTCTCATCGCTGCCATCACGGCCTACGTCGAGGCCCGTTTCGGTCAGGAACAAATCCCTGTCGCCGCCGTCCAGGCTCTCGACGGCCAGTTCGGCCAGTCAGGCCAGGCCTCCACCCTCGCCGGCCAGGTCCCCGGCACGCTTCTCGGCGCCGCGGACCCGTGCCTGAAGCTCCGTCTCGCCGACAACATCGTCGCCACCCTCGGCAACGACGACGCCGTCCTCCAGGCTGCCGCCGGCCTCGTCGGCGCCGAGCAGAACTTCAACCCCTTCGCCACCGACATCCCCAACATCTGCGGCGACCCCAGCCTCCCCGCCACCCAGGCCCTTCGCGGCATCACCCCGTCTGTTGACCCGGATGTTGAGGATTCCGGCCTGGCCAACCAGCTTGCTGCCCAGTCGCTGCAGAACCCTTTCAACGCGAACGGCCTCTCTGTTGCGGATGTCTTGATCGCCAATGGCTTTACCAACTTGGCTGTTGATGGCCAACCGTTCAATGGTGCTGGCGGCAATGCCGGAAATGGCAACGGTAATGGCAACGGAAACAATGGCAATGATGACGAGGATGACGAGGATGAAGAGGATATCGACGATGAAGAGATTGTCTGCGGTGGTAACCCCGGCAATGGTAACGGCAATGGCAATGGCAACGGAAACGGAAACGGCAATGGCAACGGAAATGGCAACGGAAACGGCAACGGAAACGGCAATGGCAACGGAAACGGCAACGGCAACGGCAACGGCAACGGCAATGGTGCCGGCGGCGCCGACTTCGGTCTCTGCGACCCCCGCATGGACCTCCAGTTCGGCCGTGGCAACCGTAACGCCAACGAGGGCACCTTCCTCCCCATTGACTCTCTGGTCGCCGAGGGCCAGCAAGACGCCCTCAACCCCAACATCATCACCAACCGCATCTGCGACCAGCTCATCAACGTCTGCGAGGCCAACGACGCCGCCATCGCCATCTGCGAGGAGGCTCAGGCCCAGGTCGAGGCTTCTGGCGACAGGAGCGCGGCTGCTGCTGACCTCTTCAACGGCCTCCTGGGCTTCTAAGGTGATGGGGCATGGGAAGCTGTAAGATATATTTTTCTTGGCTCAATGATGGTTGCATCGGACATCGGATCATCACCTTGACCTCCGGACGGAGAAAAAAGGGGCTTGGGATGGACTTCATGGATATATCGTGCCTATGCATACGGGAGAGAATGCGACGGTTGCTCTGTAGGATTAGTTGCATGCTCGCATTTTAAACGACAACATGGAAACGAGTTCGGTGGTTTTGGCGCATATTTTCTTTCCCGCCTGTCATGGCGATCAAGGCTGGGAGTTTTCAATAACAGCGATTTCATTTTTTTTTTCTTCTTCAGAAAACATCTCAAGAAACCGGGCCCTTTCTTCTCGTTCGCGAGTCTGATAGCAGCATGGAGTGACAGAAACATGAATATATTTCCTCAGAATCCTTCTATCCTGGTCACTCCGCAATGCAGTGCACACTCCGTTGATCTATAAGGCCCCCTTCGTGCCTGGCCCAGGTCCGTGAAACAAGAGCAACTTGAACGCAGGGACGCTCCAGCCATGTGCAGACTCACGTCCGGACATAAAATCTGCGGCGCACGCTCTCAGATGAGATTCTCAGTCAGGTAGCACTCTGGTCAAGGAGTGGTTGGTATGTGATCTTGTACCAACCTCTCCTTTTCTTAAATCGCCTTAGAACCCAGCACCGTGAAAAGAGTTGAAGCTGCTCTATCGATCCTAGTGCACCGTCCCGTACCTTAAGATATGAAGAGGCCGAGACCGCTGAGACCGATGTTTCCTGGATCGGAAAACCATACTTTCGAGTTCAGGATCATGTTCTCTCTCCTGGCCCTGTCGTTGCTTGCTCTTCGAACATTGAGAAACGCACCAGGCACCAGGGTCGTTGCTACGCCTTTTCCTCTGCACATCAAAAACCCTCCCCCGTATCTCGAAGTAGGCTGTGCTGCCTTCACCGTTTATGGCGGACTCAGGAGGACTCGCTTATTGCCTCCAAACAAGGGGATGTTCCATCTGGCGGTGGCATTTCGCAAGGCCAAGCCCGGTCGGAATCTCAGTCCCCTCGAGCGCATGCCCGCAGAATGACAAGCATCGAATCCAAGCCAGGAGCACGGCAACTACAAAACGAGGACGGTGGTGAAATTGATCCGGTGTGTGTGTATTTCAGATCCGAGCTAGTCCATAAGCCGTAATTCTCATGCCCTGGCCAACCCTTGACGATGCAGTCAAAATACGCGCAAAAGAGGAACGCCACTCCGTTGGTGTAACAAACCCCTTCCCCTTTTCCCACGTGCCATTCCCGTCCCTACTGATCTCCCTTCCCTTAGTACTTCTTGCCTGCCCTGAGGGTGTCGGCGTACTCGTCCAACGGGCTCCGGACGAGCTTGGTCTCCTTCCAGAGGTTGGGGGTGAGGAAGCCGTAGGTGTTGGCGACGGCGGCGAAGGTGGCCTTGAGGGTGTTCTCGAGGGTCTTGGTCGAACCGGCCGAGGAGGTGTAGGCGTCCTCGACACCGGCGAGCTGGAGGAGACGCTTGACGGCGGGGGAGGCAACGAGGCCAGTACCACGGGGGGCAGGGATGAGCTAAACAAGCATTTCGTCAGTTCGATCAGCTCTCTCTTCGTCTCCCTAATACATCTTCTGCGCATCCTGTCCATCCTGCCTATCCTCTCCCTTGCTCATCCCGTGTCTGCGGGGATTGAGGAGGGGTCGAACCTCGTCCTCGGGGAGGAAGAGGGGGTTTTTACGTACACGGACGGTGACGGAACCGCACTTGCCCGACTGCTTGCAGGGAAGAGAGTGGGGTTGACCAAGGTTGGTACCCCAGAAACCACGACGGACGGGGATGACGCTCAGCTTAGCGATGATGATGGCGGCGCGGATGGCAGTGGCGACTTCCTTGGAAGTCTTGATGCCCAGACCGACGTGGCCGGCGCTGTCGCCAATGATGACAATAGCCTTAAACCGGGTACGCTGACCGGCACGGGTCTGCTTCTGGACGGGCTTGATCTGTTTTTGAGAAATATATGCGTCAGAAAGCATGTTCCCCCGGATCTGACCCTTCCCCCCTCTATTTCGGGGTTTCCAGAGGGCATTCTCACCTTCATGACCTCATCCTTGAGGGTAGGCAGCTAAAAACTCCCAAAATGTAGTCAGTCGTATATTCTACCCTCCCCACGGAACGGACAATGGGGCCCTCTTCTTCTTCGGTCGGTTACGCACGAATTTGTCGACAATCTGGTACTCCTTGATGGGGAGAGAGTGCAGATAGATCTCCTCCATGCTGCTGATCTTGTCGGCCTTGACGAGACGGCCGAGCTTGGTGACGGGCTGCCACTCCTTCTCGTCGGGTCTGCCACGGCCACGGCCGCGTCCACGACCACGGCCACGACCCCGATCGCCGCCACGACCGCGATCGCCACCTCGGGCACCGAAACCTCCACCGCGAGGGGCAACGCTGCCTCGATCAGCCATGATTGTGATGGTCGACTGTTGTGGAAAAAAGGGGGTTGTCGTCGGGGGGTGGTGGGAGGTGTGCTGTCGAGTTGCGGTTCCGTTCAAGTGTCGGCACAAGCGAGATGTCGAGGTAGAATTTCGGCCAACTTTTTTGCGGGGGGCTTCCTCGACTCAACTCTGTTTGGCTCAAACAATTTGGTGTGGTCGCGGGTTACAGTTGCGAGCCCTAATCCCGTGTGGCCTAAGAATTCAGGCGCTCTTATTGGTGCGAATTGGTTATGGCTTGGGACCCACTTTGGTATCGGTGACCACGCTCACCGAGCACTCCTCACCTTAGGTCTCAGATATCAGTCTACCTACGGAGTACGAACAAGCCTGGTACTTCGTGTACAAGTACTCGCCTTCCTCACGGGCTCTACCTAGAATACGCAAGGTACCTTAGATACTGATGCCCCTTACAGGACATACGAGTCCAGGCATATTTTACGGATATATCACAGACAAAAAGCTTGAAATTCTGCCACACACCTAACTTTATTAGTCGCGCTCCCCCGAAGTATTCCAAGGCGCCATGATGGATGAGAATTCTCTGCCTACCCATAAACGGCACAAACAGAAGAACGAGTATAGACTGCCCCGTCTCCTTTTCACAGGCCGTTCCCAGAAATATAGCAGTGAATCCGGCCAATTGTGTCGCCTTCAAGAGGAAGAGATCACCGGAATGTGACCCGGGATATCGTGATCATACAGCAAACTTTCAGGAGGGAGGAGACGATCGCTCATTAGAAGTGACGGGGACGGCAACCTCACTTTATTGGTCCTCCATAACTCCAGCTTCACTCAGTCTTCCTAATCAATGAATCGGAATCAGACACTCGCTGAGCCCATTCCCTATAACATTCATCAGCATCAGTTTGTAGGGCAACGTCCAACAGAAGAGAGCACTTACGTCCAGCTGCCATCGTACACCTGGCGCTTCTCGGGATTACCGTACTCCGCCACCTCGAGCGCAGTATCGAGGACGCAGGCCGAAACTCCGGTTCCACAGCTCGAAATGACGGGTCTCTCGGGGTCGACACCCTTCTCCTTGAAGATGTTTCGGAGCTTGTCCGACGGATAGAACGCCTTGGTCTCGGGGTCGAGAACGGCGTTGAAGGGGATATTCATCGCACCGGGCATGTGGCCCGATGAAAGGCCAGGGCGGGGCTCGGGGTCCTTCCCCGTAAACCGGCCAGGTGACCGAGCATCCAGAACCTGGACACCCTCGGCACCGTCCTTGCTATTGTCCAGGGCGACCTCGCGGACGCGGTCAAAGTCGGCCACCTTGTCCGAATCCAACTCGGGTATCGGGTACGTGCAGCATTCAACGTCGTAGATCTCTCCAGTCTCCGTCGGGAGGCCCTGCTCAACCCAGAGTTTGAAGTTATTCAAGACGTGCACCTTGGAGTGCCCGAAGAGCCGGAGGGTCCAGGCGACGCGGGGTGCGCTGAAGATGCCCAGCTCCTTCGTATCGTAGACGACCACTGTATCATCCTTTCGGATTCCCAATTCGCACATGGTGGCGGCGAAGCTTTTGCCCGAAGGGAGCATATGGGGGTAAGGGCTCCTCTGGTCGGAGACCTTGTCGAGGTCGAAGAACTTGGCCTTGGGGATTCTTTGCTCGATGAAGACGTCGAGGCCCTTTCGTCCGTCGTTGGGCAGGAACCAGGCGGCGCAGAGCGGGACGACGCGCATATCGGTGCTGATCTTGTTGGGCGGGTTCTTCTTGAGAGCTTTGTGGAGTTCCTTGGGAGAGACGAGGTACGAGGAGAAGGAGCGTCGCGTGCCGGTGAGGCCGGGCTGGAAGACTCTGGCGCCCCATTGGGACATGCTTGCTCGAGCCGAGCGGCTGAGGAAGATCACCATGCTGGGCGGGACGTGGTGATGGAAAATTAGGTGACGAGGTAGGTGCTGGGTAGTTCGGAATAGGTCCGCCGCACGATTGCTTTATAGAAGGACAGCCGACGCCGCCAGGCAAAGTCAGTCGCCAGAGAATTCAGCCACCCGCAATGCAAGGTTGAATCTTAATAAGGTCGCTAAGGAATTCGGGGACGATTCATCGCGCCCACGGAATGTTTGGGACGCAGACGAACGAGTTAATGAGGTATTGACAGATAAAAAGATGGTGATGATAAGGAGCGGGACAGGGCACTCGGTGGTTCGTTGGAGTCAGTTGGAGTCTGATTGCAAGGGGGGCGGTTTTGGGGGTTGTCGGTTCAACGGAGAGGACGAAACTCCGGAAGCTAGGACCACCCTACGCACATGTACGAAGCCGGGTGGGTCGCATTAGGTGATCTTCCCTCGCGCTGATAAGGCTAATCCAGATAATCGTATCCGGATTGGTTGCGTACAGGTACGTATCCATATCCGTGCCTCGTGTTACCTTACCTTATTCACGAGCCTCAGCAGGCTTAGTTTTGTCGTTCACTCAATGCCGCTGTATCTTCCATCGATGTCAAGCCCTCCGAAGAGGTACGAAATAAACCACACGAAATTTACACTTACTTCGGAAAAAGCACGTTAGCCCGAAGTGGCTTAAGAAACCGAACAATCCAATAGCCCTCGTCCCTAGGGCAGTACCAAGAGATTATCTCAATGAAGGTCAACATTACACGGTGGGATACCGTCGCGACCTGGCGATGGGATATTCCCGAAGACGACGTCTGTGGCATCTGTCAAGTTCATTTTGACGGCACATGCCCAACTTGCAAATATCCAGGAGATGATTGCAGGCTCTGTATGTTCCACTTACCGGGGTTGGAGGGAAATATGGAGCTGCCCAGCTAATCGGAAGGATAAAGTGTCCGGTAAATGCGGTCACAATTTCCATATGGTATGGACAGGCATTCATCACAGACATGATCTTATATCTCATAATGTCTGACTGGTTACTACAGCATTGTATTATGACATGGATCAAGCAAGACGCAGCAAAGGGACAATGTCCGATGTGCCGACAACGTATGGACCGCTCCCCCAGGCCGCGAGTGTTGGCATGTTTAATACCATACTGACTTGGGAACTAGGATTCGAATGGGCGGACCAGCCACAGGAGTCGACCGTTCAAACCGAGGCGGAGGAGTGAAATTGTTCCTCTTACCAGGTAGTTCGTTCGGTCATGTCGCGTACTTCGGAGGGTGTCTTGATTTTCTTTTTGGTGTTGGGGGCAATCGATGATACCCTGTAGTTTTTACTTCCAATAAATCATGACCTACTGTATGACGACGTCTCATGTCGATTAAGTTGAAGTTGTCTGGTTCCCGTCGTCCGGATTGAGACGCTATGGGTTGTAAGGTCTCCGTATCCCTCTGTTCCTGGGAGTCACGACAGAAGCGCGACATCACGTGCCGATAATGATTCCCAAGACCGACATCGCTGACGATAACCGATATCGATAAGCCGAACCGCCCCCCTGCCTTACCAGCTTCATCGAAAGACCGCCCTCTCTGCTTCATCAACCACTTCTTACGTTTGCCAGTTTCTGAACCTTTCCTACATTTACGGCATGGAAGGATGAAGGTATACCACGAGCACAGAGTCATTGCCAAAGAGGAATCCGCCTAGTGTCAAGCTCCATCCAACGATATATCTGCCATCCACGTCTCGACATCAGCAGACACCCACCATGGCAGATCCCGGATCATCAAGAACAAGTCCCGACCCACGTACTCGAAAAGATGACGAAGAACCATCCATACGCGGGAATACCACATCCCCTACGAACCCTCAGGAGGCGCCACGGGGGTCCCCTTCCCCGGCAGGCGTCCCAGAGGAACAACAACCGCAGTCTCCCGAGCCAGCGCCCGCCGCGCCGCAACCCGTCCCGAAGCTCGAGCCCCCAGGCTTCTTCACCCTGGTAACAAACACGAAATTCGGCGCCACGCTCGCTCCGGGCGCCGCCGGTCCCTGGCAATCAACCCGCCATCCCCGCATCCACTACATCTTCGCCGACGACGACCCCGCGACCCTCACCGCAGCCCTCGCCGCCGCCGCCGCCGCCCACGACAGCGACGCGAAACATCAAGATCGAGGACAACAAGCCCAGTTGTCTTCCTCTTCGCCCTCGGCTTCGATATATGCACGGGAAGGAGGCGAGGCCCCGGGGAGGAGAAGCAAGAACCACGCTATTCTGGTCGATGTCGTCCCTGACACGGCTGAAGGCGACGATAACGCAGCAGCAGCAGCAGCAGCCGCTGGCGGCGGCGGTGGTGTTAACACCGGTACGCAATGGCGCGTTGCCTCGGTCTCGAGCCTGAGTCCCGATTTTGCGGTCACGGAAGCACGGATCACACGGATGGAAGAGTCGTCGTCTGCGCTGGCGGCGATGGAGAGGAGAGGCGGGGGCGGCGGTGGTGGAGCGGGCCTTGGCAGGGGGGGAGAAGAGGAGGAAGTTTCAAACGGAGGGGCGCTGATGCTGAAGATTGAGGGCGTGGAGCTGGCGGAGGAGGACGCCGTTGGAGCGGGCCCGGCCGGCTTGCTTTCTTTGTCCGGGACCGTGGATAAAGATGCGCCCGACACGAAGGAGGATTACGGTTCGCTCATGGATGAGTTTGATAAGAAGATGTCGGTTTTGAGGAAGGTTACCGCTGCTGGGGAGCAATGGGTGAGAATGGCGGAGGAGGATCCGTCTGACGTGGGACCGGAATTGCAGCCAGGGACGACGATCTTGGATACCGAAAAAGAGGAGGACCAGGCAGAGAGGAAGGACTCATGAGGACTGGATAGTATGGGGCACTGCGGGGAAGGGATATATCGATACACTGCATTTTTTTTGTACCACACTGCCAGGATTCCGCTTGGTTAGTATTGTCTCACTAGAGCCGGGCGTTAAGGGGGTGTTACGGGGGTGTTACGGGGGATTCATAAGACCACGCTCAAGAGCATGGTTGGCCTAATTTGCGACGAACAAGTTACGAACGCGATGAACATAATTTCCTAACATCACGGGGTATTTCTAACCATGTGCGATGGATATTCTAAACTTCTATCAATTCTATAGGGCTCCCGTCTCGGTCTCGCAACCTGGCCTCTACGTACGGCGTCGTGTCACCGCAGTGCCCGTTCCCCCTGTCGTCTAACCAAGCAAAGATTCTATGGCAGCCTCAACCTCTTCCCGATTCCCGCAGACCAACCCGCCCCTCTCGTCGCAATCAGCCACGGCCCTCTCAAGGATACCATTCCCGCTGGCAGGGTCGACAGCCTTGCCCCCAACACACTCCATGACCAAGGCGACAGGACATAACTCGTACAGGCGGCGCAGCTTGGCCCTGGTCGACCCGGTGACGGGGGAGACGTACAGGCCGTGGCCCTGAACGAGGGCATGCACCAGGTCCGGGACGAGGCCGCCGCAGTAGCGGAGGGTGCACTTCTCGACGATGAGGCGCTGGACAAGGCGCAGGTAGCGGTCGTCCTCGGCGGCGGAGCGCAGGTTCGCGGGGGCGAAGTAGCGGGTCTTGAAGGGCGGGTCTGCGAGGCAGATGCCGGAACGGATGATCTGGTGGACGGAGCCGGAGGGGTCGATACCGACCTCGAAGCAGGCGGGTGGGAGGCCGGGAATGCGGAGGGCGATGATGGCGGTGGTCCGGGGGCCGTAGACGCCGAGGACGGCGGCGATTTGCTTCGTGGCGGGGTCCTGGTTTAGGGCGGTGGTGCCGTCCCAGATGCCTACGATGGTGCCGACGGACCAGTTCGGGGCGATGATGGAACTTCCATCCAGAGGATCGAAGGCTACTGTGTATTGTTCAGCCGACGACGGCGACGATCCTTCGGCAGATTGAGTAGGTTCGGCGGTGGCCTTGTGGGTCGCATTCGGGCGTTCGATCGGGTCTTCCTCGCTGCTGGCAACGGCGATGGCGGGACACCGAGCGAGGGCCTCCCGAATGATGTTCTCGGCTGAGACATCAATGTTCAGCTGATCGTCACCGAAAGCATTGGCGGTGCCCACGAGAGCGACATGGTGAGAGGATTGTAAAGTGCTGGAAACGGCAGCGATAGCATCGATCAGCGTAGGGAGCACGGAACTGACGAGAGACGAGCGTTTGCTGTCTTGAGGAAGAAGTGATTTTAAGTGATGCTCAAGGGCAGCGTAGGGTGATCCGTTGGGGACGACCATTGTTAGAACTTAGGGCTCACGCTCCCACACAACACTGAGGTTTCGTCCCGGGTTTGTGATGGCCGAGATCTTTATCCAGCTCCTATACCAAGGCTGGTGGTCAAGTTGCTACTATTGCGACCGGGGAAATGACAAACGCCGACATGATTTTCATTTTTCATACTATTTTGAGCATCGAGCACATACAACGTATCAAAATTAAGACTTTGAGTGAGGGATTTGCGGACCGGAAGCCAAGGCGGCGGAGGGGCTGACTGGCAAAGGTGGATCATCACCAAGTTCAGCTAGATGTTGGTGTGGATAAGATAAGATGGGCGGAGTCTTTGCGGCAATGGGTTGGCGGGGTGCTGCTGTCATTCATGGTGATCTGTTTGTTGTCCATTTTCACAGCTTTGATATTCGAGTGCGGTTGTTTTGTGCTACAGTTGCTGGTGGGTATATTCTTCAACGTCTGTTTCATCACGCATTGTTCGAAGTAATGCAATTTGTAGGGTATGATGAGAGTTCGGAGACCACGGCTTTCTCGATTATGTAATTCAGGTACTTTGAACTTTGAACCAGAAATAGACCATGAACGGTCGTACCGACTGTATTAAAACTGCTTCTATACTGTACCTTATACACCGTACGGGGTAGGTCCTACCCCCTGACGAAGTGGCCAGGGGTCGCCATTCGGAAATATGATTCGGTGGCCCTGGCGTTTGTAACGCGGTTTGTCTGGTCTCAGGGTCCAATGGTCCGTCCACTGTCGCATCCAAAACGGGTGCTAAGACGATGCTGACTCCTTTTTTTGTTTTTTTCTCACGTTTCCCACGCGGCAACTGCGACGTCGAGTGCTCCTTCTCGAGCTCGAGATGACACCCGACTTGTCCCTCGTCCCCTCCCCCTGTACCTACCTTATTTTCTTACTTCCCCATTCCTTTATTCCAATCTCACTTCATACTTCTTACACATCTTAGACTTCCCCATTTCCTGTTCCTCTTCTCTGTTCCTGTTTCCCATTGCATGATTAGCATTTCTACTGAATCTTCACGTATTGACCATCGGCCTCCACTAATATTCCTCCACTACCTTCTTTTATTCCTTTCCTTATCCTACTGGCGACTCGAAATCAGCCAAGCTACCTCGAAGTTAATTACACATCTATCACTACCCGACCCTGTCTTGTCTGTTGGCTCGAAATACCTATTCCCGACCTCGACCTCCCGATGATCCTTCCGACCAATCGACCCGACTCTGCGCCGACCGTCAGGGGCTCCTCCCGTTAATTTTTGCCAATTCCCTGGCCAGAACAAACAACACGTCCATCCCTACTTGCACTTGCACCAGACTCGTCCTGGATCCAATCTCGCCGTTCATTGCTTTTCCCTTCCCACGACAACCACATTGCCGTCGTTATTTTGACTCGACGCTTTTCGAAGACGGACTGCCCTGTTCCTCACATCCACGAGATAAGAGGTTTCTCACTACAGCCGACGCAACCCCGGTAGTTACGAATACCTGCAACGTCCTGCAAAAAGAGGCCGTCGCGCTTCCATCAACACCACGATGAGTGTATGTTTCAGCCCCCCGTGCCCTCATGCCTTACCCCCCGGCCTTGTCCACTCCTCCACACGAGGAGAGCTTCAACCGGCTTCTTCCACTCGCATTTTATCTTCCCTCACTAACACACATTGAATCGCCAGTACGGGTACGTATTTCAAAGTCACATTCTACGCTTCGGGACCATTCCGATCCCACCCAACCTGCATCGACGACGACCGAGGACCGTTTGCTTCGTACGTGTGCACTGACTAGAATCCATACAACAGATATGGAGCTGGTCAGAACCCCTTTGATCAACGGGATCCTCCGCCCTCTAGCGGCTATGGCGGTCCCCCAAGCTACAGTGCACCATTTGGTGGTGGAAATGACTACGGTCCATATGGTGGTATGTCTCCATATATCTTCCCTTTATACGTGCACACCAAATTATCCAAAGACAACCTTTAACAATTCTTGGACAGGATCGAACGTCGAGATGGCACCCCTGGCACAGAACGCTGGTCGTTTTGGGCAGGGCGATCCCAACGCCATCCTAAACGAATGCCGCTCCATTGACCAGGGCATCGACGAGGTCGAGCAGAACCTCGGCCAACTACGCATGCTCCAAGATCGCGCTCTCGCCGATGCCGACACCTCAGCTTCCAGTTCCACCAAGCGCCAACTCGATGCCCTCGGCTCCCAGACCATGACCATGTACCGCAGTCTTGTTGAACGCGTACGCACCGTCAAGTCCAACCCGGACGCCCACAGCGCCAAGAACAGCCCGCAGGTCGGCCGCGTCGACCGCCGCCTGAAGCAAGTCATCCAGCAGTACCAGCAGATCGAGGCTGGCTTCCGCAAGAAGAACCAGGACCAGATGGCTCGCCAGTACCGCATCGTGCGTCCCGACGCCGACGAGAACGAGGTCCGCCAGGCCGTCGAAGACCCCAATGGCGGCGCCGTCTTCAGCCAGGCTCTCATGCAGAGCAGTCGCCAGGGCCGCGCTCGCGCCGCCCTCACCGCCGTCCAGGACCGTCACGCCGAGATTCAGCGCATCGAACAACAAATGGTCGAGCTGGCTCAGATGTTCCAGGACATGGACACATTAGTCGTCCAGCAGCAAGCAGCCGTGGCCCAGATCGAGGCCAAGGGCGAGGAGGTCGCCGAGAACCTGGACAAGGGTAACCAGGAAATCAGCGTCGCCGTCAATACCGCAAGGTCCACGCGCAAGAAGAAGTGGTGGTGCCTGGCTATCTGCGGTAAGTCTGTCTCTGTTGTCTGGATCCTCGTTGAACCTTGATCGCTGACTTTCTTTTGATTTTCAAGTCCTCATTCTTGTTATCATCGCTGTCGTGGTGGTCGTCTACTTCGTCGTCAACAACAACAACAACAACGGCGGTGGTGGTGGTGGTGGCAACAATGCAAAGCGCAGCATCGACCTCGCCGCCCTGCCTATCGTCGACACCGTTCCAGTGGATACGGGCAACATCATGCCTCATATCTTCAAAGACAAGATGGTACGGCCAGGCCCAGATTGGCAACCAGGCGCCAATGCGGCACGCGATGCCGCCGCCGTGAGATTTGCCCGCAGGTTGAATAGGGCGCCCTTGAGGTTTTGAGTCGAGCAATCACCAATACTAGACTACATGGATGTCAATCCCAAGCGAATCCCATCCAACTACCTACCTACCTATTCAGCTCGCTGTCCGCTGGTATACAACGCACCATCATTACATCCTACACTGCTCATCTCATCTTTGGGCTCAGCTGGATTCAAGTCTTTTCGCGGAGGGAATATTTTTGACTTGCTCAAGGCGTTTGTTCCTCTCGATATTCTGTTTCTGTGCCCTTCAGCGTCACGGGCGTTGGCATGACTGCTTTGCAACATAGTCTTTTTTTTAGTTTTGTGGCCCATCATATATCCTTCTTCATTTCCGCGTCTTGTCTTCCTACCGCAGTGTTTCACTATCCCCTAGATTTCTTTCGTCTTCGTCGTGCTAACCTATCTACGAACAACGAGGCGAGTTCCAAATTCTACATCGTGCCGAATGCAAGATTCTTCATACAGGAACACCATGACCACATGTTGCGACGTTGCGTTTGGAAGAAGTGTCACCTTGGTTCAATACTTTATTCAGGCTACCTCGAAGCAAAGTAACCAAGGCCATGTAACAGAGTAAGAACAACCCCTGCTCAGTGTTTACCCAGAGTACAGTTGTCAGATCGAGAATTACGATTAGCTATTAAGTATTAAGAGTCTGTGGAACAGACTATCCGAACGGTCCCCTGTCATTCCTGTCATTTCTCGTAGAGATCTCCATCTCGACCCAGACAGAGATCCAGGGGTATCTCACGCATTTGCCATAATCATATTTCGTCAACCCCCTCTCCAAAGCATCCGAACCCAAAGCTACGCGCCATGGCGGCAGCGAAAATGTTCATGAACCATGCGACACTTGTTGCGGAAGTTGTATGTGCCGGCCCGGGGGACTTCAGTCGACTCCCATGTCTATCGTCGGGGCAACACTAGCGGCCCGTTGAAAGTCCTGTGACGCATCACTCCGCCCGGCCGAACAATCGCTATCTTATTGCGTTGTCTAGGGGGACCTTGGTTGTTGTCCTGGGTCGGGGTCTGAGGCCCGACGCCTTGATGATTTTGCCCTTGTCCGGGCTGTCCAGGTCGTCCAGGCTGTGCGAGTTGTCCAGGTTGTCCGGCCTGTCCGGCATACGGATGGCGTCGAGTCGGCATGTCATCAACCCACCTGATGTGCCTGCCACCCTGAGCCCTTGCTCGAGCGCCACCCTGAGCCTGCTGCACCTGGTTGGTATTTCGCCGCTGGGCATTTGGCCGGGGAGGCGGTTGGCGCTGACCTCTCTGTCCACCCTGGCCATCTTGGTCATCCTGGTCATCCTGATCATCCTGATCATCCGAATCATCGTGGTCCTCTCGATCTTTCTGATTTTCGAGTTCCTTCTGGCCGCCGCTGCCCTCCCGGGTCTGACCGTTAGGCAAGGGTGTTGCATTACTGCGTCGAGGTTCAACCTGCAGCGCGTCCTCTTCCGGCCACCTTCCGAGGACGATCATTCGACTCGGACCCCTTCGGAGTCTCACAGCGCGATGGCTCCAAGTCCTTTCCCAGTCACCGTTCCTCTGCATCACCATTGCGGCGCGGAGCTGGTGGCCAAGACAGCCGGAGACGACACCGGACGGGTTCTTGTGACGGCCATCATCCTCATCCTCGTTCTTCTCTGTGGGGGGGTCCCTTTCGATGTAGAGCGGCACTTTATCACACCAGTTCTTGTACCTGTACATCTCACTGCCCTCTGGTTCGTCGGTGGCTCCATCATTGCCGTCTCGGGTGCTGCCTTTGGCGTCTTGAGAGACCCCATTGAGATATCGAGGGCTTACAATGTCATATAGGGAGCTGTCGTCATCCAGCGAGATGTCGTCGTCCAGGGAACTGCAAGCGTCTTGCGAGCTGCAGTCACCTCCATCATTCGTCTCCCGAAAAACGGCAGGGCCACACGGACAGGCACCGGGGCGGATGGGGACTTTCAAGTTCTTGCGGCGACGGGGACAAAACTCCGGGTTGGGAAAGCATGGGTTCTCCAAGATGTTGGTATGCTTGTGCCAGGCCACCTTGAAACCCTTGACGTATAGTTCGCAGCGGGTCCAGTTGATCCGGCGTCTGCAGCCGCAGAAGGGGCAGTAGGCCAAGTCTTCAACGCACATGGTTATTTGTGATCGGTACACATGTGCGCACCTGCCGTGACTTTCATACTTTCATTAGTTATTCCATTCTCCGTGGTTTTTGTTAACGTATGTCAACTTACCACTGCGCAGTTCAGGTGTATTCTACTCGTGAATCTTATTATTCGTTTCAGAGTATGAATACGGGTCGTGATAGCGCAAGTGAAGTGTTAGGTAGTGCGGCAAAGGCTGATTGGCATTGTGGGCTGTGTCAAAGAAGTTGTGTTCTTGGTTGTAGTCCGTCAAAGTGAGGTCTGGACGACTGTGTATAGCGGAGTAACAGGAGTAACAATAAGGCGTGATTCAGGAGAAGAGGGAAACTGAGGCTCTGTATCATTGCCGGGTATTTTGTTGCGTGGGAAGAGGCAAGGGGGCAAGGGGGCAAGGGGGCAAGAAGGCAAGAACCTCTGGCCGGGTGGATTAACAGTGATAATAGACGCCTTATGCTGTGCGAACCAAGACACCGCGTATAGTGGAATATCTTGCTGGGTTCTCTAAGGTAGTGGTAGGAGCTAGGAGGTCATGGTAGATTGGGTTAAGAGTCGTGATGGTCATGATGGAGCCTGGAGGGCACTACGGGTAAAGTGCTGTTTGTGTTGTTGCTGTTTGTGATGCTGTTGACTGAAAATAAACAAGGGGCAGGTCACCTGGCCAAAAAGAAGTAGAAGGTTAAGGCAGGTAAGGTAGCCAAAGTGAACTGTCTACCCTGGCTACCTCGAACTGTTGAACGAGAGGAAGTTAGTAGGAGATAAGGTAGATACTGGGGATAGCATCTGTAATGAATGGTAAGTAAAGTAGGTAGACAGGCGCGGTCTTGTGTGGATATGATGTGTGATAGCATGGATGTTTTGCTGATTGCCTGGAAGGTGCAATGCTGCTCTTGCCCTCTTCTCTCCGAGATAGAAGAAGGGAAGTCGCTGGGGAATGTAGAGGGAAAGAGGGAAAGAGGGAAAGGGAATAAAGGCAGAACTCATAGTAAATAGTCCAGGTAGCTCCTTCCAGTAGTAGATATGGCCACTCCGTATACTCCGAAGGTATAAAAGGAGAGGAAGGCACGACTAAAGACGTCACAATCTGGACTCAGTCTCTTCATAAAGCTTGAGCTTACCTACTCGGCTTGCAATACCAACGCTCAACAGCCATCCACACCTGCCAGAAAACCTCCTCACAGCCTCATCGCGACACACATGACTGAAAATGGCTGTTCAAGTTCAACAACATGGGACAGTATAGTGGCAATGTCGCTTTCCAAGCCCAAGCCTCTTTGGCCAGACCTCGGTGAGAAATGTCGATTTCTAAATCTGGGTACTCTGGGTACTCTCAACACAGTTCTATGACTCCGGACTCCCCTCGACAGAACAAATGACGACCTTTTTTTTTGCAAACCATACCAACATAACGGAGATGAGGAAAGGGACAAGCAAAGGCCCAGGACATATGGATGTTACACTCATCTTCCCCCTATTCATACCCGAAATCGTAGGGCCTGGCCATAGGAGATGTCCTCACCTATTATCTAGGCCTTCTTTCCCGACTTTTTTGCCTTTTTCCTCGACTTCTCTCCGAATGCCTCCTCGTACACCTCCGCTGCCGTCGGTCCCGCCTTGCGCTTCGCCTTGGTCTTCACGCTGACTATCGCGCTGCTCTTGCCCGTCTTGGCCGCGTTGAGCACTTGCTGCTCTGCCTCCTCCCACGCCGGCGCGTCGACCTCAATCTCGTACCTAGAGGCAAGCATTCCTGTTAAAAATCATCGCCCTGAAATAATTGGGGAGGATAGATCGACGTGGATCGACTAGATTGGGGTTGGGTAGTTCGGGGGTAAGGGGCAGAGGGCACATCTCGTTGCTACTACTTACTGGTCAAGGGGTAGGGAGTCGATGAGCTCCCGCTGCTTCTTGCGCAGTTGCTGCAGAGCCTCATCGCCCCCCTCTTCCAACTCGTCCTGAAGCGTCGTCTCCAGGGGCACGAACCGCTCGTCCACCTTCTCGTCCTCGTGGACTCCTGTGGCGTTCTCCCGGCTGACCCCTATCGCGTTGCCCTGCGGAAGCTGGGCAGCCACCGCCTCCGACACCAGCGTGCTGAAGTGCCCCGTGACCTTGCGCAGGATCTTGATGAACATGGCCAGGACCTGTTGCGACGGGAGGTTGAGCTCGTCGCTGATCGCATCGACATCCTTCCGCTGTAGGCCGATCGCCAACAGAATGGCCTGCTGCACGCCCGTCAGTTTGACATCAGCCTTCAGCCGCCCCGTGAAGTAGAGGTGAGCAATCGTCGGCATCATATCAAGGATGACGTGGTAGTCCAGCATGTTGTTGGCATACGACTCGAGGCGCTTGAGGTCGAAGGGTGTCAAAACCCCGTCCAGGTCGGCCTTGGTCAGTGACGTCGGCTCCTGCGAATCCAGCTTGGCTCCCGCATTGGCGGATTCATCGATGCTCAGCGCCATGACCGATGGGAACGCCCGGAACTGATACGAGAGCAGCGACAAGAACCGTCGGTGGAAGTCCCGACAGAAGGCCCCGAGCCATGACTGGTCGCCACTGGCTTCCAGCGGCCGGATCATCACGCACGTGTGCTCGCCCGTCAAGTCGTTCACCGTCTGCCTGAGGTACACCGGCGCGAACTGCGCCCGTTTCCAGAACTTGTGCAACTGCGGGTTGAGGCCGTAGCCGACGCCCACGTAGTCCAACGCCTGCGGCTTCTTCTCCGACAGCTTGGCAAACAAGGGCGGCATTTTGTTGATGTCCCGCACCTTGATGTTATCGTCGAGTAGCGACGCAGTGGCTAGCTCGCCGTCGGTCACCCGCGGCATGGTGTCCTGGTCCTCCATCGCCTCATCCTCGTCGTTCTCCGACAAACTCGTGAACCTCCCCTCGTAGAAGTCCACCAGCAGTTGTAGCGCCTTCGTGCCGTATCCCATGCTGACGTATTCCGGGTTCGTGGCGATTCGCACGACGCGGCCGCCCGAGAGCGTAGCAAAGTCCTCGTCTTGGAATTGCTGGCTCACCAACCACGGGATCATGTCTCCCGAGGGCCGCTGGCCCCGGCTCAGCGAATTGAGGACGCTCTGCCTGCTGATTTTACCTTCCAGCGCCACCTGGATGACACACAGCGGCTCCGGTAGCCGTTGGTGCTCTTCAGATATGGGCGGCACGAGCACGTACAGCTCATGCGCCGGAGCATCGCTCATGAGCTGGAGGTCGTCCGGCGAGTTCTTGTAATGGCTGGCCACGTACAGCGCCACCATCTGCTGGAGGAACTTCTCCGAGACCGGGTGGAAAGAGAAGAGCGTGTCGCGGTTGACATGGAGGAGCTGGCACTGCGAAGGGTCCGGACAGCCCTGGCCGCTCATCTTGGCCCTGGGAAGTGTGGCATCCAGGCAGAGCACGGTGTTGAGCCACTTCTCGACCGAATCCCCCTTGGCGTATCGGATAGGTTCCGCGAGGGTGATCTCTCGCAACGTGCGACTGGCCTGGTATCCCGTAGACTGGTCCTTCGACGCCCTCCCCGTGGATCGGTCCGCCACGGTGGTCTCTACATCCGCCGTGGCGCCCGGTCGTGACTGTTCGCGAAGCTGCTTGATGAGCTTGAGGGAGAGGGACCGGCCCGTACCCTCGTAGCCGTTGATGGTCGAGGCCATGAATACCAGGTACGGACCCATCAATTTCCGCACCAGGGGCAACGGAATGGCGGCCGCTTCATCGATGACCACCAGCTCCGCCTGGCCGAGCACATGGGCATCCTGCGGCCTGATGTACTGGATGGTCTGGCGATGTTGTCTGTAGATGTTGACGCGCACGATGGCTTTGTTGAAATCCGGGTTGGTCGACTGGATGATGGAGTAATCGGCATGGTCCGCGTAGCCCAGGGCATCGAAGCCCTTGAAGACGAACTCGAACAGCGTCTTCAAGTTCTCGGGCGACGGCGACGTGATGAAGATGTTGCTGTACCCGTGGGCGACGGCGGCGGCGACGGCAACGCCCATGGCCGCCGACTTGCCGCGCCCTCGGGCCGCCGTGAGCGTGACGGTGCTGCGGAGCGTCTTCTCGGCGATGGCGTCGACGAAGGTCAGGAGCGCCTTGGCCTGGTCGACCGTCTTGGCGAGGGTGACCAGGGACCCCACGGGCTGGGTGTCCCGCAGCGACTCCTTCATGCCGTCCAGCTCGACCTCGGCGGCGGTCTTGGGCTGGTCGAGGTCGGGCGGGGGCAGGGCCTTGACGGACTTGCCGCCGGAGATGGGGAGGACGTTGAACTCGTCGTCGATGACGAGGCAGGAGTCGCAGCTGCCGAGGGAGAGGATGAAGCGCTCGTTGAAGCGGGCCACGACGTCGTGGTGGGCCTCGGTGCGGTAGCGGGCGTGCACGTCCATGGTCAGGTTGTAGAGCTGCTTCAGGCTGCTCATGCCCTTGAGCAGGAGGACGACGAGGCCGCCGCCCTCGACGGTCTCGATGGTCCGGGCGAGCGTGTTGGGGGTGATGGCTTCGAAGTCCTGCAGGATGCACATGCCGAAGGTGTTGCCGAGGACTTTTTCCGTCTCCTTGTAGTACACGTAGCGGATGTTGTGCAGGGAGACGAAGAGCTCAAAGGGGTCCTCTGCGTTGGCTTCCCGGATGCCGCGCTTGATTTCCCGCTTGATCTTGGCCTCTCGCTTCTTTCGGTGACTGGGGGGGGGGGCATGTTAGCCACCAAAGACCGCACACATGCAACCAAGCAGGCAATTTTTTTTTCTTCTTTTCGTCTCGTATCCACCTAGTTTGTTGGACATACCTTGTGAAGCCTAGCAGCTTGTGCTTATACGCCCACATCACCGACTTGTTCTGTTTCACGTCCATTTCGGACCTGATGTAATGCAACTTGACAATAGCATCTTTGGCATTATCGCCCACGACGACGAAAAAGCTGCGTTTCTTCTCTTGTATGCCATTTCGAATGAGCGCGGGGATGCGCGAATCTCTAGAGTCGGGTCGTCGTCGTTAGAGGCCTTCTTCCTAATTGACAAAACACGGGGGGGGGAATTGAGGTGGGGGAATCAACTTACACTTGTTTCCGTGACATCTTGGAGGACTAAGGAAATACAGTAGATAGGGCTGTGGTGAGCCGCTAGAAAAGATTGTTGCGGAGTTGCGGACAAGGACCAGTCGCGCAAAGACACACACACACACAGTCTCTCTCTCTCTCTCTCTCTGAAGCGCAGCTTGAGCTCTCTGCAGTATGGGATTCCAAAATTTTGGCGGAGAACATTTTCTGCCGGGCGGTGGACATTTAGAGTGGAGACATGTTGTAGACGTGGGGGTGGCTGTGAGCCAATGACAAGCCGACATCACTCGGGGTCTTCAGCCTCACGTAAAGTGCCAAAGTGGCGACGCAACTCATGCAACTCTACATACACTGTTGTACACTACATTATGTTACAGCGGCACAAGCTCATGACTCGGGCCACACCTTCATCGGAAGACGTCCAAGGGTGTAGCATATCCAACGGTCGACCCGGGGCAGCTAGTGCATCAGACAATTGTTGACGAGAAAAATGCCAGCCATTGATTTGACGTCGCATGCCGTGTGGCAGTCTATGAAGAGAGACGACACACGAGAGCGGGAAGCTCGCCTATGCAATGGATGCCACATCTGCACATCGAGGGGAAAACAAAAATGTCCTGAGCCCCCAAAACACCAAAAATCGAGCATGAAGAGAGAACCCTTGCTTGTGCAGATGAGATTATGCCGGAGACAGACCAAGGAGGGGGAAGAGACAACAAAAAAAAAAAAAAAAAAAAGGAATGAAGCCTGCAAAGTCCACGGTGTTTCCATGCCTTATACCCTATCCAGCTTCCGTCGCAGGTTGCGAGTCCGCTTCATGAGCTTCTTGTACTTCTTCTTCTTCATCTTGAGCTTGCGCTGGCGCCGGACGCTGATGGCCCGCATGGCGCCGCCGCCGTCGTCGTCGTCGTCGTGGGCGACCTGGGCCTCCTGGAAGCGCATCTGGCGCAGGGCCATGCGTTCGAGGAAGGAGCGCGGGGCGGCGCCCTCCTGGACGATGCGGGGGCTGTGGGCGACGACGCGGACGTGGCCGTCCGGGTCGGTGGACTCCTCGATGGTGAAGAGGGCCTTGTAGACGCGGTGCTGCGGGGACTCGTCGAGGAGCTCTTCGGCGGCGGCATCCATCATCTGGGCTGCTGCTTCGTCTTGACCCGCCGACGCCGACGCCGGTTGGGGTTGGGGCAGCGGCGGGGGGCGGAAGGGGACGAACTGGCCGGCCATGGCGTTGAGCTGGACGTAGACGCTCGACTCGCTGCCGTCGGGGTGCTTGAGGTCGATCTTGCGGACGGAGTCGCCGTGGGCGTGGGCGTCGGCTTCGGCGTGGTCGGAGATGGTCATCTTGGCCATGGCGCCGTCGAGCTCGTCGGCCGTCCGGGACAGCGTGCTGATGACCTCGGAGACGTTGCCGGCCCTGGAGCGCTTGTCGAAGATGGAGGCGAAGGTCTCGTCGCTTATGGTCCTGGGTATGCTGTGGGTGACGGATATCGGGCGGTGGAGGGAGAAGAAGGTGGAAAGGCCGAGGGCTATAGACGGGGTTTGGTGTTGTCAGTGATCACCGTTCGAATAGATATTGAGAGGGAGAGGAAGAGGAGGAAAAGAAAAAATGAAATAGAAAAAAAAATCTGGCTTACCTTCTTGGGAAAGATGTTGAGTGCTGGGCACGCTGGGCAACTTCGGAGAAGCCACGGCATCCTTGGCCTTGCGTTTCCTCTTCTCGCCGTTGGACTTGGACTCGCCGGACCGGGAAGACGCAGTGGCCGGGACAGCGGATGGCCGGGGGATGTCCTTGGGGCCATTGTCGGAGCTGGAAGGTTTGGAAGACGAGAAGCGTCGCTGGTGTCGACCAGGTCTGGCAGCGATGGCGACGGTGACGGCGACGGTCGCAGGTGCAGCAGCCCGTGGCGCGGAGGCGGTTAAGGACGACGAGACGACCTGGAGCGGCGAGGCCGGGACGGAAGCCACACGGCGCACCGAGGGCCACATGGTTTCTGTCACCGAGTGCGCACGTCTAGGTAAAGTAGAGGCGGAACGGTCAAAGGGGAAGGGAATGCCAGAGGAGGCATTCGGTGACGATGCGAAAAGAGTTGTTTTTTGCCGCTGGGGGTCAAAGACTCGAAAAGGTGAGGTTCGACCGATCCTGGGATTTGGCTGTAGCGAAAAGATGCACAAGACTTGGCTCGAGCCACCTGATAGGCCACGCCTGAGGCATCAACCGAGGTCGCTTAGTCACCAGCCTTGTTACGTGATACAATCTACCGTGTAAGGTACATATCTACCTTACCTAATCTAAGGTACCTTTAGAGATCGGAAGAACAAAGCCAACTAAGGTCATCTGCCCGCAAGTCGGGTTCCCATTCATCTCGTGATCTTCGCTTCCCGAACCCCCCTCCTTTGCTCCTCTGCTCACTCTTCAAGAGAAAAGCCAAGCTCCCCCACTTCTCGTCCCATCTTGATTAGCATCTCTCGCATGTGCTCCGCCCTCCCTCTCTCCCTCTCCCCCAGAGCACTCAGGTCCGCCCGATCCACCCAATCCTTAAGCCCATGCTGCAGCACGTTCCGAGCCCGGAGCGTGCTTCCCTCCACGTGTCCGGCACTGCCATGCAACGTCATCCTCTCCTTCCGAGCCTCGTAGACCCCGCGGTGCAGAATGTTGTTGTTATAGAACACCGCATCCCCGGCACGGAGCGTCACCTTCATCTGGCCCGGCACGTCGTCCTCGTAAGGGCCAGCCGCCCGCTCCGCCACGGTGCGCGCGCGCGCGTGGGACCCGGGCACCACCACGAGGCTCTCGTCGTCGTAGAGCGCCAGGTTCCACTGCGCCGAGAAGGCGGGCTGCCGGAGCCGCGCCAGCTCTTCCTCGGCCGTCGCCGTCGCGGGGATGTCGTCGCGGTGCCACCGTAGAGAAAAGTCGGCGTCGGGCCGCACCAGCAGGTTGAAGAGCTCCATGACCAGGTCGTCGTCACCGCATTGGAGCAGCGCCTTGGTCGGCCCGACCACGGCGTCGGAGAAATAGGTCCGCACGAAGAGGGCGCTGCCTGGCAGGTCTGGGTGCATCAGGCCCTGGACCCCCCAGATGCCCTCCGTCGGCGGATTATCTGGGTTTTTAACCTTGGGCCAGGGGGGGAATTGTTTCGGGAGGGTGCGTACATGGGGCCATTTCCCAGCCCGGGCGAGCGCTGTGATGTTTTGGGTCGCTTCGTGGAGTATGGTGAGTTCCTGGGGTGATAGGACCGAGGGGACGATGACGAAACCGTCTCTGTTAAGACGGTCCAGAAGGCTGGAGGTAGTCATGTTAGAAGGGTGGAGGTGAAGGAGGAGGAGGAGGCTACCCTGCCGTTTCGTCTACACATACTTGACTTATTGGTGTAAGGTAAGTTATGTATTGACCACACAAGGTTAAAGACCCCTCATACTGCGGGGAAACGTGGAAAGATCGGCTGCCAGGAACAATGACCTAGGTAACTTTAGTCCGACAGTCTTCCTACCTTATCCAGATGCGAATAAATCGACTACTGGCAGCTCCTGTTTCCCATCACCCGTCTCAGGATTTCATATACTCTCGGACAACGCACCGAGGTCGGGCATTTCTTTGATTCCACTGACATGCTAGGAAGCACAATGTGCAGCCAAAGAGGAAGAAGGGATGCCAATCAAATAGCGGTGTTTACTCGAAAGACAGGCACATAATGTCGATATGAAAAAGAAAAAAAGAAAATAGTGCCATTGGTAACACAAAAAAGAAACGCAAGATCTAGACCTATCATGCATGCGTGCTATGTCATGCCATGCCATGCCTGCTCCCCAGTGTGCCGTGCGGTGCTAGCCACTATGGACCGATCTATGTATTGCAAATGCCGAACCAGTAACCGGTGAACGTAGGAAAAGTTGAGAGTGACCCAGTAGCACGCTACTCGCCCAAAGAACCAAAGAGAGAGGGAGGGAGGGAGAGCAACTACTCCCTCATGAACTGTTGAGGTAGCTCAAGTAACAGTTCCAGCCAATGCTAATAACATTGACAAAGAGGACGCGGTGCTGAAGCGGGACAAAGGTGAAATTGATGCCCTGCACGGCGGGCCAGATGAAGTAGTTGGTCTTGAGCGCCGATGCGTAGCTCTTGTCGAGCTTCTCGCGCGGGCTGGTGCCCTCCAGGACGGCCATGGACGAGAGGAAGACGCCGATGAAGGTCGGGGCGAAGATGAGCTGGTCGCAGGCCACGCGGGCCGCCGTCTCGGCCGTCTTGTTCTTCATGACCACGTTGCGGGCGAGGAACTTGAACCAGGTCGTGGCCGCGGGGCCGAAGATGGCTAGACGATGGACGAATTAGCAATTCCGTTTTTTCTTTGCGTCGTTTTGTCGCACGTTTGGATGCGGTATTCTTTATGGGAATGGGCAACGCACTTCCGCCGTAGAGGGCCATGCGGCCGGTACGGGCCATGTCATGGTTCTTCGCGCCGCGTTTCTCCACGGCCTGCTGGGCGATGGTGTCGCCCGTTGCGAAGAGAACGGCTGTGGTGATACTCTGTGTGAGCAGAGGCCGCGCAGCCAGACGTGCTTGGTACCTGACAAGATAGGATGAGCCATCAGTCAATGGACACAATACAAGACATGAGAGACAGGTCGCAGTAATTACCAGCCGAGCATGATGACGGATTAGTCTATGGTTGATGTGTTGGCGGTGAGGAGAAGTGAGTATACAACGGTAGAGGCTAAAGGAATGATCCTCTTCTGACGAGTCTCGAGTGAGCGATGAGAAAGGCCAAAAAAAATTGGATCGAGGATGAAGTTTTGACCGATATCTCGCGTCGCGGAATTCCCGTATCAGAGACGGCCGATCAGTTGGTCTTGGGGGAACAGGGATACGGTAAGAGATGACGTCTTTGAATATTGGCTTCAGAACAGCATAAAACACCAAGAAAAAAAAGAAGAAGAAAAAAAGGAAACGATGATGGAAAGCTGGATACAGACGAAGCAAGAAAAAGTGTTGCGCTGGAAATGAAGTAATTATGGAAGGGAAGGAAAAGCTAGTCCTGTCAGGAGGACATGAAGTAACAAGGGTAATAAGGTGGATGGTGGATGGTGGACTAGTGTGAGGTACAACGTACCCAGCCGGTCGGTGAGCGGACAGTGGGCCCTGTCACCTGGACTATCGTGAAGCGCTAGTACCATTTTAGGGCGGCGTTGAGAGACTGGGCTTGGCCTAATAGAACCCTATCCCGCCTGTCATCCCGCGTGCATCCCGCGCTACGGTACTCCCCCACGAGTGTGACACAGCAATAATATACGGGGTAATTGAAATTTGGGGGTCCCCAGAGGCGAGAATCTCCTTTCCAAGCTTACCATTGCGACCAGCAGACTCATCAGTCGAGTTGGTAACTCTAGAATTATTATTTCATGTCTCTGTTCTGTACCTCTATTGTCCACTGTCTAACGTACCTTGTTTACATGTCCCAAAGTCTATTTATACAAGTGCAATTAAAAAAAAATTGTAAGCGAAGCCCCCCCCCCCCAGTGATTATACCCTGAGCTTCGTGCGTCCCCGAATGCGCTCGCCGAACACGAAGAACAAGAGGGGAAGAGGAATCATAGCAGCGGAGATGAAGCCCAGGAGACTGTTCCCCCACCCGAGGCCGAGGTCGTTGTACATCTCCAAACCGCCAAGGGGCAGCAGCGCACCAGCGAGGGACCGGAGGACAGCCAGGGCGGCCGTGACCGAGGCGGCGTACTGCGGGAACGCGTCGAGGAGGTAGTTCTGGACGCACATCATGACGCCCATGAGGCCGCAGCTGAAAATCACCACGCCCACCATGGGCACGACCCAGTGCACGGCGTAGTGCGTGGTCCAGCCGTACAAAAAGAGTCCCAAGGGCAGCGCCACGGCGCAGGGCATGGCGAGCGCCGGCGTCAGCCTCACCTCGGGCTTGAGCTCGGCGCCCTGCGCCTGCTTGCGCTTGACGAGGAAGTCGGTGAACCCCCCGAAGAGCACCACGCCGATCATCATGCCGATGCCGGCCGGGAGGAAGGTGAGGCCGACTGTGCCCTCGTCGAAGCCGTACTGTTGTGCGTAGACGAACGAGAAGGTGGTGAGGAGAAGGTACATGATGCCGTACACGATGGCGACGTAGAGCGCCATGAGCGTGATGACGGGGGTGAAGACGAGAAGCTTGAGCGGCCGGAGGATGGCGTTCTTCCACCTTTCCGCCGGTGTCTCCTTGGAAGCGAGTGCGCTGCGGAGCTCGGTGTTGCCGGTTTCGTTGCGGAGGCGGTTGGTTTTCCTCTGAAGGAGGACGGGATGGTAGGTCTCCCGCATGAGGAAGAAGGAGGGGGGGATGAAGATGCCGGCCTATTTGATGTGGGGGGGACCATGCAAATCGTCAGTGGACTTTGGGTCTGCCATCTTTACAAGAGGGAAAACGAGAACGCACAAGAATAGCAACCAGCCAGTACACCCATTCCCAACCGGCAGCCTGGATGAGATAACCACCCGCAACGGGACCGACGCAAGGGCCGATGAGGGGGCCAAGAGCCCATACCGCCATGGCCCGTCCTCTCTTCTCGATCGGCATCATATCGGCGATGCTGCCGCTTCCGATGGTGAGGGGGACGGAGCCGGCGAGGCCCATGAGGAAGCGGAAGGCCATCATCATGTCCATGTTCCGCGAAAGGGCGGTGGCCACGGAGAAGACCACGAAAAGAACGTTGCCCCAGCGGTAGAGAGGTGCCCGGCCGTATGTCTCACTCAGAGGGGCGACGACAAGAGGACCAAATGCGAAGCCGAGAACGTACACCGAGACCACAAAGGTGGCGACTGTCGCAGAACTCTCACCAAACTCGACCATGATGCCGGGAATGCCTGGCGCGAACATCGAGGAGCCCTAGGCGGTACCAAAACCCATTAGCTTTGACGGGCTCTGGATCTCACGAGGAAGACGGTCAAAGATCGGATGAGTTCTCTGCTCACCAGTGGCCTGTATCGCAGAGGTCAGCAACCGTTTGTCCAGTCGAGGCATCATGAGTTGGACATGTCCAGTTTCACTCACGTCACAAGAGTCATGGCTGAGATGAGGCCAAGTCCGAGCCATTTACGGCTCTCTGGCCAGTTGAGAGGATTCTCCGGGTCATCGGGTCCATCCCAGGCGACGACATTCGGATCGCGGTCCACTTTGGAATCTGTAGACGCACCAGAGTCGACGTCGCCTGTTGAATTGTCGATGTTTTTCTCCAGGTCGGTCTGTGGCTGCGATTCTGTCGTGGCAGCCTCGAGGTCGCGATCGGATCTCAACATCGTGTGTTGGCCTTTGCCAGCGTCAGCGTCGGCGTCAGCGTCGGCACCACCAGCAGCAGCACCAGCAAGTTGCTGATGTTGTTCCCGGTCGGCCATGCTCTCTTGTCGGAAAGGGAAAGAGCGAGATGGTCGTCCTCGTGCCTCCTGCCGTCAAGTACTTGGCATGCTTGTCTTTTTGATGCTAGGAAGGTCTGATGTGGCGTCAAAGCCAAGAGGGCGACCATCGCCTGGGAAGAATTTCCCCCTACCAACCCCAAGGCAAAAAAAAGGGCTTCTGTCGGGGTCTTTAACTTGTCCGCGACCCCGACGGCTGGAGCCGAAAGTTTCGGCTCCGAATGTCCAAGGATATCAATTACCAAGATATTAGTCAGCTACCCAAAAAGGGAAAATGTCCACCAGATATACACGGTATGTGCAGCTTCAAGTTCGGTGTCGTTTTGTCCTTCCATCAACCCATCCGGGAACATCCGACGATTTATTTTGGGAACAATATGTCTTTAACCGAGCAATACGATTGTATAAGAGATGAAAATTGGCACTGGCACTGGCACAATATCGTCTTGATATCTGTCTGCTTCACCAGCCGCAACCATCGTGACGAGTTCGATTTACCTTTGTTGCTCCGGTTGGTGGACGGACTCCCAACTCCCTAAAATAAAGTACTAACGTGACCTGACAAACCAGACCAAAGCCGGGATGTTTTGGTTTGCCTTTCCACTGCCTGATCGTACTTGTTGCAGTCTACAGCACGGCTCGTCGTTTTTCCGGTCGTTTCTGGCGGCGCGCCTCGGCGATCCCTTGTTGTCGAGGACGGAAGAAAGGGCCTCATGCTTCCACCACCGCGGTTCTCACAAGCAGCAGGGGCTTATGAGTCGGCATGGCTTCAAATTGTCTCTTCTTCTCCAAAACGTCCATGAGGGCCAGCCCTGGACTCTGCATCAGACGTCGGGAACGGGGCCAAGAGGCTCCTGCGGGATAACGAGAATCGCGTCTGGATGGATGGCTTGTTTCAACTCTTCCGGAGTCGAGCTCTCCACCGGCATCCTCAGGCCCTTTCCTGTCTTTGGATGTTGTCAGCCCTCCATCTACCGCTAGCTCGGCCATCTGGCGGCACTGTCTCGATCAATGGTACCTCGCCTGGCTTCTCTGTATGCGAACATAATATGCTACTTCGCCTACATGGATACTTTCAGAATCCTATACCGTGGAAAATAACAGCACAAATGCCGAAAAAAAAGGCTCGCTTCAGGCCTGCCTAGGAGATCGGGGATTGCTACACGGTTGAATGCTGGACAAAAGAAGCCATGATGGGGCGAGAGTGGTGCGGTGCATCTCCATGTCACAACCGAGGCACATGGGTCAAAGGCATCCCAGACCTGATCGTGAAATTCATGCCAGCAAACCCAGCCTGCGACCTGTCTTGACTCGCTGTTGGCACGTAGAGAGGATGAGCATCTGGCGGCCCCTGAGCTCAGGCTTGGTGTCCGGTTGTCACACCGGAATACTGAGGGACATGTGTGTGGTTGGTTCCCAACTCTCAAGGGATTACTCATCTGGCAAAGGTCATCTGGCAAAGGTCATCTGCAGGAGTTGAAGCCGGAGCAGCTTGTGGAGGAAAGCGACCCCCCCCCCCCCCCCCTCGAGTGGGATCCGCATAAATCAAGTCTGGCGCCAATGTAGTTCCCCTCCGACGATCCTGCATCCCAGGAACAGAAGAAAACATGGTACCAGTATTCCGCCTTCTTTCATTGGCACCGCTCATTGGTAAACCGAATAGCGATGGGCGTGTCGCGTACTGACTGATTGTCTGTCGGCTAAAGCATCGAGAGGATAAGGAACAAGTGGTTAAATTGGGTAACACATGTGGTGCGGGCGAGAGATCGAGCGAACCATGATCGCCAGCTCGACTGCAGACGCTCCGATCGGCAAGGAACGAAACACGTAACAACTACCACCTACCCAAGTGGGAAAGGAGATGGAGATTGTTCAGAATACCATGTGCCGTTTACAGCCACTGCGGCGGAAAGGAGAGTCTAACGTTTCCCATGTGCCAACTTCCTCCTGGCAAGGAAAAAGAACCAAGCCTCAAGTTGGATCGCCATCCAGGACGAGAAACCTCCGATGGCTTGGTCGGGGGCCCCCCCCAGCCTCGCTCCGACGCGATCTGTTTCCGAGGGCGTGGGGCCGGGAGAATTCAGAACGATCAACAAAACTCACATCTCTCCCTCCTTCTCTTCATTGGGCCTTGGAAGAACAGGAGAAACAGGCCCGGAAAGTTGACAAAACCTTGTTTTGCCTGCATAATGCTCTGGTCTCCTTACCAGCCTGCCGACTTTTTCAAAGAAACCAAGAAACCCCAAAAACAAAAGTGTTCGGTATCACCGACATGGTCATGGCATGCAGAAGGGGGGGCAGCATTCGCGCGATCGATGGTTCGTTTCATTGGCCTGGGCCTTGCTTCGTTCCAACGGCCGGCAATGAAAAGCCCGGGGGCGCCCACTATTCTGACCTCATACCTACGAAAGCTCTCCTCGCCTAATTACCAAGCATGCCTCATTGTTGGGTCCGAGGTAGGATTGGCGCGGTCTTGGAGCTGCAGGCCGGGGACGCGACGTGGGTGACCTGCAGCAACTGCTGTACATAATCCAGCTACATAATTACAACGTACCTAGTGTAGAGTTGCAGTGAAGAGAGGCCGCCTCCTTGGTTTCATCTTCATCCATTCCGGGTGCTTGTCGCGCATTCAATACCTGGTTGGGTAAAGTCCTCGCCATTGCGTGCTCTGTCTGTCGAGTCTTATTCGTGGGTAGACAATTTGGGGCGCACCACCATCATGGCCAATAACGGCAGATAAGCTTAACGGATAGGGCTTGGCTCTGTTAAAACTTGGCGACCGGTGAGCTGAAAACGGCTCCATGTGGCGTTTTGTTTTTCTTTTTCTCCTGGACCGGGCGGAACCTTAACCTTACTGTACGATAGATAATGCAAGGTACAAAACGTATTCTGCATAGTCTTGCCCGATGGGTTGTGGTCACCCTCTCAGGATGCGCTGCGCTTCATTGAGATAGATGTTAGGAGTCTCGAGACAACAATGATTGAATGGCAACAGGTGAGGGAATGTGATATCCCGCCGAGACCTGGGACTGGAGGCTCCAGGCGTTGTCGGAGCCGTCAAAGCCGGATCTTTCATTTCGTAATAAGGGAACGCCCAACGTCTGCTTCTATCGTTACACCGTGTCATCTCCAGTGAATGCCCTATTAGGGAATGGCGTGTGTGTGGCTGTCTTCCTTTGTCGCGTGTTCCGCGCGAACCTGAGAGGCGGAGCCGTTTGATAGGGTCGCCGAGCCCAAGATTAAACTCATCAATTGAAGTCCCCGAAGTCTCCCGCGATGCCGCTGAGTCTTCACTCTGAACGAAGCGTCGGTTTGCTTCTTCAGATTACAATCGACGATCGTTTGCCTGGTTCATCACTTCAGCGGGGAAATATGTAGAAACCCACGCGAACGACCCAGGCGTGACGAAGTGCAGTGCAAGGTTTCTTCGGCAATGAGCAGAAATTAAAAGGTTTTGTTTCTTCGGTCAACGATATTAAACCAGGGATGAGCCGAAATAAAGGGTCCCAAAACGGGAGATAGCCAAGCTCCCACGAGACAATCGTAGACTACCCCCACCCCCGGCGCATCCTTCAGCCGTTCAGCAGGAGGAACTCGGTTTGTTCGTTGCTGGCCAATTGGATATCAGGTACGAATTGCGAATTGCCTGCGTATCTGAGCACGGATATAAAGAAGGCAACTCCGTTCTGCGAATCCGAATAAAGGCCAAAAGCGAGGGGCCCCGTACCTCTCGCCGATGGCGAGAATCCAAGGAGCGTAGCGGCTACGGATGGATAGGCGACTAGTACACAGGTTCAACAGGTTCACAGGGCTGGATCTGCCCCATGCAATTGCATGTCGTCAGCCATCTCCGCAAAGGCTCGTTATGCAACACGAGAATCTCAATAGCCCCGACGGCGGAGAGGAGGAGCCAGGAGGATATCCGCCGGGAGGCCAGGGGGGCGGGAAGCAAATGCGGCGATGGACAATGCAGGTCGCCATGTTCCCGGGAACACGCATTTCTTCGAAGAGCCGGGGCGACAAGAGAGCCCACAGTCCACCAATACGAAGTCCGAAGTAATCTGCGTCGGCGTTGCGCCATGGCCTTTTGCCTCGTGACCATGGATCCTTGCAAGTTTCTGAAGAGCCTTTGTGGGATCCATCGCAGGAGACAATTTGTTGCATGTGGTCATTCTTCGTCTTCTTCGTCTTCTTCGTGGTAAGCCCAGACGAACACTACAGCGGGACGTCATTGTGCTTGGTGCTGTTCAGCGAGTGGCTTGAGTTAACCGTGCACTAATAATGGCATCGCTGCAAGGGCCATGTGTTCATGAGGTCGCGCCGTGTACGGAGTACATTTGTCGCAGAACTCAGAAGCCTCTTCGACGAACTGGACTTCATGTCCCAGATTGGCTGAAGAGCTTTGCTCGGCTTCGGCTGGCTTATCTTAACTGGGCGAAAGGGGAGTAGATCGGCAGGGTTAATGTTAGCTGATGCGCACGATGGGATTGATTGGGGGCGGGCTATTTTGTTTGTTGGCGTTTCGCGTCTATCAGCTCAGTCAGACACACGGCTGATGAGCTCCCCGATTGGACGGGAAGTTAGGGTCTCTTGCGAGTTCTTCGTACACTGTAGATCTCGACCCGAAGCCAACCTTCGAGTGGTCCAGCCAGCCCCTGAAGCCGCTTGATTGCAGCACACACTCGCTATAATTATGCGTACCCGGTCGCTGCACCCAGTAATTAAGGGGCCAGCTGGCAGTGGACTGACTGTCCGATACGGCGATACCCTGGCCTTACGAAGGACATTCGCGCAATGAGTTCCAGCCGCTAAGCTAACGTGGGCCTATGAGAGCGCATCGTTTGTTTCCCGCCCCCAACGCTGCGTGGACGGGCTACAGTCGAATGAAGAATGCTATCGACCTGATGGTATGTATCTCAGGGGCCCTGTGTTGGAGGTAATTATCCGTGCTCGTTTCGTGATAAGTCGGACGTTTCGACGCATGCGAAAAGAAGTCGCCAAATCGACGATACTCGACACAGTTGGTCGCTTTATTGTCATTACACAGCGGGGGTTGGGGCTATTTATGGCAATACGGCTGCCCACCATGCAGCCATGTCAAACCCGAGTTGAATTGCGAGTTCCTCTCTATTCATGTGGTTCGATGCCGAATGCAACGATATATGTTCATTCTGCCACAAACCGAAGTTCACGCTGCAAAAGCTCGGACATGCGTCGAATATGTTGGATTCGCATTTCGCTCTGGGAGATTATTAGTTCCTTACAATATCGATCCTTTGTGTCGCTGCTTTCATTGCGAGGTCAATGCACATGCAGCCATGAAATAAGTAGAAGCTAACCCAGAATGAAACGGCAGACGGGCCGTGGAAACGAGTTTGTCCTTAGAAAAGGAGCCAACAGCGAACGACTGAGCGAAGAGACACGATTGGTATCCATAGAAACGCTCACTTTCGAGTACTGTTAATGGTGAGTTGGTAGTGTCAGGAAAGGACCTGCGCATCGATTCTAAAGCACAGAAGCCATCTCGTGCGATCTACCTTTTCCCGCTTCGCTTGTGGTGCCTTTGTGTCGCGAAGAAACTGTATTGAATGATGAGTAATCCTATGTGGCTAGTATGGCTACGTAACTTGTCCCGTGGTGGGTCTATTATCCTCGACATTTGACGGTCAAAGGAGGTGAACAGACGGTGTCTGGAAATACGACGACGGAATTTCCCTGTGTAGGAAGTAATAATGTGAGAAATGAGCACCGCACAAAATGCAACAATATTCATACTGATAATGCTTATGTTATGCAGTAGTGGATCGCCGCACCACTGCATGTGAACGCGTAGGGATTTGTGGACGCGGAAAATGGCAGATCCACATGTTACCGTTGCGCATCGCGCTCCGCGGCTGTGGCTGAGACGCGATATTGCTAGGCACCTGCCATCACTTGTCGAGTGGGTAACCCCACTTCTGGAAAACTTCGGGACGGTAGTGTCCGCGGGGGAGCAAGGGACCCTTGCTTTCCGCCACGCCGTGGCCATTCGGTGACACGTGCACTAAGACCATTTCAGTACACGTAGGTACCACACCCTCGGCGTGGTGTCGCGGCTCGTCCCACTACGATCCACTATTTTCACGACCTTACCGCCGTTGCATTACACGTGTAGTGTGCTAACAACAGCAACATTGTTCATCGTACTTCAAGACCACGAAATGGTAGAAAAAAAAGTAGAAACCCCGACGAGAGTGGATTCTCAAGGGCGGATGAATACATATGCGTGGGGTTGCGCATTTTACTGAGTACTTTTTTGCTTTATTTCGAGGCCAAAGTTCTTGAGTCGGGCGTGAGTGCACAACTCTAGCGGTCAGTGCGTGCATGTTCGGACTGGATAACTTTGAATCCGAACTACCGATCTGGAATCGAATTGGACCGCGCTTTGGGTCGGAGATTGACACATAATCTGAAGCCATTAATTACACTCTGAGACGCAGCGTCCTGAACAGCGACAATCCGATGCGGGATCGCCGGCCTCGTTCGAAGCCAATTCGTACTCCCGGAAGAACCCACGGCACCGTCCCACCGACCGACGCCGGCCCGCTATGTGGGTCCGTCCCCGACCCAAGTCCAGATTTGACGATGAGGCTCTTTTCCTGGCCGAGTTACGCTGTATGTTTTGTGGTCGCCTGGCGCGGTCAAGTCTGCCCCGGTCTTCTTCACGCCGCTGGCGTCTCGATGCACTAACGTAAGTGAAGTCGTTAGGGGATTTAATACTTCGTACGCATGTACGGCTGCAGCACGCAGCTAATTATCATGGATCCGACTCGCTTCTGAGATTCCAATGCATAGCCCGCAACCCCGCCTAGTGTCACGTCCTTGACGATTTTTTTTTCTTTCACCGCCCACCTCTTCCCCTCTCTTCCCGTGCCGGAGGCGGCGGCGACGGGGCGGAAGGGCAGGCGGCGACGGCGACGCCCCAAAGGGATTCTTTTCCCCCTTCTTCAGAGCGTCGTGTTCCGTGTCGCGCCTTAGTACGTGACGCGTAAATTGGATGTCAAGGGCGTGGTCATTATGTAGTCTCCTTAGCATAAGGCCGCATGCAGTTGCATCTTCTTGTCGCCGACGAGAACCAGAACCACTTAAAGCTGCACTGGCTCCGTGGAGATCCAGGAGGGGAGGTTGGTGACGCAGCCGGGTGGAATGGCTATGAAAATTTGCAAGACCAAATGGGTCTGGTTCCATTTGTGACCTGAAAACTCCATTTGAAGCGGGGGACGAAAACCTCACGGCTCAAGCGCTGGACCCATCTTGTGCCGGTAGGAAGGGGCAACGAAACGGCGTGGGGTTCCCGACTAGGGAAAGAGCGAAACGGATAGCACTGAAGACGGGGTCGTTATCTGGCCGAGTTCTGAGTAAAATGTGTCCTCAGATATTTGCACCCTCGTGACCGGTTGTCGTCACGACGGGCGATGAGGTTGGAACCCCCTATCCGTATCCGTTGTACGGAGCACGGAGTACGAATTGGAGGCTCTAGGCTTTTTAATCAGCCAAAGTCGGGATATCGGTTCGGCTCCGTCGGTCTTGGGGCTAAGGAAATGGTCGCAGATTACGTCAGGTACCGTACCGCACAATATGTACGGTGGTGTGTGCCTACAACCTCGCACGCAGGATTAACTACCACGCGAGACAAAGGCGTTACGGGGCCTCCCAGCCCACCCCATCTCGCCGACTTTGATCCGTAGACTCGTTTAGGGTGTTCAACTTGTGCACTTCTGTCGAAGTAATAATGTTCGGTCAACAACCTGAATATGACAGATAAATCCAATTGACAACATATAAAACCACCTTGCGCAAACTTGTCGGGAGCTAGGCTGGTGACCACATGCTTTCCTTGTTTGCGTTGCCATGTCCGATCACTTGGCAGGCAATGCATTGAATTCTACAGGGTACGGATACCGAAGTACGAATTGACATTCACGATGATAACCTGGAAGGTACATAAGGCACCTTTCTTACCCCAAAGATAGGGGACCCACAGCGGAGGCACACGCGAGAAAGACGCGACATGATCTCGTTAGGCGCGGCGATCCAAGTTTGGATCTCAAGACCCCGACCAGGCGTTTTTTTATTTTATTTTAATTTTACAATCAATTTACCGATTGGGTCCCGCAGTAGGAGAAACAACTGATGGAAAGTGAGGGGCGACGGGACGCCATGAATGGCGGTGTTATTTGTAATTGGCCTCCTCTTCTATCTTGGACAATTCTCACTCGCCCAACCTCCCCCGCCCGGGAAAAGCTAGTCAGGAGGATCGGGTTGCCTCGTAAGAACACGAAGAGAACTGACATCTTCGAAACCTCGTGCTGCAGTAGCCCCGGTTGAAAGCCTGGCGGAGGATATGGCCAACGGAAGGTGCAGGGGTACTTTCCTGCCGCAAAACTCTGGGCCATCCACCCACAGTGCGTCCTCGTCAACGTCAAGTACCACCTAATTACTCTATGCCAAGCATAAGGTAAGCATCTGGACAGTGTCCGTTTGCGGACCTGGATCATTCTCGAGGGAAAAATAAGGTATATATCAGCAGGGAGGAGTTATCAAAAAAAAAAAAAAAAAAAAAAAAAACCCCTACGGTCCTGTTATATGCACTGACAATGCGTACCGGCGACGAATAACTTGCTCGTCAGATGCGGCGACATGTTGTCTTTCGTATCACCGAGACCAAGAGCCCCTTGATGGCTCAATGAGCGAGGTCTCTACTTGCTTCCGGGAGACTAAAGATGCCCGGGGAGAAGATGCAGGTTGCCCAACAAATAGCTTAGTATCACCAAGATCGCTCGCGATAATCCACACCCAACGTATCTGCGATGGTAACTGGTCCTATCGCCCCGTGTCTCAAGGGCCTTATAGCTTGGGGCATGTACGGAAGTATTAGTATCGGTCATGAAACAGTGAGCATCAGCTAGAGCTTTCTAAAACGAAGTCTGATAATAGCTTTTTGTGAATATGTGAGGGATGTATATACTTCGTATGTACCGACAGAAAGGCGGAGGTGTTATCCCGTCTTAGCGAGCAAATGGCAATATTTCAATTAGCGACGCGGGAAGCAAGTTGCCGTATCAATCGGTACCTTGTCTTGGCGGCGTTGACGGTTGATTAAGGTAGCTACAAGTCATCCTAGGCTGTAAGTCCAGAGTACCTAAAGCAAGCTACCTGGCAATGGGAGTTGAAGATGGCAAAATGTTGTTAAAACGGCAATGATCCGACGTCTTGAGCCAGCATGGGGAGAGTTTCATTGGACACCGTTGTCACAAGATGGACGGGAGTACGAAGTACTGCTAGACTCCCTACATGATATGTCCCTACTTGAATCGAGCTTTTCGCTCTGTTGCTTTTGCTTAGCGGAAGATGGAAACAATGAGACAAACTGTCCGAGAATCGAACTTCGGCTTACGCATTTAATGATGGTGCGCTATTTCTTCCGCTTCCCCCGGTTCTTCCGAGCCTTTAGGGGCCCGTATTATGTCTGGAACTTGCATGGTGAGCGCAGCTGTCCGGACCGCCCAATTGGCACGAGCCAGTCATGATCAGACCTAATTTGGAACTTGAAGCAGGACAACAGGCCATTGTGTGACAACGTCTGGCATTGTGGACGCTGAGAATTGCGCGCGGCAGACTTTCGTGCCCAAGGGATAAGGCTGGAAATCGATATCAGGGGTCGGGGCTTGCGGAGCTTGGGGGTCATATTTGCCAGGGTTGGAATCAATTGGGACCCAGCCACACGCCATGAGAGACGTTCCACTGCGTAGCCGAGATAGTGCAGTCGAATTAGGGCGGGAGGGAAACCAATCAAGACATCAAGGAAGGAAAAATAGAGAGGCTCAGGTTGAGGGACGAGAGGGAGGAACTGATTGATCTTTTCGTCGGCGGCATTCTCACGGATTTTGATAATCTGATGCATCGATCTCGGGATGCTGTGCGTACGAAGTACTGTTTTAAGCCTAGACGTGGACCAGCTCCCACCCCACGAGTGGTGTGACCAGGGTGCGGACGGGTTGCCCCTCGACCTCTCGCTCGTCCGAAGGCGAATCCGTCGTACGGTCCGTCGACGGAGGTAGAGTGGGATGTACCGTACCTTATTCAACAGAGCAGGTTGAGAAATCCAACCAAGCCGAGCCAAGCAAGAAAGCGAGCGTCCATACAAGCGACGGTACAGAGCTAAGCCTCGGTACGGTTCATGAGCGTGGTCCCCGTGGCTCAGATGCGGGTACGAATATCTGACGCCGATTTCGAACAGGATGAGCGAAGCTCCTTCGCCGCAGCGAAATCGGGACACCGAGTATAATAAGAGTATGGATTGACAGGCGTCCCCCGGGAGGGTCAGGGGCGGCCAAGGAGGTAAATATGTATTGGCCTGACCCGATGACACGCATGATTAATTGATTTCTGGCGACGCCGCGAAGAAGCGCGTACGAGCGCGATGATTGGCAGGCAATCCCGGTGCACGGGGCGTCAATGGATGCAGTCCTAGCAAGAAAAGAAGAGGAGAAGAAAAAAAAAAGGCGACATGGTATGTATGGGGGGAGCCGCTAAATAGCTCGCCAACCGAATATCTCGTTTCTTCCCGAATGTCCGAACCCCTCCTTCTCCACGATCATGGATTCATATTCGTACGAAAGTACGTGATCGAGCATACTCAGGAGGCTGGCCGGATACTGTTGGAGCTGTGAGAGCGGAGAGGCAAAGTCAGCCATCATTGGACTAGACCAGCTTGCACAAGTCGCGTTATGATGAGATGCATGGCCGATCCATTCGTGACGCATCTTCCTGCTGCGAGTATCGCCGTTCTGGAAGGCAGCTCCGACATGGGCTAACCGGACCTTTCTGGGCTGGACAGGGGTTCCCCGAGAGGGTAAGAGAGGCTGAGGTGCAGCAGCGTGTCACGTTCGCGTCAAGATCGATCACAAATGAGTGGAGATGTGAGATATGTACAGTGAGTGGTCCATGAAACCCTCGCATTAATGCTTACCTTAAGGTATGAAGTACAGAAATACTTCGTGCATCAGGTAGGTCACGTATAAATTCTTCGTACCTTCTAGATTGCATTGTACTGCCAAGACCTTATCCCATTTGACGATCGCAAGTTAAGGTACCAACGGTCATCAGCCACCACTACCGCTGACAAGCCGGGAAGGGTGTGGCTTAGGCTCTGATGCTCCCTGTACACCTTCTGAGCTACCTGCTAAGGTAATAAATAATGCAACTGAAAAATGGCGGGCTGACCGCTACCTTAGAAACCTCTCGTCTATCTCTACCTAGGTATGGTGGTTCTACATATCTGCACAAGGCGGTCTCGAAGACAAGGCCGTCATTGTCCAAGGCATTGCATGTCCAGCACCATGCAACACGGCATGATACCTAAACAAACAACAAATAACAATGCCATTTTCCGTCCTATGTTATTACCTTATTTTAACCGCGACGCATCTGAAGGTCGCGATCATCTGCCATCAATATTTAAAGAGCCTCATCTTACCTAGAACAGGGCGATGGGACCTGGGCAAAGGAGTTCTGCGATTACCTTAGACTTCGTCCACCAGTGACAAACAGTCGCATCAGCCACATTTTCACTTCGATGTATCCGTACCAACTGATCCTTTCCAAGGTCCATTTCCGGGGCTGATCCGTTTCATTCGCACCAAGTATCCATACTTCCTTGTTGAATCCCGATTTCTCCTCCCGCCTCCGCTCGTTGTCTGGCCGTAGCTGCCACGATATTTAACTCTGCCCCATTCTTACCCCTCTGTCGGAGGAGTCGGGAGACGAGCGAAAAACGAGAGGGGAACAATTGAAGAAAATTCTCTCGTGAGAAGCCCCATCCCTCGCCCATTCCACTCTCTTAGGACGGCGGAAGAACGAGAGGACGAAAAAGAAAAGAGGACTTTCGCGAAAGCCCACCTTGCTTCCAAATTGGTGTCAGAAACGACCGCGTCGAATGCTTGCCTCCAATTCGCCAGCCGACTTGCTCAGCTATCCTGGCTCTCAGCAGCAGTGAATCCCTGCCCACCAGGACCATTGTAGCCACCCCCTGCCCGCCTGGACCAAAGAGAACGGAGCTCTCCAGCCAAGAGTTACTTGCTGCTAGTCGACCCTGGTGCGTTACCAGCAGACGGACCAGTGTACAACGTACCCATCCACGTACATGTACAGAGAACGAATAATTACGAGCCGTACACTACCTTAATTACGCTCTGCCCAGTCGAAGCCCGTTTACCGTCTGCTACTCCTTTTCAGGCAGCACCGAACGGTACATCGGATTACAGTACGAGAAAGCCTTCAAACAGAAGCCAGCTTGAGTATTCCCCCTTTTCGGCTTGCCTCTCCCTTCCTCACCCATCCTCGCTTTGGACATTCGTCTTTCGGAGCGTAATTAACCAACCATTGAGGGGGGAGCAGCTAGCCCATAGTGGAAGCCAATCCGTCTGACAAACCACGCCGTCTCCTGACCCTGTAACGTCGTCTGGTCTATGACGGTAACTTTCCCTTGGCCTGCTGCATTACAACTACAGTAACAAGTGTGTGGCCTTGCACAAAATCGATATCCACGACTTTCGTAGAGGGCAAATACGCCAGGGCAGGCCAGGTACCTCCAATTCCAACAGATTTGTATTGGTTACGAAGTACCTCACGGGCCCAGCCACTCCACCAACACGCAGTCATCACACACTGAGGAGGAGCTTTGCAGGTTTGGCCTGCAAGGATAAAGTGGGAAGTCTCGTCCTCCTCGTCCACGGCTACACAAAGAAAAACCCACGCCCCCCGGCCCCTGACCCCGGCCTGGGGGAATATACAACGGTACCTTAGGCAGGTACTGTACGAAGTACGTACTTTCGTACTTCGTACCTCCCGTCTCGTACCCACAGAGTACCTTGCCCACCTATCCCAGCCCATCCAAGGGCTATCGGTGCACCATCCTGTCTTAAAACCGTCCGTTAAAACAACTCTGTTCCAATCCTTCTTTCTAGTCTCCATCTCTCTCTTACCCTTTAACCTCCTCCTCCCTCCTCCTCCCCTTCTTTCCCCCTTCTCCTATCTCCCTCGTCCATTCATCCTCTCTCCAAAGCCTGTCTTTCCCGTCTCTAATACTCATCGGGTGGCAGTCAATCATCAATTCGTTGTTTTAGCTGCGGAGAGAGAGAATTGGGAATTACGGAAAGGGGAGAAACGAAATTCCCCTCATTCTCAGGGCTTGTCCCTTCACCAGAAACCCCCCCTCGGCCTCGTTCCTTCCTTGAACAGGACCATCTTTCTCTCCCTCCGATATAAAGGATAACGACATCCTCTCTCCAACTGGATAAAGAAGAAACAGAGAAAAGAATTCAGAATTGATTTTCTGGATTACGTTCCTGTTGTATCTTCGCTTCCACCAACCCAACCCCTTTCTTCCTCACCCTCCCTGCCCCCCTTGAGAATTCCTCGGCTCGACCATCGGGAACTTGATTCGACCACGTCCGGTCCGAACCACCACAGCGGCTCTCCGATTCTCCCTTCCGTTCCGACTGCTTTCGACTCCGGCCTCGCCTCTTCACTTGACCCGCGTTCCGCCTCGATCCCTTCTTTTCTTCGAGGTCGTTTGGAAGTGCAATCTACCCCACGTCGCCAAGTCGTATCTCCTGTCAGCGGAATTGAGGGACATCCTAGAACTTCCACCTAGCGCAACTCGGCATCTTTCAGGATAGCTGAAGTGGACTGGACATACAAGGCAGTTTTGCCATTTCTCTCGTTTGGGCTTGTTCAACCTTAAAAGGAACATCCTACATGATCCACTCTGTGTGCCAGCCTTAGGTCTTCTCCTCCCCTTAGCTGGGTGTTGAATGTGAAGGTATGTTGTGTCCTGGTATCCTTCAACCACCACCCTTAGGGAGATGATCGTTTGTCGGTTCTAAATTATGTCTCCTGCGATCTTCTAGTTCTGTGTGGCCGATTCTCTAAATCCACCACATTTCTCCACATTCACATTCGACTTATTGCCCGAGGATTATTCGTGGGACACGTTAACTCGTAGCTCCTACAAAGCCTCAGGAATTATCTCATTTCCTCTGTCTTGTTGATTTTTTTTTTTCACTTTCACCGTGGCGGTAAGCTCTTATCCTCCCCTCCAACCTCCCGTCTTTCCTCGATCCACCGGATCTTCAGCCTGGGGGCTACAGAAGACATGCCAGACGACCTGGCCCATCTCTTTGCATACCTTTACTCTCCCCACTCCCCATGCTAGGCCACTTTCCATGGCTGGCATTTGACAGTCGCAGTGGCGTCCCTTGGGTCAAGGCCTAACCAGGTGTCTCGCCTGCGAATTCGTGTGTGCCTGAAGGAATCTGGAGACTAATTTTGAAGTCTCTCTAGAACCCTTGGGACGACCACGTTTTTAAACGGCCAGTTTCCCGGCCGCTTTTGTCATTTTTCATCGACGGCTCGGTATTGCCTCAGGGTCCTTCCAGCCTCAGCCACTCTTTTCCCAACTCTCATTCACCACGCTCTTTCTAATCCTAATAATCTAATCCTGTCCGGTTTGGATAATTGATATCGACGCTCCTTAACATACCTCCACCGGACTACTACACTCTCTCAAACCAACCCTCCGACCTCAACTGCTTCCTGGAGAACTTGATAAGATCACTCTTTCACCTAATCTCAAACACACTCTCGCCCTCGCCAGCAACACTTGTGCCAGTTGTTGCGTCGACTTTCCATCTCGACAAGTCATTCAAGCCATTACCTGCCCAGCATGGCTTTCTACCAACCCCAACAAGCTGCGCATCAACCTAATCCAGACTTCTTCGTCGAACATGTCGACGCCCCGCAACCTCCCCAGATGGGCACCCGCGAAGCTGCCAAGATGATCGCCAGGCAACGCCAGGAGATCATCGCTGGTGAACTCTCCCGTCTTGCGGCTGATGAGTACCTGGAGGATATCATGAATCACATGAGACACATGGAGGTGAGTTGTTGCAGTCTGCAAGCCAGTCCCAGCATGTGACCCTCTGTACAGTCGCACCTTCATAGGCCCACTAGCTAACACTGAGGGACTAGGACGAGACACTACCGGACGCCAACTTGATTGACATGCAGCGTGAGATCCAGTGGTACATGAGACCATACCTCATCGACTTCCTTATTGAGGCTCATGCTGCCTTTGCCCTACTACCGGAGACTCTCTTCCTAACCGTCAATCTCCTCGACCGATACTGCTCTCGGCGGGTTGTGTACAAGCAGCACTACCAGCTCGTTGGCTGCGCGGCGCTCCTCATTGCGGCTAAATATGGCGATAAGAAGGATCGTGTTCCTCAAATCCACGAACTCAACAACATGTGCTGCGGCCTCTACGATGCGGGCATGTTTGCCCAAATGGAGATGCATGTTCTCAACACGTTGGAGTGGAACATCGGTCATCCCACCGTCGACTTCTTTTCCCAGCTACTCATCGCCGAGGAACAGGATAAGGTTGAGGTGGAACACATGGCGTCCTACATCTGCGAGATTGCCCTTTACCATCGGGATTTCGTCTCGACCAAGCCGTCGGTCATGGCGCGTTCGTCTCTCGCCCTAGCAAGAGCCATCCTTGGCGAGCCCGAGGTCAATGATGGCGAGTGGGATCACGTGGAGAATCTTACCTTGCTGACGTTGTCACGGCATCTTCACCAGCCGTCCGTGGCGTTGGCCCGAAAGTATTCCTCGCCTCATCACTTGTGCGTATCGAAGAAGTTGGCAGCATTCATGGCCCATCAGGCTAGCATTGCCCGAGCTCAATCCGGCCCGCCGTCGCCGCCGTCCGAACCCGCCAAGCAAGCCGACATTTACAGCACGCCACAGAAGGGCCACGGCGCTGTCCAGGGTGTTGCCGACGGCTACATGACGCCCCCGATAACCCCCGACGGGTCTGGCTACGCGAATGGTCCGAAAGAACAATACTATCCCGTCGCACCCCGGTGTCCCGTTACCCCATCACCGCAACCTCACCACGTCGTCTACCAGCAACAGCACCTGCAGCAGCGGTACGCGGCCTACCCACACGACCCTATGGGCCAGATGGTATGAACTCAGTTGGGCATGTTGGGCTCGACCTTGCACCTGCATTGGCGGGCTCGACTTTCCCCCGATGTTTGTCCGACCCTTTGTTTATATGTTGCGTCAAATACTGCAACCGAAAGACGAAGGTTACATCTCCCCTCTCTGCGTCACCACGGGGCTCTCGCCGGCCCTAGCCACTGAAGCGCGGAAAAAAACAAAAAAAAAGATGAGCTACATTGGAGCATACACCTACAGGTTTTTTCCATGAACGCCCTCATCACCAACACAGCCATGGCATCCAGCGATTTTTTTCATTTGGTATTGCGCGCAAGGACTTGGATTCACATATTTAAGCAGGGCAAGAGAAGGAGAGAGAAGGAGTGAAGTCACTAGGAAAAAAAATAAGCAGAGCCAGATGATGGAGGAAAAAATACCCCGGTTTTATTCTTTTTTTTTCGTATCTCAGTTCTCGCATACTGCCATTCTCAGCACTCCGTAAACGCCACGGAAAGTTACATTCGCGACGCCTGAATTCACCCCCGGAAGGGTCAGCGGGAAAGCAACGAGCGTTTATTCTTCTCTTTTCTAGCACCCTCGGCGCTTTGTGCTATAGGACTTCCAGGACGATCGGCTCTGTCCACCTTTTTCATTTTTCATTTTTTTTTCCTTTCCTTTTTACGAGCGACACCCCATAAAAGCGCGATCACAACGAGGACGAAGCGAACAAAGCTTTTCAGAATGTAAAAACATTGACGGACGCGAAGTCCAGTGGAGGGAACACATACGTCCAGAGGCCGGATTTTGAGTCGAGGGGCGGGATATTCGGGATGCATCCGCCAGCAGGAATGCTGCGGCCTATGTCTAATGGGAAGCGGGTCGATACGGCAACTCGAGGAATCCGGCCATGCAAATCGGTGACGTGTTTCGGGCCACTAATAATCTTGGGGTGCAGGTATGGCGTGGTTCCCAGGGGATCCGAGGCTTGGGAACATTGCTTCTCCCTTTTTGGCACTTTTTCCGCCTCTATGTTCCCCTCTCCCTTTTTTTTTGGTTGGGGGGGGAAGGGGGGGAGAACAGGGAATGCTACCAAATACGAGGGTCTGGACATGGACTGGAAGCGGGATGGCGGGCCACAGGAGCATGAGTTGGGGAGAAGATGGAAGAGGAAGAAAAAACTGCTTTCCTGCAGTCTCGTCAGATGGGGTTTTGAGGCACAATACCATCTCTCGGAAGAGACATATTTGGACGGTGTCGGGCACGGCGTAATTTACCCATTCCCTGGGAGGTCATCTCTTGCCTGCCTCGCGACTCGTTATCCTGGCTAGTAGCTGTACATACATAGCAGGACATCAGGTCCTAAAAGAACACAAACCTCCCCAAATGTGATGTCCCTCTTGTGTCCCAGTGCATGTCCCCTCGAGCTTTTCGCAGTGGAATGAACCTGTGTCGGCACCTAATTGAGCTTACGGTATTGTGTCTTACGATATTCCGTAATTCCTGGTGGTTCTTTTGACCGTATCGAGTGGATGATGTGGCTGGAGCGCCCTGTTGCGCCACAGTCGCTCAAAGATGCCCCAATTTCTTTCCTCCCGATTCGTAGAGACATACATGTACGTTGTAAGCTTGGGCATGGTCACGTCGCTTAGAAGCTGCAGGACGAAAGGGGGCAAGGGGGCAAGGGGGCATAGAATAAATAGTATTACCCTTCGGGTCGAATTAAGAAATGCTTCGTACTGAGCCCAAAGGCAAGCAAGGGAGGGAGGGCCAAAGCTTCAGCTTCATTGTGATTGACAGGGTGGGATCCGGAAGTGGCGTGTATATTTGATTACCATATGCATGGGACCGGACCTCTGGAGGCATGGACATGGACAGGACTAATAATAAGGTACCATATATGTATGGACTCTGCAGGGGAAGAAGATACGAAAGTGCACCATCCGGGATGGATAGATATTAGGAAGCTGTCTCGGACGGGGAAATTGTAAGAAATTTTCAATTTTTGCTATCATCACGGGTAATTGCCTGCTTTGATAAGGTAGTTATTAGCTGCGCCCAGACATGCTAAATTTGTCACGATGCCATGCCGTAACAAGGCTAGCTGGAATGTGATGACTGAGTGGATGGCAATTTTACTCCGTATACCCCTGCCAAGATTTACTTTTCAAGGTGAGGAGGGAGGTAATTACGTGAGGCAAGGTACTTTGTACACGTGTAAGGTCTACGGAACATCTCGGCTAATGCTTAGTCATCCAGGGCGCGGTGGAAGAAATAGGCGGCCCAGGGAACAGGTGACAGCTTCATTCCTCCAACGGCAAACTTGCACAACGTCGACAGCTGCAACCCGATTTTCACTCTGGGGTCTTTATACTGGCCCGGCCCCAATCGTCGTCATTGCTTTGCATTCGCCCCTCACGTCCACTGCTCGATCTCGTGTCTTTGTGGGCTGGGACACGACTCACACGAGACTATGTGGAAAGTAGAAACGATGGAGTGTTACGCGGCTGTCTCCCATCGAGGGGCGTCTGGTCTGCTTTCATCCAAGCTCCGTACAGTCACGAATAGGAACATCCAGTTCCGAGTTCTACCCGAGACTACTTAGACCACCGACACCCTACCTAAGGTAGTGCAAGGATTCAGAGCCGGACAATGGCCCGTCTTGTCTTGACGGTGTTACGTCGAGGGCCAACGCCAACCTTGCGATAAACATAAGCCCAAATGGGTCATGGCTATGGTCTATTCGAGTCTAGATACTAGATAAGGTACTCCTTGGTCTTGAGGCCACCCGAACCGAGAAGCTGGCCGAGATGTACTCACGTTCTTTTATGAAGCCTGGATGCCCACGCTACCGAGTACACGGGAGACATCTCTCTCTCCTCTCACTGACTCGTCCATAGTCATCCCCACCACCCCTTGGACGACGACGACGACGACGACGACGACGACGACGACGACGTCTTTGGCTGCCCATTCTTTCTCCCGTTACTATGCCCAAACAGCTTCCGTTTCTTGCCTTCGGGCAGCCCCTCTACCCCCGTCTGCAGTCCGGGCTCAATACGGTATGTCCATGAACCCTCGCCATGGCCATAGCGAACCGACACCTCGCTCCGCCCATGCCAACCCTCTTCTTCGACGTCCACCATGCTCATCACCTTCCTCCCGGTCCCGTCGTGCACGTCGTGTTCCATCTTGAGTGTCCTCGGGTTTCCGTCCGTATACATGGCCAGTTTATTCCACTCCGCTCTTGGATGTCCCGGGTCGAACGGCGTGGCCGACCCGGCCTCCCACCGCATCTGGCCCGGCATACGGTGGGCCCCGAGAACGTCCCGTCTATCTTCCCCGAGCCACACCGTGTTCATCCCCGGGGTGAACTGCATATAGCACGTCTTGAACGGCAGGACCCCGGACAAACGGTGAGCGCTGCGCCCTTCGGCCGCGTTGGCCATCCTGATGATCTTGTCGTCCATCGAAAGCCCCATGTACCCCTGTGCCGCAGGGCTGGTACGCGGCGGCTTGACGATCCCAACCGGCATGATCCCCCCGAGGTGTGGGCTCGCGTCCGGCCACACGGGCCTCTCCGGGTCGACCAGAGGCTGCGCCGTACGCGTGTCGCAGACGCTGACGTGCAGCTCGTACACGGCCGATTCGAACGACACCCCGTCCGCCGGGACGAACGATAGCTTGGTCACGGCGGGGTACTTCTTCTCGTCGATCCCGAGGAGCTTGAAGTCCTCCTGGTAGAGCATGGGGAGCGTGGCGCCCGAATCCAGCATCATGCGGAAATAATGCCGCGGCGCTTTGGGATCCGCGTCGGCTGCCGATGTCGCTGTGACGGGCTGGATCCCGAGCCGTGGCGCGTTCGTGCTGGCGTGCGAGGATGTTGGTCCCCTCGTACTGGTGCCGTGGTCGTCTGCCTTTCTCTTTCTCGGTCCCGTTGCCGTTGCCGTTGCCGTTGTCGGGTGGTCGTTGTTGTTGTTGCTTACCTCCCCCCCGCGGTATCCCATGTTTCGCACTCTCTTGAATCCCATGGTGACGTGGTAGTGGCTCATGTCGAACCTGCCCCCTACGCCCTGCGACCACGTGCTCCTCCGAGCATCTACTGCCCCCGCGGCCAACTCGGCCGCGTCTCGTGCCAGGGGGGGCTCGAACCACAGCCATCCGGGCCCGTGCTTCTCCGCGTACCGCTCCAGGCGTTCGTCGCGGTCGTGGGTAAAGGAAGCATAGGAGGGCGCCAAGTCGACGAAGTGTCCCGCGAAGAAGAGGGCGAAGTAGCTCGAGGAGGTGATGGTCCCGTCGCGGTAGCAATGTATGGCGGCCGTGATGTTCATTTTCTCGTCCTCGCACTGGGACTCTTCGAGCGCCTTTTGGAGGACGTCGAGCCGGTCCGAGACGGCTTTTCGTCGGAACAGCTCCGTGTCGTCCCTTTTGTGCGGGGAGTTGGGCGAATTAATTTGAGCTCTTTTACCCGTCCAACGGGAGAATGAACATGTCTGAAGGAGATGACGGAGATGACGGGGGTCTGACATACAGGGAATCATTCACATCGGACGTGTTACCTACGGTGTCGAGTTCCGCCCTGTCCGCCCTGGCCTGCGCGAGCCGGGCGTCAATCTCCGCCAGGGCCTCCGGTTCGGACTGGCCCGAATGCTCCTCGCGGATCGTCTCCCACTGCCGGACCAGGGCGTCGGCCGCCTCGATGGCGCTGAGGTTGCGGCCAAGCGGCGCGCCGATGATCGTCGTCGGGGGCGCGAAGGACGGTTCCCGCGGGTACGGTTGGCCCCCGGGTCGCTGGCTTGCTGGGTAGCCGGCGAAGTCCCACGGCGGCCGTCCGGGGAACCGTTCGGCCAGTGATCGGAGTTGATGGATCGGTCCTCCGACGGGTCGCCTCGAGGGTTGTGTCGTGGCCGTGTTTGGCCTGACCTGAGGAGATGCGGGTGTTTCTGGCAAGTCGTCTTGACTTTCCGTGCGACTGCTCTGTTCTTCACTCCGTTCCTCGGGTCCTTGGCCCGAGATGTCTGGAATCCGCGCTGGCGATGTGCTGTCTCTGGAAGGGAGACCTTGATTATCGTTGGACGCCATGTCTCCTATTCGTGTCTCTGGGCTTTTTTTTCTTCTTTTTTGGCAGAACGTCGCTTTAGTTGGCTTATTTTCTGTGTTAAGTTCCTGATTCTTCCAGCTTATGTGTGTCTTTAGGAACAGCTTGGTTGATCCTCTCTCAAGATTTGGAGTGGGCTGGGGTTGCCCGTCCCATTGATCATTGATCATTGATCCTTTGTTGAAGGGGCTATTTTTGCCGGCGCCATATGTCTGAACCTGGAATTCCCGTCGTTCTTTGTCTTCATCGTGGCGACTGGGGCACAATCACAATCCCTTGAATCGGCAACGTTTCATTCACCCAATGCGGCATGAGGGTTGCGGCGATCCGGATAGGGAATACCACGCCTCCTTTGTTACAGTTGGTGTGACAGAGAAACACTGCCGCAATTGAGAAGATGCTTTGCTTTGTACCGCATCGCTCGTCCCCTTTCTTTGACGGCGAGTCCTCTTTTGGAATGCTCCCTTGTTGGACTGCATTGCGCTCTTTGTCCCATGACCTGCAACCGTTTTGGGGGGTGGGAGGGGGAAAAAAGAAAAGAAAAAGTCCCAAGTCTTCCCTCCTTCTTGATCAAAGGCATCCCTTTTCTTCTCTTCGCGTCTGTGTCAGTACTCGTAATCCATTACTTGGACGGGTTTCCTTGCCTCTTTGTTGTGCAGAATGATCATGTAACGACCAAACCGCAACACTTTTGGACACTTTCAGTTTCACCTTTCTAGTTTTTACAATCTCAATACCTTCGTTCGCTGCTGTCACTTACAGCGTGTCAATTTTCATCTTGTTTCTCTTTCCAGCAAGACGGCGGAGAATACTACCTTTCAGAGTCGGGCAATATCGAATCCTCAATCCGTCGGCACATGCAACAACCCCTTTCCCCCCCAGTCATGGCGCAAGCAAAGATGCGTAAGATGAATCACCTGTCAGCCCTCTATGAAACTCGCATCTCTAACGATAGGCAGCCGACGCGGCGGAGCTGGTGCGCAAGGTTTACTGGCAATTTCCGCCAGATTCGCACGACAAGACTGGAGAACTTCTTATGACTAAGGACTACCATGGACTCTTCAGTCATCTTGAGGATCTCATATCGTCCCGTGTGCTGGACGACGTCTTGAAGGGAAACGACGGCTTCAGAAGCCTAATGGGCGAGGTATACGGCCCCCGCTACCCCTGGCTCAAGTACGCGGACCTGGGCGCAGCCCTCTGGGAGGAAGAACAGGATCGCGAGGAGGAGTTCATTCGGCAAGAAGTCCGGAGGCTGGGCCCAGCGCAACTCGCGGCCACCATGGCCGACTACGACCACGACCACGAGGCGGTGAGACTCGCCCTGGGCCAAAAGATGGACAATCGTAGCAGCTTCCTCCCCCAACCGTCCAAGGACCACGAGGTCCCCCTTGCGCCAACCGCCGGCGGTCCAGCCCCGAGAGAGCCGTTTCCGACCGAGTGGACGTACCGTCCTACCCCTGAAGGCACCGAGCCGACATATGATCCCAAAACCACCTGGAAGCATTTCGTCGTCGGGAATCGTCCAAGCCAGGACGACATTGGGGCGGAGACGACCTCCTCGCACGTTCTTGCGAAGCACACTGTGGCACAGCTGGATTCCGAGAAAGAGAACGAGAACGAGGCCGACAAGGCGGACGAGGACGATGGTATACCCAAGGACTGGAATAGCCTCCCCAAACATCGAGACTGGAATCCGAACCGGTTCACGACCCTCGACAAAATCCTGGCACCCCTCCCCGGAGGGAAGCCGAAGACCAAGGCTCGGCTAGACTGGGAGGCAGAGAAGATGCTGGAGGAACTCTGCTTGCTCATGAAGGATATCGGTTTGGATTCTGGGAAGCTAAAGTCGAGCCACGTCGATAAGATGCTGCCGGAGATGAGAAAGATGGCGGAGGTGAGACACCCAATGGTCAGGGGTAAGGAGCCGGTGCAGCAGTCCAAGGCGGCGGAGGGGTCGTCGCCGCATCCGGAAGAGCCGCACACAAAGGCCGTTTACGCAAAAGCCCTTTTGCGGAGGTTCGGTATACGCAAGACGATACTCGACATAAGTTCCAAGGAGACAACCCCTGGGAATCAAGGCGATGTCGAGATGGATGATACCGGTCACCATGGGACGGGGGACGCCCCTGGGCACGTCGACGACGTGGAGATGATCGATGCCAATGTACCCAGCAGCACCGAGCTCCCTGGTCCTACCGCGCCGGAGCTGTACGACGAGAACTGGCTCATCAACTGGCTCAAGGACAAGGGCGAGGCGAAGTCGCAAGATTTGAAGATGATGGAATACCGCGGATGGCGCATCCACTCGCCCAAGATCCAACTCATCCGCATCAAAAACTTCCTTGCCGACGAGGACATCGACCGTACGCTGGGGTGGAAGGGCCATTTCGCCGAGATTGCCGTTTACCTCCAGCACCTCCTGAGTGTATATAAGGATGAGGACTGGGGCTGGGACCTCAAGGAGGCCACCCTGATGCTGCGCACCCACTGGCTGTACGAGCAGCACCACTACGGCGTGAGAAAGCTGAACCTCGGTTTTTCGGAGCCGGTCGTGTTTCCCCAGCGCCTCAAAGCCCCGACGTCGGTCCCTCCTGTTGCCGTCGCCGATATCACCAGTGGAGACGTCCAAGGAAACGCCCGACCGAAGCCTCGCTATCTGCTTCATCGCAATCCAGAGTCGGTCCACGACGTGGACTACCAGGTTCCTGCCAACATTTTGCATTCCCACTTCTACTTGTGGTATCGCCAGGACGACACCCGGCTCTGGGACATCGACGTTGACGACCCGCTCGACCCCAAACCCGAACTCGTCGGCTCGGGCCAGCGAGGCTGGACCTACCGCTATTTCGGCTACCAGCCCGACTTCAACATGTCGCACGTTGCAGACCTGCAGTATGTGAAGTGCATGGCTCTCGGCCCGTCCGAGACCTCCCGCGCTCTTCGCCAGGAGGCCAACTTCTACCTATCCAACAAGGACTGGGTCGACAAGGCCGACGGGGAAACGATCCCGGACGGCCATTCCGCCCGCCGGTTCGCCGCGTACCGGGGAGCAAAGCGCGCCGCCCTGCAGCAGGTCCTCACGCATTTCAACAACGACGAGAACATCGCCCTCGCCAACGCCTTCCGTCGGCTCGTCCTGCCCATCCCGATCCGCGAGCGCGAGCGTGCCGAGGAAGAGGCCCGAAAGCAGATCGTCTACAAACCTCTGGCCCTCATGCAGCCTCCTTCGGGAGAGAAGCTCGACCCGCTCGGGTTTGTGTATTGGCACTCGCACCTGCTGGCGAACCACGCCAAACGGGCCGAGCGAGCCCGTCCCTTGGTCGAAAGGGGGCATCGGGAGCGCATGAAAGGCAGCATGCAAGACGGCGAACCCGTGACGCTGCCGTCCGCCAACTTCCTGGGTCCTTATAAGCCCAGCTACCTGGCCGGCCAGGAGGAAACGCAGCTCGCGCTCCTCAAGAAGCTGAAGGGCATCCGCGACCTCCTGAAAACCGCGCAGCGGCGGGCGCCGCGGGAGCTTCTCGAGCAAGTCCTCGCCCACTGGGACATGGGCACCAAGATGGAGGAACCCAAGGACAAAGCGGTCACGGACGAGCTTCGGCGACAAAGCGAAGTGCTGAAGGAACGGGGCGAGGCAAGAGAACACAAGGAGATTTCGGAGCGGGACCTGTACTGGATGCGCTTCCTCGCCGGACCGTCGACCAACGATGCGCTCCTGGACGAGTCGAGGGCCTACGTACCCGAGAACCGCCGGATGGAGGTCTTTGCCGAGCGGATACAGGCCTTGCTGGCCGATCCCTGGTCGGGGGGCGTGCTGGCGAATGCCAACGTGCGACGCAGCGTCGCGGAGATGAAGAAGGCCGTGAATACGATCGGCACCCACGGCGGTACCAAGCCCGATATGATCTACTTTGTGGCCCAGGAGGTCGTGTACCACGGCAAGCTCCTTGCCGATGCCGGGCGCCTGGGCTTTCGTCAGAAGGGCGACGAGGTGACCTTCTCTCGCCCCAAGTACAAGTATCACCCGGAGATGCGCATCGACTGGTACTCGTTCAAGTGCCCCAAGTCCCCTGATCTCGACACGCTGCCGCCGCCCGCGACGACCCCGCCCCTGGGCTGGGAGACCGCCATTGCCGTGGCGAAGCACGAGAAGGAGGTTCTGAAAAAGGACGGCGATGCCGCCACAAAGGGCCCCAGCTCGGCCGAGGTGACAGCACTAGCCTTCAAGATCGTCGCCTGGCGCATGGGCGCCGCAGAGGCCGAAGCACGCCGCACCATCAACGAAACGTACGAAAGGCTCGTCATGGAGGGCGCCGGCGGCGGCGGCGGATCGACCTTCACCGCCGCCGTCGACTCCCACCGCCTCCAACTCTACGACATGCAAGACGTCTGGACGGACGAGGTCTTCTGCGAGCGCGCCGAGAGCGGCGGGCCCCCCGTCAAGTACGCCGCCGTCGCGCGGGCGGCCTACCCGGCCCTGTTCCGGGGGACGGACAAGCTGCCGCTCCGGGGGGACGTGCACCACGGCGAGGCGGTCGAGACCGTGCGGGCCGGTCTGATCCGCGAGCTCAGCGAGGCGAAGAACATGCTCTGGCCGGCACGCCAGCGGTTTCGGCCGGGAGAGAAGACGGTGATGACGCTCCAGCGAGAGCCCGTTTGGGAGTGGGCCAGGCCCGGGTGGCGAGGCATGCGCCGCGCGCCGAGACGGTGGTTTAGCTTGGATCGGTGGCCGCTTCACCTGCAGAGTCCTGGGCGGCGGGAGGAGATACTCAAGGAGTCGGAGACGCGGTCGCCTCTCGACGCGGATGTCGTGGTGTCTGCATCTGGTGAAGCGTCGGTGTCGATGTCGGTGCCGACGGAGGGTCACGGCGCGGGGCATTCTGGTGGCAGCATGTCGGTGGCAACGACGATGACGAAGCAAACCCCGGCGGGCGACGACGTCCAGGTCCCATTCGCGGGAATGGATGGGCCCCTGACGCAGACCATTCAGGAGGTGAAGAAAACCGTCCATGGCAAGAGGCGGCGGTCAAGCAGTGCTCAGAGTGACGAGGATTCCGATTTGGGCCAGCCGATCCGGAATGTCTTGAAGCCGTCAGGTGCCTTTGAGCCTGGCAGGACGGGTACCCTACTCGCGGACACGCCGCGGAAAAAGGCGGCCATTGAAGATGCGACTGTTCGTTTGTTTAGGGAAGGTAAAGTGAATCCTGAAGCCTCCTTTTTTTTTCCTCTCCTTTTTCTGCCCGTGTCGTTTCCTCTCTTGAACCAAATATATATCAATAAAATAAAACAAACCGAGACTAACATGACAACAGCGCTTGGACAACCCGAAGACGACAAAGGCCCCGGAACCACCTCCTGGGCTACCAGCATCTGGAACCCCTTCAGACAATCCAGGGAGACGCAGCCTCGACGACCACCCGGCTACGTCGGCGGCCCCGCCATACAACTACCGGCGGCCCTGCCGTTCGAAGTGCCGAAGAGCGTGCCCCGTTCCGTCGCGTCCGAGTGGCCGCTGGACGTACCCGGGTCGGACGAAGAGGAGCAGGATGGGGCGGAAGACGGAGGCGGACCGGCCAAGAAAAAGGTCCGACTCCTGGTGGGGGCAAAGGCAAAATCGGCCAAGGCCAAGAGGGAGGACAAGAAGTGGAATGTGCAGAAGGTGACGGGCATGTGGCGTCGTCGGCAGTATTCTAAACACGTCGCCAACCTGTTGGGCCATGATGATGTTTGAGTCAAGGCGGGGAGATTGATGTTATTCCTAATTCTTCGCACGCTCGTTGGTTATTTGTTCAGTTTTGAGGAGTTGTTAGACTGAATCATTGAAGATGCGTTTATTCGTCTTTTCAACATGTTGGGACATGGACCAGAATCGGGGCACTGGTCGACGTATTTATAGAAGACTGAATCGGCCGGGGGTGATTTCCATTTCAAACTCGGCAAGAAAGGAAAGGAGGCCTCGAGACCCGTGGCGGCAGCTTGGAAACGCTATCATGTTGGCCCTTTCGGGGAGTCGTGATGACTGGCTCGGAAAGAGAGACCGAGAGAAAGCAAGAGAGAGCAGCCTCGAGGAAGGTTTGGACGAGTCAGGGGGTGTTGGCGTTAGCAAAGCGGAGCAAAGCAAACGGAAATAGAGAAGGAACGACATGTGCGAAGCATTCCACGGAAGGAGTTACCGGCGACTACTCCATCTAAGGTAGGTACTGAAGAAGTACCTTAGACATGGACGGTGCCATCGGTATACCACCTGGGTTGGGAAGACTGAAGATGTATGTGTGTGTACAGATACGTGTTGCGTGATGTTGTGTGATGTTGTGTGAGAGGGTCTGGGGTAGGTCGGCATGTACCTGTACCCCGTAGAACTATCCGTAGGCAGATATATTGATCGGCTGTTGGAAACAAGATTTACCTACCTACCTTAGTAGCTGAAAATGCATCGATGCCCCGGGAAGAACCAGTCACGGAATTAGATTCTTCTCTTCGTATTATACACAAAGTGCCTTGAACAGGGACTCTGTTGTGACTTTTGACGTTGTCGGCGCTGGCGTTGTTTGTTCTAACGCTAGGTAAAGACCTTGGCCTTGGTTTCCAGTCCGAAGAGTACCTTAGGTACGAACGAACTTGGCGCTCTTAATACCTCTTGATACCTCTTAATAAGTTTTTAGGTTGTAAAATTGTGGTAATTACGGTACGTGTCCGCTACGTTGTACGTTGTACTTCCGTACCTTACAGAGCCAGCCTACTAATAAGGTACCTAGCGAAGCAAAAGCCAAAAGTCCGCCGATTTGATTGAGCGGACTGCGGACTTTGACCCAAATGGCAAGGATGAAGACCCCCCCCGTCTCACTCACCTAACCCACCACCTTCAAGCACCTCCAAAAATGGGGATTGACATGCATGCTCGTACTGGCTCAAGGGCATTTCTATCACGAGATGAAAGACGGCGGACTTTATCCGTGTTTGCATATGTATAAATACAATGGAAGGGCCATATGAAAGTAACTGAACGGACTTGTCACGTCCGCGACCCGATCGTGCAGACCTTCTCCAACACATCCCCAGTTTGCCCACCATGACGACCACAATGTCTACTATCCCCCCAACAATGAAAAGCCTCGCCGCGCCGGAGGCATGCGGGCCTGAAAAATACAAAGTCCTCCAACTCCCCGTCCCGGCCATCACCCACCCCAAACACGTCCTCGTCCGCACATACGCCGGCGCGATCGTCATTGGCGACTGCCAAATGGTTAGCGGCCAGGTCCCCGTCGGTCCGAAACCCGACTTCCCGGCCAAGCTGGGCATCCAGGGCGCCGGCGTCGTGGCCGCCGTGGGGTCCGACGTCACCGCCTTCAAAGTAGGCGACGCCGTCTACGGCCACGGCTTCACCCGGCCCCTCCTCGCCGACCCCCTTCCCGGTTTCTGCTCCGAGTACGCCCTCACCAAAGAGCACTGCCTGCTCCCCAAACCGCCACACCTCTCCTTCGAGGACGCCGCCGCCCAGCCCGCCGCCGCCGTCGCCGCCTACCAGGCCTTCCGCAGGGGCATGGCCATGGCCGGCTGGGACAGCCTCGAAGGGAAAACCGTCTACGTCCCGGCCGCCCTCAGCGTTACGGGGTCCGCCGCCATCTATGTTGCTAAGAATCTCCTCGGCGCGGAACGCGTCATCTCCACCGTCTCGACCCCGAAACTGTCCCTCGTCGACGAGCTGCTACCATCTCCCAACCCCCACGACGGCGGTCCCCTTGTCGACCAGGTCATCGACTACACCGCCCCCGGGAAACTCACCGACCACGTCGCCCCGGGCAGCGTCGACATCATGCTGAACACCCAGTTCGACGCCCTGCGACCGGGCATCCCGCTCGTGAACCCCGCGACGGGCGTCATCGTGTCGCTGGCCAGCATGCCCACGGCCGATACCCTGGCCGGCCTCGTGGGGGGTCCGGACCGGGTGCCTTTCTGGATGAAGTGGATCCTCGGCCTGGCCCAGTACTGGTACGCTTTCCTGCTGCGGGGGACGAACATCCACTACGCCGCCGTGTCGGGCAACCCGGAGATCAAGGAGGATCTCGACGTCATCGGCGAGGCCATCGCTCGGGGCAAGATCAAATCCGTTAAGCGCGTGGTGGACCTTGCGGATGTTGAGGGGGTGCGAGCGGAGTGTATAAAGGCCGCGACGGGAAAGGGAGGCGTCGGAACACTCGTGATTAGAGTGGCGGCGGATTTATAATAATAATAATAATAATAATAATAATAATAATAATAATAATAATAATAATAATAATAATAATAATAATAATAATAATAATAATAATAATAATAATAATAATAATAATAATAATAATAATAATAATAATAATAATAATAATAATAATAATAATAATAATAAACGGCTGAAAATGAAGACGCAGAATGCAAAATGCACAACGATCTACTAACACGGGGCCCAATAATGGGGCATGAGTCCGGAATACACGGAATACCTAGACATTATTCGGAATAAAAAGAGAACAGAAGATACCCATGCCTAGGTACCTTACCTTAGTTATGCACAGTTTATTCCCACAGTGTGACATACATCATCTATGTACAGAGTAGCCATTCAATTAAACTTGGGGTCAATAAACGCGACTTTGACGGGACGTGACGTGACGCGACAAGGGGTGGTATGTGTCGCGCCCCCCCCCGTCCTCGTCTCTGGCCTCCCCGTATTTATGTCCATGAAGTTCAGTTCAACCCACGCTCAACCCGCGCTCAACCATCACAACCCAGACTTACGACTTAATTCACACCTGTCGCGAACTTCTTCCCCCAATCGCCTACCATTGGCCACCCAACAAACAAATAAAAAAGAGACCGCACCACCATCATCCGGCACAATGGTCAAGCGCAAGCGATCCTGTTCCGAGCTCTCCTCCTCCACCTCATGCTTCTCTTCGCCCTCCCGCCCCGACAGAATGGTGACAGACTCCTCCCCCGTCTCACCCGTCGTCGCCATGTCTTCACGCTACTTCACTCCCCCCCACCTCCCCAGCCGCACCATGAAGCGCGTCCGCGACAACCGACCCTCAGAAGAGGAGATTCACGGTAAGCTTTTCCTGTCCAGCCGGCCTCAACGCAACCCCACATCTCAGCAAGGGATACATATATTATACAACGAGCTAAGGCTGACCCATTCGCTTTTGTCATGTCTGTAGAGCGCACTCTCAACATGCTATTCTCCGCCCAGCGGCCACGACAGCCCGACTATCCCACCGCCGTCGGCCCTCCTTCTCCTTCTCCTTCTCCCACCCCTGAGATGTCTCACACCCACCACCCGACGACAACGCGACCTACACAACGATCATTGCACAGCTTCTGGCGCATCAATTCCACCCCCAGGCCCAGCGTATCGTCTCCAGAGCCCCACGTCGACCCCTACTCGCTTTCATCCGGAACAAATTGCGAGGACTGCGGTGCCGGTCTCGGCTTGTCCGGGGACTGTGACGGTGGCGCTGCTGCGATGGACGTCGACGGGTACGGATACGGATACGGGGTCGAGGCCGATTGCACGTGCTCGGCCTGCGGAAAACGCGTGTGCTCGCATTGCTCCGTTACGAATCTGGGGCAGCAGAGGAGATGCCTGCGCTGTGCTGGTCCGAAAGTCGGCCGTGCTGGTCTGCCGTGGTCTTCATCTGTCTCTTCGTCTGTTTGGTGAGGTGGTTTTCGTCCGGCGGGAGTCGGGACACAGGGGCGTTGTTTAAGAGATCATGTTTATGGGGGGATACGAGCAGTGCTTCTGCTTCTGTACGGCGTTTCTTCTGGCCTCTTTTTTTTTTTTGCGGCGCATCAGCACACTTGGACGAGGGGTGGAGCTTGGGATGGCTGGGTTTACGGAGCACATTTAATCAGTTCATGGGCATCATTTTGAGAGCACCATTTCTACCATCTTGCCTCGTATGAGTACCAGTCAGGCTTTTTTGGTCTCCTATTCATTTTTGGACGAGGCCGTTTCGGATCGATCTGGCCTGTTAGTCCTACAATGCATGTGAATTACCTCGCAACAATGAATACTCGCTTTGGATCCACTGTCCTCAAGAAACGCGAAGCTTAACTCACGTGACTTGACGAGGAGAGACACGTACCTCCGTACTGGGATCCACCCGGGCGCGCGACTCATAAAAAGGCTCTGCGAGCCTCGCCCTCTTGAATCTCTTCTCTTTTTTCTCCTCATGATTCTTCCATTTCAACAAACCGTACGTTTACTTACCGCCTCAAACCCTACATCATTCAGTTACTATGCTAACGGTGAAACGAACAGGTGATGATAGCCTCGTGGATTATATGATGCAGCTGCCAATGTCCGGATCTTCCGAGCTCTCCCCTTTCGGGGGGCTTCAGGGCAGAGTTGTGATGGACTTTGGTGGCCATGATCTCGGCGTTCGGCCACATGACCTTGTTAAGCATCGGACGCGATGAAAGGCAAATCTGATTTTGATTTGAATTGGAAGATGGGAGATTGAGAAGCACCACCACTGGTTGTGGAGGGAGTTTCTTAATCACCTACTTTTGTCATTGTTGTTATTTTTAGCAGAAGGATGGTGTTTTGGTTTGGGGCATGACGTGGTCTCGACGAAGAAACGTGAAGGGCTTTTTCTTCTTATTTTGGCTTGATTGCAATAGCACTCATCTGTTAGTCTTGTCTTTGAGTAGTTTTGTACGATCAATGAATTTTATCCTTACTGAGTACCTTACACATCTACACTAAATTGGCTGTGTTTGTGTCTTGTCGATCGCTGCAGCACAAAAGTGACCTCAAATGTTGACGTACGAAAGTACTGTCATTCACGGGGTACCTTGTACCTAATTATGTGCTGGGTCCCTACACGTATAAGGTAAGGAATAAGGAATAACAGGTACCACATAGCTTGTAGTATTACGTACCTGGTGGGCTCTACGTGTACCTCCGTAGAAACCCCACGACAGCCTGCCAAGTTGCCTTGGCCGAAGTTCCTTTCAGAGCCCAACCTCCCCGGGATTCGCGGATGTCAATTGAGCCGACAACCTGAACAACATTAATCATTATCGTACGCAGCATTGTCCAAACACATTTGTCCGTGTTGCGAAGACTCATCATCGTCATTGCACAGCAAACAGTACCCCCTTGCGCAACACGGCATCTCTCTGTATACTTACCGCGGCTTTCTGTACCAAAACGACTACTCACCACGAAGCTGGGTCATGGCTCGTCGCCCAAGCTGACAAGGCAAAAGAAAAAAAAGGTTCCCAATCGTTCCCTGACGCCCTCCCAGCTCCAACTTCTCGCGAAATCCAGGTGGCCAGGCGGAGAAAGACATCTTGGCTACCGATCCGACTGCTCCCACCGACCCTAGATCCACGTGTTCGTTCTCGACCTCTTTCTCCTCCATAAACCTCGCAGTCGTCAGCAAGACCGCCGTCAACAATGTCGAGCTCGTTCGAAAAGTCTGTCAAGGGCGCCACCAAGATCAAGGTACGTGGCACCGAGAACACACGACAGACGATTACCCCCCAATATCCTCCCCGTTTCTACAGAAGGCTGATGATGATGAGGATGGGTGACTTCCAGGCGGCGCCCCCCAAGACCAAATATATCGAACACATCCTCGTGGCAACACATTCCGGCGAGGCTGGCGTTGGCGAGATCTTCAGAGCACTTTCGAACCGCCTCCGAGATTCGACATGGACCGTTGTCTTCAAGAGCTTGATCACCATCCACCTCATGATCCGTGAGGGTTCGCCGGACGCCACCCTGGCATACCTCTCGCACCACACGAGCCTCCTTACCATCACCACTATATCAGATGGTCCGTAGCTGCCTCTCCGCACCCACGCATTGCTGTAACAAAACAGGTTTGGCTGACCGTCCAGCGCAGCCCAGACGCAAGGTCGCAATATCCGAGTCTACGCCAGATACCTACAAGAAAGAGCACGAGCATATCGCGATACCAAGTACGACTGGGTACGGGTGAAGGCGTCACGCCTCGAGAAGTTGACCGTGGAAAAGGGCCTGCTTCGGGAGACTGAGGTTATTCAGCGCCAGATCTCGGCCCTCTTAAAGTGCGATGTAGGTGGACACCCATGCTCCCCGGATTCTATCTTTCTGTCTTTCTTTCTTTCTTTCTTTTTCTTTTTTGCCAGTCGAGCTGACCTTTTCGTTTTCCTCCTGCTGTTCCTTCGCAGATCATGGAAGACGACCACGCTATGGAAATCGTCCAAACCGCTTTCCGTCTACTCGTTCTTGATCTCTTAGCTCTCTTCCAGGCCATGAACCAGGCCATGATCAATATTCTTGGTGAGCACCGGTGCCCTCCCCGTTAGAGTGTTTTGTCTCCCTTGAAGCGCCTCCGCTAATCCTCGCAGGTCACTTCTTTGAACTTTCGAAACCAGACGCCGAGAGAGCCTTGGATATTTACCGCCAGTTTGCCAAACAGACCGACTTTGTCGTTAGCTACTTGAGAGTGGCTCGCCATTTTGAACATCTGACGAGAGTCGAGGTCCCGAAGCTAAAGCATGCTCCCACCAACCTTAAGCAGCAATTGGAGGAGTACGTGAAGGATCCGGACTTTGAGATCAATCGTCGACAATACATCGCCGAGCTCCAGGCAAAGAAGAGCGGAGCCGCCACGGGGGGCTCCAAGTCGGCAGCGACACCATCCGATCCTAAGCCGGCCGCGAGCAGCAAGTTCCCAGAGCCCAACGGACCTTCCAAGTCGCAACCCGGAGCATTGAAACCCGAACCTGCTAGAGGCCCTGCTCCTGATCTGATCGACTTTTTCGAATCCATCGAGCAGAACCAAACCCCCATGGCGTCGAATCTTGCCCAACAGCAACAACCACAGCCTCTACCTCAGTCCCAGCCTCAGCCTCAGCATCAGCATCAGCATCAGCATCAGCCCTTCAATCAGATCCCCCAGCAGATGGCCAACCCCACCGGTTTCGTCCCCAACGGAGCCTTACAGCAGCAACAAGTCATGGGAATGCAGCAGGCCACCCCAGCATTCTCCAACAACCCTTATCAGCCTCAGCAGGTGGCCAACATGCAAAGCTTCAACCCTTGGGGTCAAGCGCAGCAACAGCCACAGCCACAGCCACAGCCACAGCAGCCGCAACAATTGCAACCCAACTTCATAGGAGCTGGGTTCGGCGGCTTCACTTCGCAGCCGGCCTTCCAGCCTGGCGTCTTGGGACCCATCCCCCAAGATAACGTGGCGAACTTCCAGATGAGTTCTCCCACGGGCATGGCCAACCTGCAAGCACCAGCCACTACCAATCCATTCAGGGCATCTATGATGATCAGCCAGCAAACCGCCGGTATGCCGCCGAACACGAACAGCCCACCCATCGGATCACCGACCAACCCCCCCGGACCGGGCGGACTTCAGAGACAATCCACGAACCCGTTCGCGAGATCACCGCAGCCGAGCCAGCAGCAACCTTTCGGCTCCACGTCATCCCCGCCTTTCCAGTCTCCGCAACACACCACCTCGCCGCCAGGAGCACCCCTCCAGTCCATGGTCACCGGCACGAACCCGTTCGCGAAAAGCTTCGGGGGGGGCTCCCAGGCTCAGACGCAGCAACAGAGACCGGCGACCAGCGGCGGCCCGCTCGCGGCGCAACCGACCGGAAGCACGAACCCGTTCCGACAGGGGGCTTTCGTCAACCATCAGACCGGCATGGGGTGGCAGAACAACCAGCAACCAATAGGGGGTGGGCTCGATAATCTGCAGACTGTTACTGTGTTCCCGCGTCCGCAGCAGCAAGCGCCGTGGCAGAACCAGCAGCAGTAATATGGAGTACGATCAGTGAATAGGGAGAAACACCACAAGAGAATCGAAGAGAAGGCCCGCAAGTTTCGAACAAGGCCAGTTTTCTTTCCGAACCCAGACCTAGTCTTTCGTTTGGCAGACGCTTTTTTTCTTTCTTTTGCCTTCGATTTCTTTTTTCCATTGCCGTTTCTTCATCACCCTTTCCCAGCGAGGCGTTTATCGGGCAGTTGTTTTTGAGTATCAGTGCAGCGTGGAGACGTTATGCAGTAGAGTGGCGGCATCCACGAGCTAGGACGTATTGTCTAGACATCAAACTGGACGAAGCCAAGTATATTGCCAACATATGTATCGATGGATCTTGGGAACCAGAATCGTTGGGACTTCTCAAGCTCCATCTCCCGACACGTTTCACCGTGACCAAAACCCAGGCAATGTTTATCGTCGTAGGTAAGTCTCAAAAGTCGGCCGTATGTCATTGAATGCATCGAAACCGTAAAACGCCGTCGCTATGCTATCCCCATGTTCGTCTCTGGTATAATACAGCAATACACAACAGCGCACAGGCACATTGCGCTCCTTGAAGAGGTTACGCCTCTTATCATGCGAAGACGTCCACATCCATCTTTTGTGCGGTGTCGCTAGTAGCAGCAGCAGCCTGTGCCGCCTCCCTGGTCGCCAACTCCCCATCGCCCTTCTCATCCTCGATGAAGACACCCATACCGGAAAAGGCCTCGAACATGGCCCGAGAGAGATATTCTTCGGCGCTGTACCCACCCACGACGATATCGCTGCGCGACCGCGCGGCATCGACCCAGTCGTTCCGGTACCCGTCGAGCGGGCCAAGGGTATACCGCTGCAGCGCCAAGTCCAAGCCGCCAAAAGGGTCGTAAGGTCCCTCGTCGACCGCCTCGCGCTTCTTGTCCTTCTTCAAGCCGCGGATGGAGAGGTTCGACGAGGCGGCGTCCAAGAGGCTGGACCGCGCGGCGTCCAGCCTGTGCTGGCCGCGCTTCTTCAGGGCGACCTTCTGCATGGTGGCGCGCGCGTGGCTGGCGTCCCCGGTGGCGAGGGTGTCGAGTATCTCCTCCCTCTCGCGGGCGTCGCGGGCCTTCTCCTCGGCGTCCTCGCGCGCGGCGTCGAGCCGGCGGCGGCGCGCGGCGTCCTTCGCCTCGCGCTCCCTGGCGAGGCGCTGGGCCTCGGATTCCCGCGCCTGGCGCCGCCGCTCCTCGATCTCGCTCTTGTGCTTCGCCTCCCAGTCGCGCATCTCGGCCTCGGCCTTGGACCGCTGGTCCGGGTTGCCGGAGACGAGGTTGAAGGTGAGCTCCTCGACCTGCTCCAGGTAGGCGTTGTAGTCGGCGAGGGACTCGAAGTCGGGTTCTTCCTTGTTGAAGACGGCGTGGACGCGGCGCCGGATGTCCACCTCGCGCTCCACCGCCAGGTTGCCGAAGTAGGCCGCCTTGAAGGCCTTCTTGCGCAGCGTCTTCTGGCACCCTGCGTACGGGCACTGGGCGGGGCCGTCGGCGAAGATGCGAGCCACGCAGTTAGCGCACATCGGGTGGTAGCATTCCGGGTTGATGAGGAATTCTAGGTCGCGATTGAGGTAGCGCATCGTTTTGCAGACCGGACAGATGTCGGTGTTGGGCGAGGGGGGCGCCCCTGGCCTTTGGGACGCCATTGCCGGAGTGGTAGACGTGTGGATGACAATCGCTGTGTATATGAACAAAAGCAAGAGTGCCCAGTGTGGTGCTTGGGTGTAAGGAGAGAATTATATTGCGAGGGTGCTGATGCAGTCGTCCCAAATTACTGTGGTACCCACTTCAACAATTGATTATGTAACGTTGTACATTGTACGTGTATCTCTAATCGGTCTCCACAGAAGCTTAATCGGCCCCACTACCTTATCTCTGAGGTACAGGTACCTTGGGTACCTGACCAGCCCAGGAGTGGGGCGTTGTATGATGTATCTTGAGCTTCGTGCCTACCTTAATTGATCAAGGGAAACCTACGGTAGAAAGAATCAACAACATCTATTCCGTATTCCCACCGCATCACTTTATTACAACCCCCACCTCTTCATCTCATAAATATGGAGTGACACAAAAGGTAGCCATCAGAATCATGAGCCACATGAGTGCCAAAGAATTTCTCGCAAAGGCCAAAAGCGGGGAGATACCGGTTGACAGCCACGATCGAGTATTGCGAATAGCATTTATCTATATGGATGAAGGCTTGTGGGGAACCTGGGATGTGGAACGACGCATGGTGCGTGACAATGGAGTGTTCAGTGTTGTCGAACAACTCCACGAGCGCGGTTGGTCTTTTGGCCAGGGAGATTTGAAATTCAATCGGTAATGGCGACTTTCCGAATCGAGTACTGCCTGCTTTGGCGAAAAGGAAAGGCTGACGATCAAAAAAGCACCCTGGATATATTCTACCTAGCCCAGATAGCAGCCGGCACCTACCGCTCCATTGACCAACTGCACCTCGAGGACAGCTTTCCCAAACCAGACGACTTCGACATATTCTACGCCCGGCACCGTGAGCTGCTGAACCAGGACGCATGGAAGCGGTACTACTCGCCGACGTTCCTTATGAGTGCACTGTCGGCTCGCTTCTATCGCCTCCCCGACTTACGAGACCTACCGGACTCAAGCGACCCGCTCACCGCGCCACGAGAAAAAGGAATCGGCCACTTCACCAAACTTCCTCGCTGGGCATACAACGTTATGCGGACGCACCGTAGACAGGCGACCCTCCCCGCCGAAACCATCAAGCAGATCGCCCTCTCCACCCTCCAGGAGACTATCTCACGCCAGCGGGAGGATTACCCCGATCAAGTTCAACCGTACTCAGAGACGCAGGCCCTCTTCTGGCTCCAGTACATGAATATAGATGATCCCGAGGCTGAAATTCGTAGGGAGACATGGTTTCCTAACCAGTTCGGCTATGTCACCGCGCAGGGCTGGTACGATATGTGGGCGTGGGAAAAGCACTATTCGCGAAAACGATGGGAGGAGTCGATGGGCGCCGTGCCGTTTCTCGAGCGGGATTTAGATGGGACGCGTAAGAGCGAGATCTACTGGTGTGGGCTGCCGGATGGCGGGACGGGTGCTATGGCGTGGCATAGAGGGTGGGACGCGGAGCTAGGGAGTGAAGAGGAGATTGCGTTCCTAGCAGCTGTTGCGGCGAAAGAGACGGAGGGCATCGATGTGAGCATGAGCCATCTGGACTACGCAATGCGATCCCATATGCTTTTGGCGGTGCTGCGTGCTGCGTTCGAGACAGGGACGGAGAGGGGAAAATATATAGACGATGTGAAGCGGCGGATAGTGGAGGCGGGTAGGATTGATGAGGAGAGCAAGGCCGAGCAGTGGATTCGACAAGCGCTGATGGTCATGGAGCCGTATGTGCATAAGCGCCATGATGGGTGGCCTGCTGCTGTCGAGGATCGGGGTGAATTGCTCCGGCAGATCGTAATAGAAAATGGGCAGCTTTTCGCAAGATGGAAGGTTTGGCCTTCTTGCAAAGAGTTCAAGTTTGAGCTCAAATCGAGGGTAGAATAATAGGGCACAGTGACTAGACCATAGCGTCCAATACTGGAACGCCGGGGATATGTAGGTGCCTGATCCAAGCTGCCTGCCCCTGGTATTGATGGACTGCACCGCCTTCCCTCCATTGGCATGGATCAGCTCAGCCTCGGCCTATTATAAATATATTAATATCAGACTTGGAGAAGCCCAGAACTTCATTCTGCGATGTATTCAAGTGAAAGGAATGGTAGTGGTAAGATGATGACAAGGATCAAAGGAACTCCGAACCACTGCCAGTTGTCGGGTGTCTGTTCCGCGGCATAGCATGCATAATTCAGCATGCAGGCGTTTACTTGGTAGCTGCTGCTCCTTTTCGGAATAACCCGCAAAAGCCGCATGATTAGATCGTTGTACGATGTATCCGTAGGTGCTACGGAATAATTACTCTGTCCAACGTACATACGTTGTACAACGTACATTAGTAGGTGTCTGGTGGTTCAGTCTTTAGATATCTGCAGGGTCCAGCGAGACGCATGCTCAGGCCCCTGCTTGCATGTTCACCGTCCAATGGGAAGCCACCCGGAGAAGACGTGCCACGCCCCGCCGGCCCTTGTGAGTTATTAGTGGGGTCCGGCCCGGGGTATGGCCCGGGTTTCGGGACGCGCCGAGGACGCCTAATTTGTGCCGAGATATCTAATTTGGAAATACTACCCGAATGCCGGCCCCAACCCAACCCAGACGGAACTTGCTTCTCACGCTACGTCGTGCCCGGCGATGGCTGCTCCTCCTTGGGAGCGGCCCATAGCCTAACCAATGCCTAGATTGAGAGCTTCAACACCGAAACATGGGGTTGGGAGGGGTTTTCCAATGTGCAAGCGTACCAGAACATTTGCCTGAGTACCGGTGCACCCCCTATGCCAGCTCCTATCGCCAACGCCGTCTGCGGCCCTCACAGACCCGGAACTATGCATATTCATCTGGCGTTCGGCCATGTCACCACGAGCTATGCTGTTGATGTCAGCCCCATACAGATCCAGTGGGAATTGTTCCTGCGAATGTCTGGCTTCAAGAAGATTCTGTTTCTGGGTGGCTGGATTTTCTCTGCCGAACCGGAGACGTATTTTATTTTCCGGGACGCCGTCAGGCCAGAAAACCAGGATACTTTTGTCGCCAACATTGTCTCGTTTGTGCTACAGTATAATCTAGATGGCATTAATATTGACTGGGAATGTAAGTTGGCCAGTTCTGTCCCTCCCCCTTTCCCCCCTTTCCCCCCCCTTTTTTTTTGTTTATGATTGTTGTATATTTTCTCCCCCTTTCTTTTTGCAGCAAGGAACCCTTATTCATCAACTCTACGGGAACTTTCTTTTCCTTCTTTTCCTTCTTTTCCTTCTTTTTCTTTTCTTCTTTTCTTTCTTTTCTTCTTTTTTTCTTTTTCTTTTCTTTTCTTTTCCTTTTTTTTCTTCTTTTCCCCGTTCCTCTTCGTGGGGTAGATAGATAGAGACAGACCGCCAGAGAGCTAACTTGAGAGACAGACTACCTGCGTGACGAGCACTACTTGCAATGGGCAAGATACCAGAACCACCACGACGCCCGGTAGTCCGGAATGCACGTTGGACCGGGACGTCGAGGCGGCCTTGTCTGCTGATATGACAGAAGACCAGACCGTGATTAGTGGGACGACAATCCCCTTGCAATTCTACCCAACCGATCCAGCTGGCTACGACGGGTCAAAATTTACCCTTACACAATTTGGTTTCTCGGAGACGGTCGTCGTTACCTCGACCTCGTCGTCACGAGTACAACCGTGGTGGTACAGCCGACTGCGACGGCCGACTGTGCTTACTGGTAAAGCCTTCCCACTTCTTCTTCTTCTTCTTCCGCAAAGAAACACTGGTGAAAAAGCTGACACAAGTGGCGGACAGGGTCTCGGGGGGGTTCATGTACACATTCCAAGTGTACAACATCGACGGATGGAGCACAGACGGCGGCAGTCGCCTGAAATCGGAACAGACTAACAGAGTGGCTGCGGAGCGCTGACTGGCTGGACCTGGTTCGACCGCAACTCGACGTATTACGCGATCGCCTACTTCAATTTGCCATTCATTATGAGGTCGGGTTGTGTCGAGCGAGCAATCATATCTGCCGCCGGGGGGGGGGGGGAAGCTCTCCTGTCACATTGTAGGGTATGATTTCGGAGTGATATGGATACCGGCGAAGAAACGAGCCTTGGAGATAGATTCTCCGCCAGTGCGCAAGCGCCAGATGGTCAGCGCCACGCCCAGTCTTCCGAGCCGGCCTTGGGTGGAAACCTGGACATACACGGCGTCAGTGCCACTTTATACGCCCGAGCCGTGGGGCCCTGGCAACACCGTCATTTTGGCAACCACCATGGAGTATATTTCCACGTCCACATTCACCAGGGAAATTGTGCTGTCTCCTACGGAGCGTCGTCGCCGTCGTCGTACAGTCCGACATTATCCTCGAGCTCCACAGCTCCATCAGCCTCGTCGAATCCCTCCACCGATGGCCGCTGCGGTGCTGACTTTGGAGGAACGACCTGCACCGGCACAGCCTACGGCGAATGCTGTTCCACCTGGGGGGTGGTGCGGCTCCGCACCCAGCTGCTGCGGCCATTTGGTTTGCGACGCGCAGTACGGGCACATGCGACCCGGTTCCGGATGAACCGCCCTTCTCGGCAGATGGCATCTGCGGCGTCAACAGCTTTATCGGCGCAACGTGTGCGGGTTCGGCGTTTGGCGACTGCTGCAGTTGGGCTGGAGAATGCGGATCTGGCAACGCATACTGCTCTCCCGAGAACTGCGATCCGGTGTACGGGACCTGCGGCGGCGGCGGCGGCTCGGGTCCGCCGGTCTCCACAGCGATCCCGACGGTATTGTAGAAGCACAAATGCCTTTTGCGGGACGGGATGTCAGTCAGCTTTTGGTTCTTGTACAGTGAGTAGCGGTATTGGGCATAGCCGTGTTCGGTCGGGGGCATAAACGTAACCTAAGGTAGATATTTGGGATACCTAAGGTAAGGTAGGTTGTTAAGTGTTAATTATTACTAAGAGCCACCAGTAAGGTCGCGGTGCACACGTGTGGATTGGTGGGGTCATTTCAGTGTATTATTAAGCCTTAACATTTTGCCAAGTGTCGGAGTGGGGTAGGGGTTGGGGAAGGGGTACGTACACGGGCTACCTACGAAGTAGTACGCTACATGTGACGCAGCATTGAGAGGAATCAGAAACCGGCCTCCCGTGGCAGCGACATACGAATTCCAGCCCTCGGTGCTTGTTAGTCCTGGACTTTTCTTCTCTACATTCCTTCATACCTCCATCCTCACTCCCATATAACGTGTACTATTCAAAAACAAGAAACATGAGTAAGTACGGCGTCCATTGCTCCCCGACGGGCTGGATGTCCATCTCCCCAGCTATAGAAGCTAAATGGTCATCTCCTCGCAGAGTTTAGAGAACCCAAAACCGAAGAAGAGAAAGCTGCCCGCCGAAAGCAGGAAGAGGAGCAGGCCGCCCTTCCATACACCATTAAGCAGAATGAGATAGAATCGATCAGTGTCGAGTTCTCCGTGCCCGCCAACCTGAAGGCCAGGGATTTGGACATCAAATTCACCCGGACAAGCATCAAAGCCGGCGTCAAGGGACAGGAACCCATTATCCAGGTGGGTAAATGTCCTCCCACGTTCCCTAGATCCTCAAGATCGCTCATGCGCACGCCTAACACTTCCCCTCACTCTAGGGCGATTTCCCGCACCCCATCGTCGTCGACGACTCCACATGGTCCATGGCCGCCGAAGGTGACGTCAAGATCGTGGACATCCAGCTGAAGAAGGCCAACGAGATGGAGTGGTGGCCACACGTCGTCACCAGCGCCCCCAAGATAGACGTGACCATGATCGAGCCAGGCGAGACCTCTCTCAGTTCCATCAAGGACAACGAAGTGCGGGCCATGGCCGAGAAGATGATGTACGACAACATGAAGAGCCCGGAGGAGAAGCAGAAGGAGAAGGAGGCGGAGAACATGAAGCGCCTAAAGCAACTCGCAGAACAGACCGGGATGGATTTTAGCCAGGCCACTATCAACCATGGATGAAAAAGCGATGGGAAATATCACGAGCAACGCCTGGAGACGCATGCATGCTATTATTCGAGGAGGAAAAAAAGGCAGGTGGAGGATTGAAAACATTCTACGTCATAAATAATCAGAGCTTAAAAAAGGTTTGGGTAGCTCAAAAATGTCAGGGGCTTTACAAACGCTCTACCATGGCGGCGCCTTGCCGACGAGTGTCGAGTGTCGGCGGGTATTGCGCCAGAGAACCCCTTCCCGCAGGTTTTAATCTTGGAGCAGCATGAGAAAATGGAGAAGCAGACGAATACCGCAACCCATTTTGTGTACTTTTTCTCCTCGTCAATGACAAAAACCCTTGTCGAGGACAAGAATCGTCAGACGAGAAGAATAAAAGAAATGTACTAGCACTCCGATATCAGCTGTAGTCGTGGTTGATGTTAATGACACACCAAGCATCCCTTCGATGCCTGGTACGAATGGACGATAGAAAGTCAAACAGTCTGGGAGCGACGCATAAGATGCTCGTGTCAATCCCGAGGCGAATTCACAAGCCTTGCGCCATCACAATTTTGCCTGGGTTGACAGGCAAGACGACCTTCGTCCAATTTATCCTATCACCGGGAGGTCTAGGGGGTATATAGAGATACCTGCATGGCCGGATAAAAGCGATGAGAAGGCAGATTACTGCCGAGAAAGACGCGCAGCTCGGAACCTGCTCATTTTTTGCCCGCCCTCCCCCTCGTCCAGAGGTTGAATAGGAGACTCTTCTTCCTTGACGAACCCACCGTGCTTCTGAATGAAATCACGCCGCTTACGGTGGTACAGTTCGGCGAGATCCTGGTCGATGAACTCCTCGTCCGAGTCGACAGCTGCATCCTGCGGAGGAGGAACGAGGTCCTTCTCCACGATGGACTCGGCCACGGTGCACCCTTCCGGTCCCGACGGCGCCAGGGGGCGATCCATGTCGCGGAACCGCACCGGCACGTCCAGGGGTCCTTTCGGGATGGCGGGAGGGTCGGAGGGCCCGGCATCCGCCAGACTCTTTTTGAAACGGGACGTCTTCCGCGGGGTATCCGCTTTCCTCTCGGGCTGCTTGGCGGGACCGGTCCGCTCGACTACATCGCTCAGGGGGTCGACTTCGGGCCGGGAAGGTTGTTTCGCGGTATCTTGCTTCGCAGGGACGACGTCGTCGGGAGCGATGTCCAGGGTGTCGGCAAAGCGTACATTCTTCTTGCCGTCTAGTGCTTTCCGCTGTGCTGAAGTCGGTTTGCTGCTGCTCAGGGACGACACCAATGGGGGTTTGGTTTGTGGTTCTGCTGCTTCTGGTTGGTCGTCACGCCTGATGACGATGCGGCCAAGGCCCTCAGTCTTGTCATCCGAACTATCATCTGAGCCATCGTCCTTAGCCGGCTGAGTATCCCTGAGCTGCGACTTGACGCCTAGCCGTTCTTCCAACTCGACCATCCGCTGGCGGTACTCGTCGTCAATCACTCTGCCGGTGTAGCGGCCGTATTTGTCTTCCTCTTCTTCGTCATCTTGATATTCCTCATCGGAATAACCCGACTCGTAGAAGCCCCCGTCGTCGTCGTCGTCGTCGTCGTCGTCACCGGAACCTTCCTCGAGAGTCAGTTCTGCCACCACGGCGCCGACCTCTTCCATGCCGTATTTCAGCATCTCCCGGCGCAGGAAAGCATCTTCTTCCGACTCGTCTTCTGGAATGATCGGTGCCTGTTCTGCTAGTACCTCTTGCTCTTTAGCCGATCGTACGATTTTCTCCACGCGTTGGGCTGCTCTGGAAATCGGCGGTTCATCAGCCGGCTTGACATCCTCCGGAACCAAAACTCCTTTCCTTGAGGATGCGGGCTCGTCGCCTCGGCCTCCGCCTGGTGAGGGGCCTTCCGCAAAAGCCACACTCTTTTTCTTCGGCTTCGGCTTCGGCTTCTTGTCCGATACACTGCTTGACGATGCGTCGGACGAAGGTTGAGATGGTGGAGCTGGCGGAGATTGGGGTGCAGAAGGTTGAGGAGAGGAAGTCTGTTGGGTGGTCGATGACGACGAATCCAATGGCTTGGTAGCTGCTGACGGAGACTCTGATTCGGACGGTTCTTCTTCTCCATCTGGAAGGCCCTTGATACCGGCTTTGTCCAGCAATTCCCGAACTTGGGATTCAGAGCCGCCGGGCGTTTGTAGGCGCGAAGAGACCACGTTGCCGTCATCGTCAAGCTCCTCTATGATCTCGGTTATGGGGAGGCCGTCTTCATCTCTCGAATCAGGGTGCGCCACGATGGAGACGGCGGCATGCTTGTTCTCGGCGGTTTGAATCTGTTTTTCGAGGGTCTCGATGTTTTTTGTCACATAGTCAATGCGTCGTGACACAAGATTAACGATCTGCTCGGCAGGCCTTGTGCCGATGCGGCCGAATATTTCATCGATCTCCTTCTTGTTGATGACTTGACCGTCGAACTCGGTTCGTATTCTCGCGATATCTTTCTGGCTGACTGGTTTGGGGAGCGACTCGATCTCTTCCTTGAGTGTCTCGTATTCTGCGTCCCATTGGCGCCAGTGCTGTAGTCCTTCTCTGAGCTTGGCTATGTTCTCTTCCAGCTTCAATCTTTGCTTTTCCAGGTCTTGGAAACTATCCCTGACAGCAGACATCTTTTGTTTTCTTGTCTCTTCTTTGCATTGATAAAGAAAAGAGGGTTGGAAGGTCGGTGAGATTCGGCCGAATTCGGAGGCGTCGAAATTTCGAAATTTCGGCGTTCAGCATCAGCCGCTACGACGCATATTAGTACAGCGTTAGTCCGAATTGGGATGATATCCTGTGTTAATAGGTACTTCGTCTTGTGAACGACATTGCGGACTACTACGTCACAACGCTGTGGAAATAAGAATCTACCGTAGAATTACCGGAATTGCCCATGTAACCAACCCTGTCAGGATAAGTGCACTGTAATAAATGAGTTCCGTCACGATGGTACGGAGTAACGAAGTAAATCGATCAAAGCCAAGGTACCTTACCTAAGGTACCTAAGGTACCTAAGGTAGGTACGTATCGTAGTTCAACGCCCCACGATGCTGTGGTATCACAACGACTCAACGAGATCCCAACCCTTTTTCCTCCCAAAGCCATCATAAGTTCATAACCACCCAAATTGATGTACGCTTGAACGCAAAACACCGACGCTATGCCTTCTTAACGGATTATCTTCCACCTATTTCATCTGTCTTGGCTCGATGCCAACCATATACTTTCCAGATTTCAGATGCATCACCATAAAGTGAACGACCTCTTCTGACTGATTCGGGATGAGGCGGAAGTCATATCTTCGCAGCAGCGACGCCAGAATCAGCCGCATTTCTGTCCAAGCAAACCTTTTGATTCTCCGTTAACATTGGGCTCCATCGCTTCGTTCGAATTCGTGGGAGAGAAAACTCACTGCTTCCCGATACAATTTCTCGATCCCGCAGCGAACGGGTACCAGGCACCCTTCTCGTTATGCTGCATCCCCTTGTACTCTCCCAGCCATCGCTCGGGGACGAACTTCATGGGGTCGGGCCACTCGTTCTCGTCCCAATGCAGAGCTAGGGTATTGGCAGTCACACGCGTCTAGATGGCACGGATGATCAGTCTTCGGGACCGAGAACCAACTGGGGCAGATTGATTGATGAACTATTACTCACCCCGGCGGGAATAAGGTGGCCAGCAAGGATCAAGTCTTCGTCTGTCTGTCGCGCCAGTCCTGCATTCGGGTCAGTATGGTACGATAAGGTGGCCGGTCAGCCATGAGAGCGTGGTTTCTTACCGGACGCCGTAGGATTCATGACTCTCAACGTCTCCTTGAGTATTGCGTTCAGGTAGGGCAGGTCGGCCATTCGTTCGTCGGTTACCTCGGAGTCGGGTTCTGGGAAGGCCTCTCGAACCTCGTCCACCACTCGGCGGTACACCTCAGGATGGTTCATGAGGAACATGATGGCAAAACTTAACGTGCCCGACGGGGTATCGCTGCCGGCGATGAGGAAGACTAGCATCTCCGAGACGACGTCGATAAGGGGGAAGCCCTTAGGATCTTGGTCATGAGCGTCAAGCAAGATTTGGAGCAGGTCCTGCTTGGGCACCTTGTCCTCCGTCGTCCTTCGCCGCTCGATGACTTCGTCCAGGAGCCGTCGCAGCTCGGGGTCCTGGAACGGGGGCATGAAGGGGAGGTGCTTCAGAAAGGGCATGAGTTGATACTTTGGTCCAAGTCAGCACTCGCACTTCGTGTCGATCTCGAGACTAGACAGGCGCCATTGCACGTTATGGGTCATTTCAGACTTACCATAGTCCCCCGCTTGAGGCTTTCGGAGAACCTTTGACGAATGGGATGCTGTCCATTCTTGACCAACTCGAAGGATCCGCCAAAGGCCGTCTCGCCGATGATGTCAGCCGTGACGCAGCCCATGAGGTTCCAGGCGTCCATGGTAGTGCGTCCGCCGTTCTGGCGGCATTGCTCGTCCAGAACATCTTCCAGCGACTTCACGCACTTCTTCAGCAAGTGTTCCAGGCCTCGGAGATAACTGACGCTGAAGCCGTGCGACAGGAGCCGTCTACGCTGTCGGTACAACTTCTTGTCGAGGAAGGTGAAGAGGGAATCTCCCTCCTGGGACGGACGGAACTTCTCGTAGAGCTGGCTCTTGCGGAGATCGATCTCTACGAGAACCTGGTGAACAGAACGACGATCGGACACAATGACATGATCGGGTGCTGCGAGGAGCGCATGGGAGAGTCAGTCGAAGACTTTGCTCCACGGGCGACAAACTTCCGAGGATGAGTGGGCGGGTTGAAGGGGGTGGGGGGAAGAAGCGGACATACCGACTCTGGTGATGGGACCAAAGGTCTGGCTATATTCGAAAGCCTTCCTGAAAGCGGTTCCTCGGATGACCGACGCAACCCAGAATGCACCGGTGAATTTGCTTATCCAGGGACCCGGCACTCGGTTCAACGGGCTTCTCCATTCCGACCAGATTGCCACCAGAATCTTAATCGAGACAAAACCAGCCAAGACCAGCGCGAAGACAGTGGTCAGGGACCCGGCGTTCATCCGTGTTCGGCCGAGCACGGTCTGCACAAGAGGATGACCCTCGGCGCCGAAGACTGTTGACCCTTCCATCGCGTGTCGGATCGTTTGAATCGCCACTTGCAAGGGTCGTTGCAAAAATCGATACGAACGTGGCACGGGGAGGAGATGCGGCGAGGCATTACTCTCTCGGCTCGGAAGGTTCTCCGGGGATTCTTATAGGAGACTCCGAGAAATCGAAACGTCCCAGACAGGGGATGGCCAAGCCTTCTACCGGGTTCCCTAGCCCATGGTCATACCGCAGTTCTTCGACCCCTTTTGTCAGCGTCAGGAAGCCTTCGGGTTGATTTTACGTGAGTCGTATTACATTGGGTGACTTGCTGTGATTATGGGCCAGTATGACACTTTTGCCCGTTTAGACTCGGAGGGCAGCAAGGCCGATTCACCAGCCCGACCACGCTATGTGGATTACTGGTTAGAAGAGGGCTTGTATCCGTCGATGCGCGGAGCGATCCAAGTATCATGCTCAGCCCTGGGACCGTGCTTGGACAGTTAACAATATCCGCCCAATTTGGCATCTGGCGTACCATCAGTTTGATTTCCATTGGTCCGGCACAAGGTCCCGAGGCATTGCTCACAAATGGATTCGTACGAAGTACGGAGGACAACCAAGGAAACAAAGCTAGCCCTATGAGGCTCTGACCTCTGACAGTGCACCCCCGCCTGCAAATCACCCCACTATTTATCTATTATTAGCATTAGCACTCCCCGACGCAATTCCTGCGCCATGCCATCATTTTCCCGAAACGCCCCCCGGCTTTCCTGAACACCACAATCCCGAAACATCCACGCAACTGCCTGCGCGAAATTACTTCGGAATGCTTCTCGTGCATTCAACTGCAACCACTCGATCTTGAGCCTGGACTATCTCGAAGGGGTGCGGAGAGTCGGAGACGACTCGAGTTGACCTCCCCATTTGAAATCATTCAGATCCGTTAACTCCTGCGGGCATTCGGTGTGATGGCTTTCAACAGCCGCGAGTGCTTACAGGTAGTTATCCTCACGGCCTGCCTTAAGGGGAGGCTACTTTTACTCTCGAGAAGCCTCTCGTGCTTGACAGTCTCGAATGACCGACTATGCTCCGATTACCGACCGCAAGTGCAACTGGTCCAATCGAACTTTTGTGTATCGTCTCTTCTTCGTCACGTAATTCGTTCCGTTCATCTCTTACCGAGACATGCCTGCCTCTTTTGCTTTATGCTAGCTGCACCTCAACTAAACCTGATACATTCTCATTCATCCATGCAACCCAACCAGCTTTCGACCCGACCCGACCCGATCCAGATCAACAAAGCCCCTGGATCCGCCGATCCTTCATTCGTCGAATGTGTGCTAATTATTATGACAAGCCTTGTCTCATTCTCCCAGGGTTGTTTTATTGATACTAAGGATTCGCGCCGCACATATTCAGAGATCGACAACCTCGTGTTCCGACGCCGGTAATCTCCGGGATTCCTCCTCTTGTGCTCTGTTGCCAACGCGTGTTAGCGGGAAGGATTCCATACACAACTTGATCCTTAAAGAACGGATGTTGCTTCCCGACGCAACCGCAGTAATCTCAGAAGCAGTTCTATATTTTTCCCTGAACGGTTCATCTTGGGTATACTCGCCCTTTTCTATCCCTCCATTTCGGATGACGGTCGAAACACGAGTTGATACCGCTCATTCCTCGTGTCGATCGAGGTTATCGGCACTAGGGCAGTCCTCAGGCGAAAGCAATCCCGCAAGCAAGTCTGTTTATGCCGACGAGGGGCGATGCTGTTGTGAAGTTCCGCCGATGACGGTTATTGGCACAGCGCCTGGTAGACCACGGAGTAGCGCCGACGTTCGGTACGGCAGTAGCACGTTATTCTGTGCAAAGGACACTGGTGATCGACATGGCCCTTGGAGTAGCCAGCCTATTATAAAGCAACGAAGGACTTGTCCATCTTGGAAGGCTTCTTTATCCCATGAGAGGACTGTTCTTGAATGTCGCGAGACAACGTCACGCAAAACAAAGACTGCTTCGAGTGGGATTGTTGCAACATCCATGACACAAGCAAACACGCAATGTAATACACCTCTCAATTCTCATGCAACATAAATCTATATGGCGAACGTTTCAAGATTGCTTCCTTTCTAGCCACCGACTCTCAACCTTTGTCGACGTTGCCCGGGAATATTGCGGGTCAACCCACTCGTCGTCCGAGTCCGAGTCCGAGTCCGAGTCCTCCAAAGCCATCGAATTCCTATCCATCGCCATCAACCGAACGGCCTCCTCCCTGATGGCGGCTTCCCTCTTCGGCTTCCCCTTCGTCATTCGTCTCAGCAGTTTCTTGGCCCGGGACGTCCGGTCGCCCTGACCGTGGCGGGAGGTGCTCATGACGTTTCCGAGCCCGATACGCCGCAGCCTCCGATTCCAGACCAAACCGCCAAAGACGGAGAGGATGATGAAGCCGAAGACGCTCGGCAGGGCGATGTACAGCTCCTTTCCATCGGGAAACTTCCCGGACGAGGTCTTGGGCGGCAACTTTTTCTCGCGACGCACTAGAATCGTTGGCCCTGTGATATCGGCCCCTATGTCGTCATCTTCGAAAACCTCGTCGTCGAGGAAACGCTGCATCGTGAGGCGAACCGTGATGTTGTCCTGGCCCTTTGGGATGATTTTGCCAGACACTTGCCACGGGAAAAATCCGTGTTTGACGGGGCTGAGATACTTGAGTTCCGGGTTGAGGACCTCATGTATGACTTCCTCCGTGGTCGTGTTGAGTGAATGGCCCAGAATCTTGATCTTGAACTTCTCCGTCACGTTCGACTTCAGGATCGGAAGGGTCCAGTCCCATGTCACTAAGGCGCAGCTTTTGTTAGCAACACCGTTCCCCAGGGGCGGCTTCTGTAGGGGAGAACCTGGGCCACAACTGGCCGTACCATAGTAAGTCTTTCCGGGGTGGATCTCGCTGCCAGCCGCAGGGAGGCAAAAGGGCGCGAATTGACCATCATGATTGCTGCATGGCGGGTATGCGCCTCGGCCGTTTTTGTTACGAGCCGTAGCAAGGGGAGGGTCGCCGGTGCTCGTCACGACTTTACCTTCTCGGAAGTCGGCGTAGGCGAAGACGGTGCCGGTAAGCACGTTGGGAGCTCCAGACAGGATGGTAGGGGTTCCAGAGACCGTTGTCGGGACGGGTGTCACAGTAGTGGGCGTCCCCTTCTTGTTGACTGATACCCAGGGCGCTGTCGGGTCAAGAGGTGGGTTACGAACATGGGGGGTAAGATCAGCTGCCGTCGCATCGGCTGTCGGTGCTGGTGTCGGCGCATCCGCGGTTCTTGTGATAGCAGCCGCAAGGGGGACAAGCGGAGCCAGTAGAGATAATTGGATGAGAAGAGATAAACTAAGCATTCTCACTCCTTTTGAAGTCGACGAATAGCTGGAGAGGGGAGAGCAGTGGGAAGAAATGTGAGGATTGGGGAGATGTGAGTAGGCAGGTGATGGAGGGTCTCCTCGCCACGTAGACAATAGCGATGACGATGGTATTATCGACTGAAGCACAGAAATGGCTCGCACATGTTCTTTCAAAGGGGCTGGAATATCGTCCACGGAGAGGATCTGATGATGAGAAGGGGAGGGAGTGCAAGTTGCCACAGGATGTTATAAGTAGAGGTGAGGTGATTTAATGACCAAAGAAAGCAAAAAAGCTCTTGTCGGAAGACGCGGAGCGTCCATTCCAGCCAGCAAGTCGGGCGCGCCGGATTCTCTCAATAGGCAAGCGCGACTTTCCGCCTCGGGATCAGAAGCTGCTAAGAGTACCTAAATTGGGTTGAATCCAGTTACTGGTTAGGTACGGAGTACTCTATCGGGTATTGAAGCTAAAGGCGACGCCACTTTCTACGTACAGCCCCTTGTTAAACGATGATGTATACCTATCGACTGAGTCTGGGGAGGGAGGGTTTATGTGGTTTTGGTACCTGAAAGTCAGTCCAGCTGCGAGGCACGAGGTACCTGAACTTCGACGCCTTTCCCGTTTTTTTACATATTCCTTATCAGCTGGATACCTTAATTGGTTTTGTGTATCGCTGTACTACTCCGGCTTGTCGAATCGTCGACCCGCGACGGGAGTTCCTCTTGAAGCCGGGTTCAGACCATCCTCGAATACACGCTCCCGATCGCTGACATCGGCTGGCGATGACATGCTGTTATTGATTTATGCCGGGATCCATAGGGCTGGCTCTCAAGCTGAAGCTTAGGCTTAGCGGTCTTGGCTTGGCTGGGCGAGCGAGTTTGACAGCGTCCGACTTTGCTAATACTAGTCCACCAAAAATAAAATGCGCCAGTTAAAATAGGTAGGCAATAAATGATAAAATGGGATTGTATGGGTATCATTGCATTTGCTTCCAACCAGGAGAGACAGAACCCGTTTTCCACCCTCATTATCCTTGTCAAGGTCCACCCGCACATCTTCATTGACTAAACCCCAAAATCATGCCCTACGAACGAAGGATAATTATTCACGAGAGAAAACGGGTTACAGTGGGGTTTATTCCCCTTGTCGACTATGGATGAGTCCTAGCCAGAAACATGGTAAAGTCATCGAGTTGAGTGGTGATAGATGCGAGGTTCGCTTCGTCTTGGCTTACTAGGTCAGGTGGTTTGTGGCGATGAACAGTCGTGTGATCCCAACCGCCAGCCATGAAGACCATCACCCCCGTTGAATGTTGTGTATGGCCATCGTGAGGTTACTACACTGGAAATTATAACAGCGACGTATTGTTGAAAGGGTTTGTTTCTGGCACCTGTTCTGACACATGCTGGGAGTTGACCCATCGCGACCTATGGACAAGAGAAGGAGCGCTGACCTGCGAATATGGGAGCCGTCGGTTCCCAGCTGGACCGTAAAGCATGAATGTATCAAACGTCCTCTGTAGGTTTCCTACTGAGTATTAATCCGATACAGATACCATTTGCTCGACTCGGAGCTCTGGTCCAGGTCTTGTCAACGAGGTCACACGATGCGTCTTCGTACCTACCTAAGGTAAGTGAAAGGGGTAGCCCCACTTATCTTCAGGTGGTACCCACACGTTGTACAACGTACGGACACAGAGTACGAATAAGGTAGGAAGGTACCGGTACTTCAGGTTACGTGCCTGACCCGACCGATGAGACCTGACGGTCACACAGCTGAGGTCATCACCTTTGTACCTCCAGACCAGCTGGCACTCGTGGCACCCTCCGTCCTCGGCCCCGAACCGAACCAAGGTCGCCCTCCAGGCGTCCACCTCTCCCACAATTCGAATCTTGCGCCATCCGGAAACCTCGGTCGGACTACCTCGACCCCAGTGTCAACCTCAGCAAGATATTGTAGCCTGGTCCATGGCGACGGTAGAGTCGATTTGGTTTCGCTCTCGGTAGGACCACGGATAAGCAACGGAAGAGACGGGCCTCAAGGAGACGTGTGCCCTCGTCCTACCTTGGCAGCAGCAGCAGCAGCAGCAGCAGGCACCAGCCAAACTACAAAAGCTCGAAAACCCCCACGCGAAAACCTTCATCCAGCAGGTCCAACCTCAGCGAGACATCAACTGGGGTTATCTCGTCTTCTTCGAACTCCTTCTCCTCGAGCTCTCGTTTCCACATGGTCAGCTGCTTCGACCTTTTCTCCCCAAGAGCTACATCTCCTAGACCCCTCGCCCGCTCCGACCATCGTTCGTTCTCCACGACACCGCCTCTTCTTTTCGGCCGACCACACCCGTATCCGTATACCTACCTGTTTTGCTAGCTTTCGCCATCGCTAGAACCATACTTTTATCTCTTGGTCGGCATTTGAACCGCCATCATGACGACCGACAAGCTTGAACCTGCCCCTCCCGACGCCGGCATGCCTATGCCGAGCTCGGACGCCGGGATCACCAAGAAGCCCATCGAAGCCCATCCAGCCGGTCGAGTTAGGCATGGCCGCTGGATGCAGATACTCCGCGGCCTGGCTTTGTCGGTCTACTTGAACACATGTGTTGTCATGTACGTCCTCCCCCGACCCCGCAGCTCCGGGCTCTTGGTCTTTAAGAGAATTGTTTGAGCTGTCTGACAATGCCCTCTACTTGCCCACAGTATTTTTGCAACACAAGTCCTCGGTGCTCCTCTCTACTGGATCAACCGCGAGATGTTCTACGCCTATATTGCCCTGACGAAGCAGTCCTTTGCGCTGACCATCATCACCATGACCCAGTGGTGGGGGCCGACCACGGTCCGTATCAGCGGGGATGCCTCAGTGGCCGGCCAGATAACGAAGACGCCGGACGGCCTCGTGCAATTTAATTTCCCCGAGCGCATGGTCATGATTGCCAACCACCAGGTACTTGCTATTCCTGTCTTCACATGGCATGGCGAGCAGCAGCTAACTGACTGTCTTCGGCGGGAAAAACAAAACAGATCTACACCGACTGGGTATACCTCTGGTGGGCAGGCTATGCAAACTCACCTTCGATGCACGGGCACATCTACATCATTCTCAAGGAATCGCTCAAGTACATCCCCGTCGTGGGCTGGGGGATGATGTTCTACGGCTTCATTTTCATGTCGCGCAAGATGGCCACGGACCAGCCACGACTGGCGTATCGGCTGAACAAGCTGAAGATCCCCCGTACCGGCGCGCACGGGAAGAAGTATCTCGACCCCGTGTGGTTACTACTCTTCCCCGAGGGCACCAACCTGTCAGGTAACGGCCGTCGCAAGTCGGCTGCCTGGGCAGCCAAGTCGGGACTCCGCGACCCGGAGCACGTCATGCTTCCGCGGAGCACAGGCATCTACTTTTGCCTTCGGGAATTGAAGGGCACCATGGATTATATCTACGACTGCACCGTGGCCTATGAAGGCATCCCGTGAGTTCCATCCCCCCCACCTTGTCTCCCCCAATATGACTCTGCAAAGTTGGCTAGCTGCATTGGCACTTATCATGTCGCTAACCGGACGAATACCTGCAGGCGCGGTAAATATGGCGAACAGTACTTCACCCTGTCCAGCACGTATTTCCAGGGGAGGCCCCCCAAGTCGGTCAACTTCCACTGGCGGAGGTTCCGGATGGACGAGATCCCGCTGGAGGACCAGGCCGAGTTCGACGCCTGGCTCCGCGAGCGGTGGTACGAGAAGGATGCGCTGATGGAGACGTACATGTCGACGGGCCGGTTCCCGCCGCTGGAGAACGACAAGGCGGCGGCGGCGGACTACATCGAGACGGAGGTGCGCACGAAGCACTGGTTCGAGTTTACGCAGATTTTCGTGGTGATCGCGGCGTTTGGTCTCATTGTGCGGTCGGTGTTGAACGCTTGGTCTAAATTCTGGGTGTGAAGGGTGGTGGGTCACTGTCGTCTCGGAAGAAGGGTGTGGGTTTGACTCCGTTTGTGTTATGGTACGGAGAGCATGGCGTCGCGATTCCTCTTCATTTTTTTTTTTTTTTTTTTTTTTGGCTCATGACTTGGTTTGGGAAGCACTTGGACTGGGGGTTTCTACGGGGTTTAGAGCGAACAGAGGCATGATGGATGGGTCACCGCGGAACGTTCGGGATATGGGCATTCGTTAGATGTTTTTGTATTCTTTTCATACCCACCCGGCGGACATGGGAGACTTGGGCGACTGGGGAGCTATTTTTCTGTCTTTATCTCCTAGGTATTCACAAGACCTTTGTCTCATTGCAAGACGTCCCTCGGTCTGGACGCCCCACTCACCGAGCTGTTGAGCGGCAGCGGCAGGAAAGGGGGAGTCGATCAAATTCATTCGGTCCGACTCATCAAGTACGAAAGTATCCATCCATAATTACAGGCTGCCCATTCGTACGTAGTACTTCGTACAGAGGTACGTTGTGCGTTGTAATGACAACTTACCCCGCTGTCCAGGTCTGGGAATTTGCCCCTCAGTGATTGTTCTTGTTCTCTCGAACTCAACTGAGAACAATCTCCTCGGTACATCTTACACCCCAAAGTCGACTATTGTCATCCTCCCTTCTGAATCTCACGCGAGGTATATCCTTGTTTGTCCCGTCAAAATGGCAACAGACTCCGGCACAAAGTTCAATGTGGCCGTTATAGGCTATGGGTAGGTGCCTCTGATCATGTCTCAGGAGAATTGCCTCCGTCTCTCACTGACGTGGGCATCTATTATAGCCTCTCCGCCAAAGTCTTCCACATTCCTTTCTTCAACCACATCCCCCAGTTCAACCTCCACACCATCATCCAACGCAACCCGGACAAAGGCCCCGACTCGGCGCCCCGCGACTATCCAACCGTTAAGCACCACACGTCGCCGGAACCGATGCTTTCCGACCCGGACGTCGACCTAGTCGCCATCCTCACCCCGCCCGACACGCACCTGGGCCTCGCCACCCGGTGTCTGGAAGCAGGCAAGCACGTCCTGGTCGAGAAACCCTTCGTCCCCTCCGTCGCGGACGCGGACCGGCTCATCGCCCTCGCGCGCCGCGTCGGCCGTCTGATCTGCGTGTACCAGAACCGGCGGTGGGACGCCGACTTCCTGGCGCTGCGGTCGCTCCTCGCGGAAGGAAGGCTGGGTCGCGCCGTGGAGCTGGATACGCATTTCGACCGGTTCCGGCCGCAGAAACCCGCCGCCGCCTCGTGGAAGGGTTCGTTGCCGATGGAGCGGGGGGGTGGGATTTTGTATGACCTTGGCAGTCACCTTGTTGATCAGGCGTATTGTCTTTTTGGGTTGCCCCGGGCTGTGTATGGGAGGTTGGTCGGGCAGCGCGAGGGGAAGCTCTTTGGTGGGGATGGTACGGCGGCGGCAGAGGGAGAGGGAGAAGGGGGGGAGCCGGATGGGGTGCATGCCGTGCTGAGCTACGCGGATGGCACTGTCGTCACGGTACGTGCCGGGTTCATGAGCGTCGAGGACCCGCAGCCGCGATTTTGGCTGCGTGGGACAAAAGGTTCACTCCGCATCTCGGGGCTGGATCCGCAGGAGGACCAACTCCGGCGCGGTATGAAGCCTTCGGATCCCGGGTTCGGTATCGACGAGGCATGGAAGCCCCGGCTGCTGCAGGCTGGTGACGACGGGACTACGATCCGGGAGGTTCCGTTCGAGACCTCGAAGCCGCCAGCTACGTACATCGAGTTTTTTGAACAGTTGGCGAGGGCGCTCCAGTCGGGGAGGGAGGAGAACATCCCTGTGAAGGCTACCGAGGCAAGGGAGGTGTTGAGGATTCTGGAGGCCGTGAGGGAAAGTGCACGTACGGGACGGGAGGTGAGGTTGCAATAAACCACGGGCCTTTCATTGTAGATTGAGTGGTCCCTTGCTGGCGGTGAGCTCAGGTAAGACCGCACGGTTGAGTCGAGCCACGATCCAACAGTGCACAAACACACAAACAAACACGAACACGTCCGTGGCGAGGCCCATTCGAGGGAGGACAATAATAAGGACCCAACGTCCCAATGTCTCACCGAGTAAGACAAGCCTCGATTATTTTTTTGATATAAGAACGAGATGAGCTCGCTTTCTGGTAGCCACATCCTTCTTCTCTGGCTGTCTCGTCCTTTTAGACATTTCATCGTTGTCTCCATCTGCGGAACATAAACTATAAACCATCAGAAGGCCAGCTTCATACGATCCAAGGCGCCAGCACCATTCACCATCCGTAGCCATGCAGCTCAGAGGGTTCATCTCCTACCTCGTACTCTTCCTTCTAGCGGCTATTCCCCTTGCACGAGCCGCAGACAACCGCTACATCGTAACGCTTGTCGAGGTATGTGTATTTTCTTGACAAATCTCGACTCGAAGCCGTATTGTACATACCTGTCCCGACGGACTCGGAAGAAATACCCTCAGGCTAACCAAGAAATAAGGGCGTCGACATCGACGCTTACATAGGAAAGATATGCGCTGAAGGCGATGTGGAGGAACTCGACCGCTGGACGACAAGCCCCTACGGTGTCCTTGTCCGCTCTCATTCGCACACCGTCGTATCTCTTGCCGCGTACGACGAGGTCGTTTCTGTTGAGGAAGACCGCACCATCACCATCCCCGATTGTGAGAAGGGACCTTGCAGGTGGAGGAGGAGGAGGAGGAGGAGGCGGATGCAAATCATGTCGTCCCCCGGTGGCCGCCGTCTCCTGTGATCACGGAACCTCACGGAACGGAACCCTGCCGAGTGTCCCCGTGGTCCCCGGGATTGACGGGTTGAAGTGCTTGCATGCATGATGCAGCTCCACTACTGCATCCTACAGCGTCACCAGGTTGGCATGACATTCTTGTCATTGGTTGCGGGGGAATGCAGGCTGGCTCATGAGCATCTGCAAAACGAAATCCGTGGTGGGGAGAAGTGAGAGCGAGAGACGAGGGTAAGCACGTGCACGAGAGTGTATCGTGTACATTCCATTACAGATATAGATGTAATCATATAATAGTGTATAATGTTCTACGTATGCCCTCAAAAATAATGCATTGTTTCTTCATTGTCATCATTATTCCCTTTGTCTTTGCCTTTGCTTTCCCCTTCCCTCCCTTTACCCTCTTTTTTGTGTGGTTATCGGGTTATCGTCCCTATCGGGAAAACGAAGAAAATACCTACCTAGGGGGGGGGGGGGGGGGTTATTATTGGATTGACGGGCGTGTGATCCGGCCGGAGCAAAGATTCAATAGATGTATGATTGTATTCGTTACATAAAGGAAAGAAGAATAGGAAGGTATAGGTATTCTAAATATATCTACCCCTTTTCCACGCGAGGAATATAGGGCTAATCCAGCTAATAGAAACACAGAAAACAGGCTTATATATTTTTAATACGACACACCCCCTAATTACTATACCCTAATTAGCTTAGTAATTACTTAGCCTAACCTCGCCGGAGCCTTATAGTTAATCTTACAATAGCTTCAAAGAGCAGTTACGTATCCTTTAAAGTCGAGTTAAAAGGCAGGTAAGGAAGCTATAAAATAAAAAAGAATAATAATAATAGTAGCAAATAATAAAGGAAAGTGCTATTTAAAGTAATTAGTAGATAGGGGAGGTGCCGGATATAAATAAGAGGGTTTTTAGGCTCTTCGTAGCCTTCTTTTCCCTCTTATAACCACGATCCTTTTTTAACGATTTTTAGTTATTTTCGTGCCTTACTTATTTTTTAACTATTTTTCTTCCTTTTTTCCGTCAGATAGCCTTTATTCCCTTACTAAAAGCGCTATAGTAAGTTACCGAAGCTCTAATTCTTTAGATAGATGCTAATAGTAGGCGTTATTTTAGGCTCCTTCCACCTATTCGTCTAGTATTAAGGTTATTAATACTTCGAGTACTTTAACTAAACCTACTAGTATTATAAAGAAAAGTACCGCCCTAAAACCTAATATAAGTACTCCGGTCCCTTAGCTTTATGCCTTCGTTCGTGGTCGTAAGTCTCCGGTTACTAATAGAGTAGCAGATATTAGATAAAGCGTAGTCAAAATCGTCGTAAAAATAGGTCAAAATTGATTAAGGCAATTATATACTCTTATAACTATCTTAGACCGTTAGGGAAACGCTGCCACCCTATTTTATATAGTGCAGATTCTATAAGCGTCTACCCGGATTATACTCTTAGTAATCCGGCCTATTACGTAACCGAAAAGACTATAGTCTATTCGACACACCCCCTAATCGCCCTAAACGTTAGTTAGGCGATTAAAGCTATTCGTAATCGGTAGATAATCCAGCTATATAATCTATTCGCTGTAGCCGCCCTTAAATTCATCCTCTAGGTCCTCTAAATATTCTATCCGGACTTCCTCTAGCTATTTCTGCTATAACCGTTCCCGTATATCCATCACGCCTACCTAGGACCTGAATATCTTAAATTTCTCGCCGTATAACGCCTTCGTTAATCCGTTTACTATTATTTCCGCGCTCGTAACGTACGTTACGAGTATTTACCCTGATTCCTTTACTTAACGTAACTAGTAGCCGTGGATATCGACGTAGCGGAGGCGCGTTATTAATATGCTGATCTCTTAATTAACTAATCGAATCGTTTAGTTATTATCGTATAAGATCCTTAATTCCGGATCGTTAAATTCCACTCCTATACTAAGTAATAGGCGTTATATAAAGATACCCTCTTTTACACCTTATACTAACGCTAATAGCTCTACTTCCGTTATAGACGTCGTGACCGTATCCTGCTTATTAGCGCGCCACGCTATTATACCACTAAATAAGCATATCACGTACGCTTAACTACTCTTTCGATCGAGGGTATTATTAGTAAACGAGGCGTTAGTGTAGATTTCGATAGTATCGCCACCCCCTAGTTCTAACGTAAACGATTAGCTATTAATTAGATAGAGGATTAGATAATCGGCGGCCTTATAGTGAATAGGCCCTGGATTAACGTTAAACCGGGATAGCCTAGATACTGTAAACGCGATATTAGGCCGCGATATCACTACTACGTATAGTATAGATCCTATCTTCCGTTAATAGCTTTTAATATTAGTCGAGGTCCCTAAATAGGGCAGTAGCTCTATAACCTTAATTAGGTGCGTTAGGCGATAGTTACTACTATACTTACTATTCGGCTTTAATAGGCGTTCTAACTTAGTAACGTAGTCGCGTTATAATAGCTAGATTTTACGGGCGATACGGTCGCGAATAACCTTAATACTAAGGAACCACTATAGAGGATCGCCACCTTATAGGTTATAGTGGCGTTATAGGTTATTAACGGCCTGCTCTATCTACGCCTTATATTATTCCTTATAAGTAATAACGATATCGTTAACGTAGAAGAATAGGATTAAACCGCGGCACAGAAAATAACACGGTTCTTACGGTATTATCTAGAAGCCGTCCGCTAAAAGGATAGCCGAGAAGTGCTTTTACTAAAGTAGTAGAGACTCCTTAAGTCTATATAACGCCTTTTTTAGGTGTAAATAACTCCTAGGGGCTAGAAAGCCTAGCGGCGGGTATATAAAGATATCGTAGGGGAGGGTCGCGTGTATAAACGCGTTTATAACGTTAAATTATAACAGTGTAAGGTTAAATCGGGCGGCGATAGCTATTAACGCGCGGAATAACCGTCCGGCCAGTATTACTACGTACGTCTCCTCGAGCGAGGATTAATACTACTAATCTCCTCGCACTATAAGCCTTACCTTATATTTATATAGAAATCTATACTTATCGAACTTATATATTATTACCTATATCGAATTAAGAACCTGATATCTATCTGCTACGGACGCCGGCACCCGTATTCACGACCCTATCTCCTCGTGGCTCCGTAGGTAGTCTTCTTATATCTATCAGAATAGGTGGCTATAAGGGTATAAGGGTATATCGCGAGGGTTCTTCGGAGGAGGAGGGAGGTCTTTACGGTGGATCTTTATAGCCGCCGGGGTAACCGCCAGAGCAACCGCCGAAGTAACCGCTAGGGTTATATTTCCCGAGATAGCCTCCCGGGATATACTTCCGGTAGCTGCCGCTAAGGCCGTGGATTCGCGGGGTATTACTAAGCGTCGCTATAACGCTATAGGCATAGACCTTTTTAACCGTAATTTAGTTAGCGGAGTTCTATTTAATATATATATATTAGGTACGTAACGGCCAGCGTTAAATACTATAACCTAATAGTCTCTTTTCTAGCTATCTCTTTACCGAATTAGTTACGCTCCTTTATTTAATAGCAGCCCTATAGCCGTAGCCCTAGGGGTATCGTAGCACCGTGTTCCGTTATCCTAGAACCCTACGGCCATAGGGGTATCACGGTTTCCTAATATAACGGCTGCTATTAGCGCTATAACCGACAGCGGGGTTATTAGTAGAGTAGGAAGTAATAGATTAGGCGGATATAGACGGTAATTAGGCGCTATACCGGCTAAATTATACTATTCGTGACCTATATCTTATCCTAATTAACTCGAGATAGCCTCCTCTACCCCCTTACGGCCGGGTATTACGGACTATAACCTTAATAGTAAAGCCGTCGAGGAAGGGGATCCGGGGGCGTTTATCCCCGGATCTAATAATTTAAAATAAGTAGTTATATAAAGGGGGGGGGTCCTTAGCTTATACGTCCGTAAACGGCCGTGAATCTCTAGCCCTCTCCTACTCGATCTAACTAATCAGGTCTTCTAATTACTCCTCGGTTAATTAACGGAGGTTATTCTTAAAGGTGGCGATATCGCCGTTGAAAAAGGCGCGTTCGTTAAAATCCATATCGCGCGTTCGAATAACGCGGTTATAGCGGCACAGACCAGGTACCTAGATACGGAAGATATTAGTGGAATCGTAGCCGATAAGGTAGCCGATATATACGCGTGGAGCGATACGATTTAACAGCTTATTAGCCGCCTTTTAGGCGTCCTTTATCATCGCGTACGCCTTATAGCCGTAGGCTCAAAGGTGTAATAAAATCGGCTTCTTTTTAAAAAGGACCTCGTATAGCGTTTTCTAATCCTTATTATTATACTACCTTTATAGCGTTCGGTTATAGGCGTACACGGCCGTGGGAATAGCCTTAGGCTATATAAACGGCGGCAGTTTTACGTGGATATTTATCGTACGACCCTTTAAAATAACCACGGCAGCAGCGCGTTCGGCACCCCCGTTCTAGGCTTAAGTATTAGCAGCAGAAGCCTCTAAAAGGATACCCTCTTCACGCAGGAATTAGGTGATATCGTGGGATTAAGTTGGCTCGTTACTAGATTCGAAAACGCGCACCTTATAGCCTAACTAGCGGTCCACCTAGGCGAGGAATTCCTTTATTATTACGAGGATATCCACTATTAGCTTACTCTTTATAACATAGGTGGCCGTAAAGCCACTATAACGGTCGGTGAAAAATATAAACCGCGAGTCTTTATGGGACGTTTAGTTAAAATCCGTGAAATTAATCACCCACCGCTCCCCTATAGAAGCAGGTGCGTTACGAGGGTACCTACTAATATACCGCTTTATCTTTATAAGCTCGTAGGCCTTATAGTTAATAGTTATTAGTCCTTTAATTTTAACCCCCTACGTTTACTCTTCTAGGTGCTAAAGTGGTTCAGGGCCTATATACCCTAGCCGTAGATACTACAGGATGCCCTCTATAGTGCTTAGATATTGTATCGTCGATTTATAGACGGCTTTTCGGGTGGCAGAAGAAGAAGAAAAGCCTAGAAAAGCAGCCGTAGATCGGTTAGAGGGCACGTATTCAATAACGGTTTAATCGAAGCGGTGACTTAGCTAGTATAGTATAGATCTATCGGAACGCTGAATATAGTTATTTAGTGGCTTTTAATCCTACTAGTATCCTCGAAGACGTAGGCGTTAGTTAGAGATTAAATTATAGGTACAATCCTCGTAGTATACGACGTTTAATAGCCTAAAATCAAGGCCTCCTATTAGTCCGTTTAATCTTATAGTCACGTTACCGTAACCTTTAATAGGCAGGGACAAACTGCCTACGACCACGTAGTCTCCTAGCGTGGCGGGTGTAAAATCAGAAAAACGGGAAAAATCGTTAAATATATGAATAGTGGCGCCGGAATTAAGGATAGCAGAGGTTCGAAAAGGGTATCTAGTAGCAGTGCCAGCCATAAAGGTAGCGGCGTGGGAGACGCCGCTACGGACGCTACTATAGTTAAGTCACGCCTCTTTAAGCTGTATAGAGTCCCGGCTTATATCCTTCTTCACCTTCTTTACAGCGCGTAGTTCTTCCACTTCCGCGCGTAGCGAGGGGTCGTATTTAAGGATCCGTTAGACGGTTATTTTAGTGCTCTTAAAGGGCGTCTAATCGTTATATACCGTATCCTGGAATAAATAGAAGCAGGCGTTAATATCGTGGCTAGGTATATAGCGTATATACGGTAGATCTAACCTCTCTGCAGAGCAGATTAGCGGCGTTTAGAAGAGGAACGGTTAGCTAAAGTAGCTAAAGGTATAGCTATAGATACCGCGGTAGTAGGATTCTTAGCTTTATTCTTCCCACGGCCGCCCTTCTTATAGGGCTTGGCCGTGGCCTCTAAGGTATCTTTACCCTCTTCGCTTCCGGTATATAGTGCAGGGAATACTATAGCGCGGTGGCTACCGCGTTTTCTTTAGTCTTTAAGTCTGGTGTTAATATACTTCTAGCCGAGGGTGTAAAGGTTTTCGGGTATAACTACTTAGTTATCTATAAGACGTCCCTTAGCCTTAGTCTAATCGTGGCTAGTATAGGGGCGTATACCTCTAAAGAAATCTATAACCTATATATACGTGGCGGGCTTTAAACTGGTATCTTTATAGCTTTATAGTAGTAGCTACTACTTATCTAACCACTCCCCGAGCTTCTTAAGGCTATTCGCAGGGTACCGTGCGTGCTCGATATACTCTTTATAGATATCGGTTTAGCGGGTAGCCAGGTATTAATCCGTATCGCGTTTAACGGCTTTATACACCTCGCGAGGCGTGCCTCCTCGTAGCAGTTATCTACGGCTTTAGTCGATAGTATTAACCTGCTAGGTCAGCATAGCGTTAATCTCCTTTAGGTAGCTATCGTATTACGTTTATAGGATCTTCTAGCGCGCGATTTCGACGTCGTATACTTTCTAGCCGGCGTCCGTAAGGTCGAGATATTACGTAGGCGTACGCCTAGGTATTATAGAGGGGAAAGAGCCGTAATCCGGTATTATAGGCTCCTCGGGGGACTAAGTCGGATCGATTAGGCGGAGAAACCTCCACACGTTATTATAAGTGGTAAACGATTCGTATAGGCGTCGCTAAAGCTCCTAATTCTTATAGGTTTTATACGTAATAGGGCTAAGATACGATATCTTAATAGTTATTTATAGATTAATACGCTATATCGGCGTAGCTAGATAGCTTCTTAAATCGGTAGTAGTAGTAAAAGGGTAGGTAAAATAGGTATATCTTCACTTAGTAAGTAAGACTCTTAATTATCAGATAAAGCGTAGTTAAAATCGTCGTAAAAATAGGTTAAAATTAATTAAGGTAATTATATACTCTTATAACTGTCTTAGACCGTTAGGGAAACGCTGCTACCGTATTTTATATAGTGCAGATTCTGTAAGCGTCCACCCGGATTATACTCTTAGCAATCCGGCCCATTACGTAACCGAAAAGACTATGGTCTATTCGACAGCAGACTCCTAAAAAACTAATGAAAAAATCGACTAAGGCGCCTAATCCTAATTTTATCGCTATACCGTTCGATCCCCCTTATATATAGTATGTAAAGGGCATTTATTCTAGTAAATAAAGCTTGTTCGAGACCTATATTACTATTAAGGGTCGCTCTAATCGTTACTATAAGTATTATAACGGTAACTATATATACTCCTAAGTATAAATTCCCACCCCCTAGTTATCGAGATTTACGATCGTGGATAAAAGCTCTAGTCTATATCCGGATCAAGAATCCGTGCTCCGGGGTATTCTAATTACTAATAATCGATTCTAGTTACTTTAGTATACTCCCTCTTATTAATATATTAGTTAACGCCGTATCCGTTCGTAAGATTAGACCTGGTTCTCCGGATAACGACCGTAAGGTGCGTTTTATCGTCTTATTCCTTAATTAACGTGCTCCGGCTAACCCTTCCGGCGTAGTTCCTAGCTAAATTAAAGCAGTATATTAAGCAGGAAATTAAATACCTAAAGGATAATAATACTAAGCGCTTGTTCGACGAAAAAGCTCTTAAGTATATCCCTACGCCCGGGGAAAAGGGCTCGGCCGAGCTTAGTTTCTCGGCTTATTTTAAAAGCTTAGTAGAGGAGGTAATAGCCCGTCGTCTCGGGGACTAGCTCTAATAGCAGTAGCAGTAAACTATTACGCTTACCGTGGTTTCCGGAGCCCCTAAGGGGTAAGTTATCACGTCGGTTATCGAAGATAGCGCTATTATTAATGGTGGTTCGGTTATAGTGAATAGTAGTAAGGCTACGGCTCCGGGTACTCCTAATAAAACGTAGTGATAGTATTTATATTCGCCGGCTAGTGGTTCTTTGAGTTTTACTTTTAGCTTTTTAGTGTTAATATTTAGCTTAGGCGTTAGGTTAATACTATTAAAGCGATACTATTTTCTTTTACCCTAATCTTACTATTCCGCCAGCGCGCGGTACGTCTCCGGCGCCTAATTTTTAACTTTAACTTCTCCGGTCCACCCCCTCTATATACTCGTTATATTAAGATATACATGGAAGATCTCGAACTTTTATCGTAGGAGTGCCTTTATTAATCTGTCTACCAGTATAAGGCTTATAGCTAAATAAACCACCCTAAAGGTCCCTTTACCGTATTCCTATCGAACCTATAAGCGTTAAATATCTATATATCTAAGCCGGGTTTCGATCCTATAGCCGTTATCTACTATAAGCCTAATTATTTAAGTATTATCGTAATTAATATCCTAAGGGGATTCGGGATTAAAGCGTATCTCTACGAATAGGCGCTTTAATCCTATCGTTTCCTTCGCGACTTACTCTAGAGCGAGTAGCTCTACTTCGGTTATAAACGTAGTAATGGTTACTTACCTTATTACTTTCTATACTACTAGACCTCTAAATAAGCTAATAAAATAGCCTTACGAGGATCGTCGTGTATCGATATCGTTAGTAAAAGAGGCGTCGCTCGCGATTACTATAGCCTATAAACTAATACTCGATCCATACTAGATTAAGAGGTCCCTAGTTATATATAAGTAATGGATAGCTTAGTCCGTTACCTTATAATACTCCGGGGAGGGGTTTCTAAGAAAGCGGGAAAAGATAGATACCGTAAAGCCTATATTAGGACGTATTATAACTACTATATATAGTAATAATCCGACCTTTTCCTAGTACGATTTAACCTTTTAAGCCGTGGCCTCGTCTTCTCTCTTCCGGTATTCTATAATAGGAATAGGAATAACTAGGTATATATTAATAGTTTCTAAATTAAATCTAGCTACGATCTTCTTAATATAAAAGTCGTGGCTAAGCAGAACCTTACGCCGGGGGCGATCTCGCGTAATCTTAATCCCCAGGAACTATTCTACGTCACCTTTTTCTAACACTTCGAACCTCTTTCTAATACCGTTAATAATCCTAAAGGCGTTTATAGCCGTATTCTTATAGAATGAGACGAGGATATCGTCTATAAAGAAGGTAATAAACGTGTCTTAAGCTACTATATAAAATAGGTATAGCTCTTCTTTACTAGCCTTTATCCCTAGATCCGATAACGTCGCTACGAAGGTCTAAAACTATAATCGAGGTGAATCTCATAAGCCATAGAGTGCTTTATTAAGCTCTAAGCACTTATCTAGCTACCTAAACCTATCTAGAAGCTCGTATATAATAGGCGTACCTATTTTATTCCTCTCGGCGTTAACGAAGGCGTTAACGATATCCAGTTACTTAATCTTTAGGTTAAATTAAGCGGCTAAAGCTATAATAATACGAAAAGACCTCGTAGCGAGCGTTACTACGTAGGTTCCCTTAATCGTTAAGCTTTCCTAAAGATTCCCTTAGATATATAGCCTTACCTTATATCTCTCGAGATACCCGCCTTAATTAAACTTATAGGTGAATACCTATTTAAGTGGAAGAGGCTTAAACTTCGCTAATACCCTATTAATTTCCCTCCACGTGCGTTTCTTAATTAGCTTATTAACCTCCTTCTACGCCGCTTCCTTAAACTAATCGCGTATAGGGTGGTTATAAAGCTCTCTTTAATACCTTAGTATAGCCTTTAAGTAATCGTGATAGACCCTACCGTCGAGTAAGGACTTCGGCATCGAATCCTTTATTACTTTTAAATAAGCTTTCGTTTTTATATCGGCTACTCTAAATATCACTAAGTAAAAGGATAGGAGCCCTTATATCTTATCGTCGCGCACTTTTCATTAATTAAATAGGAAGAACGTATACGTTAAGGGCACGTCTAGCTCTGCTACATGCGTCCGTGGATTAATCCGAATAGTCTTCCCTTAAGCACGTTGATCTATAATTCGGGCGCTAACTCTTATTATATCCTTAATCTATATACTCCGCTTATATTAATACGTAGTTACCTTAGGGTCGATATTAGTTCGAGATCTAGACGTTAAGGGCTAGTTAATACTATACCCTAGATTAAGAGTAGCTAGTTCCCGTGCCTTAGTCTGCGTATTCCTTACTCCTCCTTATTACTCCGGATTATCTATATTAAGATCTAGTATATATAGCTCTAGCGTGTTAATAGTAGCGTCTTTTTCGGGTGCCGTAGTCTATATAGAAAAGGGTTTAATTAAGAGGTCCTCCTATTATAGCTATAGCCCGGCGCCTTAGTCCTGGTTATTCCGGCTTAGCGGATTAGGTATAGCGTGTAGGGTTTAGAGTCCTATTAGCGCGGGTGGTTCGGATAGCCCGTTATAGCCGTTAGTGGTTATATCGGTATCTAGTGGTTCCGGCGCCTCTAGAATAATACTAGCTACTCCCACCCCCGAGTCTAAACCCGTAGACTCTACTTAATCTTTAGAAGGTGCGCTGCTAGATAGGCCGGCGAGCGGTTCTACTTATAGGATAAATTCGGTATCCTTATCTTCGTAGTCTTTATAGGTTATAAGCTAGTTCCTCGCCTCCGCCTCCGTAATCTACTCTACTTTTTCGAGCTTTAAGTTATAAAATAACCGCTTATTAAACTACACGTTACGTATTATTATAATCTTCTAAAACTACGGGATCTATATTCTATAGATATTATAGGTAATATATCCCACGAGATACCTAATATAGCCCCTCGGTTAAATCTTATATATCTTTCTCTCCCTTCTAGCCTCCTTATTCCTATCTAAGGGATAGGCGCGGTAACCGTAAGTATAAATACCACTCTAATCTAATCGTAGGTCGGCGGAATACTCTTTTATCTTAAGCGGCGCGTGCTTTTTAAACTATAAGTCTAGTACCTTAATAGGAGACTTCTAACCTAGGCGCTACGATAGACTTATATTATAAAGTTACGCTATCGCTTTTATACTCTCCGGCTATATAAAATCTAGAAGACCTACGCCGTTTAGTATAGCGTTGGATTTTATAATAATAGCTTAGCCTACCCTCTTAATAGCGCTATTCGGTTTATAGGTATATAGAGACGCGATCTCTATATCGATACCCTTAATACTCGCCTATAGCTAGGTCCGCGAATCCCCTACTATATTTATAATTAAAGGCTTATTATCACTACGTATCTTATAAACGTATAGATTAAACTAACACGTAACCTATCTTTCGAACGCTTTAAGGGCGTTATAGACCGTAACGCTATTTTTCGACGCTAAAGGCAGTATATAAATCTAACCGCTATGCTCCTCCTTAATAATAAGGAGATAACGTATACCATTATAACTCTCCGGTAATTCCTATAGATCCTAATAAATATGCTAGAACGGCCTAGGCGAACGGTAATCTAATAGTCGATAAGACACAACCTAATAAATCTATATTTAAGTATAGGTCTCACACTTAATCCGCTTAGTGCCTTATATTAGCACGTTCCGGGCGTTACGAACTAGTGCTCGGAGAGCTTTTAGTCCTAAGTAGCCGGCCCTTAGGTACTATAGCCTCTCTTTATTAATATAAGAATAAAGGGAATCTTAAGATAGTCGAAATAGTGTTAGATGCCCCTGCCTAGGAGATAGAGGCCGGATACACGACAGGACTACAACGGGTTCCCGTATAAACGAGACCGGGCGCCCGGCTTAACGTGGCCACGGCTGCCCTAGGCCGATACCACTATATAGGGCCGTAGCCTAGGCTTAGGCGTAGATATCCGTTTACGATATCCGTTTAACTACCCTAGCGTTAGCCTAGGAGTATATAGTACTTATATAGTGCCCCCTCCTTAGTATAAAGAGGGTAGCGATTATTCTAATTCTTTAGAGCCACCTATATTCGGACTAGCCGTGACTACTACTTAATCCACGCCTATTCCCTTTTAAACCCTCTCGCTACTACCTTCTTACTCCTTATAACTACCTATCTAATATAATAATCGCTCTATCTTTTTAAAGGGCATAAGGACTATTAAGGAGTACCGACAGGAAAACGATATTCTCCCACGAGAATAATAAGACCTATAATATAGTTAGCCCCTCCGACCTTTTACTAAATATCGATAATCCCTTTAGCCTAGGCGCCTCCACGATATAGGCACGATATAACTAAGCCGTGCCTTAGACGGAGATAGACCTTAACCCCTACCCCCCGTCCCCTTAGCGTATAGCACCCCCCGTTACCCCTACCCTATCCCGCCCACCCTATCCTTATAAGGGTATCCCCCATAACTAGCTAACCGATATATAGGTTAAGGAATAGATTAAGTGGTTTAAGGTATTAGAGGCGCGGAAGCGTAAACTTAACCGACTTGTCGCCCTCGAAGCCGCTAGGACTAGTTCCCTGACTTATCCTAACCTTAACGGCCATACTATTATACGACGACGTATCGCGGAGCCCCGTCGCTCCGTTCCAGACACCTAATCCTTTATTCTCTCTTCTTCTATAATTCGGGGCCACGTTAAGGCTAATCCCCCCTGGACCCTTACTAGATTTAGGGCTAATTCCTCGTGGGCGAAGGTTAACTACGTAGTCCCTAAATAAAACGGCGAGTCGTGGGCAAAAGACCGGATATTTATCTAGGAGGTAAAGTAACGGTTTATAATCGACCCTAATAGCCTTCCTAATAACGCCTCGAAGAATTACTACGTTATAGCCTCCCTACCGAACTACCTTAAGGAAAGATAGTAATCTTACCTCCGGCACGCCTACGATAATAATTCGTCCCGGGTTACCTAAGGAGCCCTAAAAACCTAGTTAGGCGAATAAGTTAACGATTACGACACACGTTTACTTAAGATCGCCCTTAATATATAAACTAACGACTATTCGGACTAAAAGCCCGGGGAACCCTTTACGAAGTTTATCTAGTGGTAGGAAGCCCTAGAAGCAGAACTCCCTAATCGCCTACCGGACTAATAGCGGATCTAGATAGTCCTTACTCGAGTCCTACCCCTAATCCGGGACTATATCTTATCCACGTATAAAACACCGAAAACCTACCTAGAATATAATAAGGAATATAAGAGGGCCGAGTAACTAAAAATTAAGCCCCTAGTAAAGGGATAGTAGCCGAATACCCCCCGTACTAACCGTAGCCGAGGAACCCTCCCTAGAATAACAGCGACTTCGAACCCCCCTAGAACCGCCGAGAACCCGAGAGAACTATAGGATTAGGCTAGGCCCCCTTATACCCTAATTAAACTTATTATATACTTTAACTATAACTAGAAGGGTTATTACGCTAGTACTTACCCCTTCCCTGCTCGTGCTAATCTAAATAAACTACCTATGTCGCCGACGCGCCCGATAGTAGGTCGTGTGGTGGGCGAGATAGCCTAGGAATTAACCCCGCCTTAAGCGACGGCCGCTACCACTATACCGGTAAAAGCGCGCGTCTCCCTCCGTCGAGGTAAGGAATAGGTATAGACCCCGGCTCTCCTAAATAGGGGAGCTAATATTAACGTTTTAGACCGATCCCTTCTAAGTCCCGACTAAGTCCCCTCTAAACCACCCCTCCCTATATCCTGGATTATGGAGGGATAAAAGAAATCCACCCTCGGCTCCGTTACTTAACTTATCTTCGCGACCGATTAATAGAAATAAAGAAAAGTATAACACGTCGAATTCCACGTTATAAACCTAGACCCTAAGGGCTCCCGAATTATCCTAGGACGACCTTAGCTAGCAGCCGTTAACCCTATAATCGATTAGTAAACTAGTATCTAGAATTACCCCCTAGAACGCTCGGACCTCCACGTTATCTCGAGCCGATAAGAACTACGGAAAGCTATAAGGGAGGCTATAACGGTTTTAACCCTATCCTCCTCTATACTAGTCTAACGCGTGGCTAGGGTAGGCCTCGATATTAATCTAACACCCCCCCCTAAGTCGGCTATCCTCCCTAAACTATACTAAGATTTCGCTAATATATTTAATATTAATGATACCGAACGGCTCCCCGCCTATTAATAATAGGACCACGTAATTAAAATTAAGGAAGGGAAGAAGCCCCCTTTCGGCCCTATCTACCCACTAGCCGTATAAGAGCTTAAGGTCCTCCGCTGGTATATCTAAGACGCCGTCCGTAAGGGTTAGATCTAACTATCGTCTAGTCCCTACGGGGCCCCTATCCTATTCGTCCCTAAAAAGGGTAATAAGTTACGCCTCTACGTGGACTATAGGGGATTAAATAAGGTAACTATTAAAGATCGTACCCCGCTACTATTAATTTATAAGATTCTAGACCGTCTATCCTCGGCGTAATACTACACTAAGCTAGACCTTAAGGACGCCTACTACCGGCTCCGGATTAGCGCTAGCGATGAATAGAAAACAGCGTTCCGCACGAAATACGGCCACTTTAAATACCTTATAATACCCTTTAGCCTAACTAATACCCCCGCGAGTTTTTAATGGTATATTAACTAAGCCCTCGCCGGACACGTTAATACGATCTATATTATATACTTAGACGATATCCTTATCTATAGTAATAGCTTAGAAGATCACCGGAAGCATATACGTTAAGTCCTAGCCAGGCTCCGGGAGTAGTCCCTCTACGCTAACCCCGATAAATACGAATTTAAGACTCGCGACGTAGAATTCCTCGATTTTATCTATAGCTCTAACGGGGTACGTATAGATCCCGTGCGGGTTAAGGCTATCTGGGATTAGGAAACGCCTAATAGTATTAAGAAGATCTAAATCTTCCTCGGTTTTACTAGGTTCTATAAGCGCTTTATTAAAAACTATTCTAAGGTGGCTACCCCCCTTACCGACCTCTTAAAAGGTACTTAGTCCGGACTCCTACGCCTATCCCCGCGTGTCTATACTATATTCGAACGGTTAAAGCTAGTATTCTAGGACGCCCCGGTGCTATAATATTTTAATCCTACGCTACTTATACGTATTAAACCCGATACCTCTATATTCGCTATCGGCGCGGTGATAAGCTAGTAAGAAGATAGTTTATAAAGACCCGTCGCGTTTATATCCCGAAAGTTATATAGCGCCGAGCTAAACTATAGTATACCCGATTCTAAGCTAATAGTAATAATTAAATCGTTTCGGATATAGCGGTACTACGTCGCTTATAGTTAGAGCCCTGTTATAGTTCTAACGGACTACCTAAACTATCGTTACCTTCTTAATAAGCTAAAGCTTAAGGGATAGCACGCCCGGTGGCTAGAAGAACTAGCCCCTTCCAATTTCGAGATTAGGTATAGGCCCGGTACGTTAAACCCCGCTAATAGCCTCTCGCGGAAGCCGTAGTATACTCCCTACAAATAGTCCTTAATCGGCGATCGGACTCGCGCCGTAGAGTCATTCTCTAAGAAGTTTATACTTACCGTAACTAGCACGGGAACCGTATAGGACCCCGATATACCTATAGTATCGGCGAACCTAGATATACCTATAGCGCCGACTAACCCTACCCTAGTAGAAAAGGTTATTAAGGCGTAAGCCGAAGACCCCTTCTATAACTAGTAGCGGGAGGTCCACGGCGATATAGCCACGAAGGGATACTAGTCTAGAGATATCAAGGGCGTCCTCCGTTTTAAGGGATAAGTATTCGTGCTAAACTATTCGAGGCTACGAGATAAAGTGCTATAAGCTTTCCACGATAGACCTAATGCTAGTTATTACGGGGTCACCCGTACCGTAAAGCGCGTATCAGGCTTTTACTTTTAGGACTACCTCCCTTAAGATATAAGAGAATTTATACCTACCTACGTAATATACTAATAAATAAAACCACGGTATTATAAGCTATACGGCGAGCTAACAAGTCTTCCTATTTTAGATTATTCTTTCGCAGAGATTTCGATTAACTTTATCACAGGACTACCGCCTATCCATAATAGAGGTAGGAAACACGACGCGATTCTCGTTATCGTATACTATCTAATAAAGTACGCGTTATATATCTCTATAAGTAGTAGCCTTACTGCCGAGGGACTTACGGACATATTATAGTATTATATCTTTCGAACCTTCGGGGTCCCTAATAGGATTATATTCGACTAAGGGTCCTTATTTATAAGCCGTTTTTAGGCTACCTTTTACTGTTACTTCGGTACTAAGCGATACTTATCCACGGCGTAGCACCCGTAGACTAATAGCTAGATAGAGAGATAGAACCAGAACGTGGAATACTATCTTAGGGTCTTCTACTACTAGGAATAGAATAACTGGATAGACCGCTTAGCCCTTACGGAATTCACTTATAACACGGCGTGGTACTCCGCTATACGATAAATACCCGTGGATATACTAATAGGTTATAACCCGAGGGGCCCTAACAAAATCTAATTACCTAGGGCGGGGGAGGCTTATTTAGCTAAGGCCAAGACACGCGCGGAGTAACTTATAGCTAGCCGCCACTCCCTTATAGACTTAATTAAAAAAGTCTAAGGAACGTATAAATAATACTATAACGATAGGAGGACCCAGAGATAATTTACGGTTAACGAATACGTCTTACTCTCTACGAAGAATATCCGATAGTGTAGGTCTTTAAAGAAACTCAGCGATAAGTTTATCGGACCGTATAAAATCACTAAGGTTATAGGCATATATAGACTAGCGTATTAACTCGCCCTCCCGAAGACTATAAGGATCTATAACGTTTTCCCTATCTCCTTACTAGAACTATAGAGGACCCGTGATAGAAAGATACCCGAATTATAGGATATCGACGTAAAACCGGACTCTAACGAATATAAGGTTAAAGTAATCTTAAACTATCGCTACTAAGGGAGACGGCGCTAATACCTTATTAAATAGGCCGGCTACGACGATGCGGAGAATATATAGGAGCCAAAATATAATATACTAAATAAGCTTATTAACACCTACTTTAAGCAGAAGCTCGATATAGCGGGAGCACTATAGGACCACGATATACCTAAAGCATCGTAGGACTATAACTAACCCGCTAAGTCTTCCTTCTCTAATAGTCTATTAAGGAGGCCTTTAAAGATCCGTTTACCTTTACCGATAATAGGGAATTCCATGGTGCTAGATTTAATAGTGCCGTCTATTAGGATAAAAGATCCGGGAATAAGCAGGTTAATTAAATTAACTAAGTATATCGCGCCGTAGTTATCTAAAAGGGTGCTATATAAAAGCGGGTAGGCGCTAGATTATAGCGCCGCGTAGATACCGGGAACTTCTCCTATATCGTAAATAAGGGTTAGATCTAAGATAGTTATAATAACCTTTAAGGGGTATCCGTTATATCGCACGTCAAATAGGCACTTGAATGATTAACTTAGTAGAGCAGAAATCTCGTGTGTGTGTATTGTGTTAAGTTATATCTGGGAGAGTCTCTTATACCCTTAATTTGGGTGGTGAAGACTCTGTTATGGGTACTAAGTCATTTGGATCCTATCCGGTCTTTTCCGGTATCCGCCCCTATTATATCCGAAGCCCTTAGTTATAACGTGGATCCCCCCTGGATCCCTTATAGACTACGTCGTGGTCCGTGTGTCTATACGATACACCCCCTTAGTTAAGGTGGGTCTTCTCAGGTTAACTGACTAATTAGAGGCTTCGGTTTAAACTAAACTCTCTTAACTTTTCTATTATAAAATTAATAGTTAAGGGAAAACGCCCTCGTAAAAGGGATTTAAATCCGCCCTGTTTAACCGTTTAATTTAATTCTATCTTAATTGGTTCCTCGATCCTGATTAGCCGGATCTGCTTAATCGGATCTATATCTATCGGATCTGCTACGTCCTCGGGGGCCTTCGTAGTCGCTGCGACCGTGGCTTTAGCGCGTTTAATCTCTTCGTATAGTCGTTTAGACTACTCGATACGATTCTTTTAATCCGTTAAATTAAGCTATTACTATAGTCTTTTAATCCCTGCCTCCGGTAATGCCTTTGTTAAACCGTCCGCGATTATCTCCTTCGTGTTAATATACGTAACCTTAAAGAGGCCCTGCTATACTGACTAACGTGCCTACTAGTTATAAATATCGACGTGCCGTAGCCTTATTCGTAGACGTTATGCCTTCTTATTAACGAGGTTAATAGTCTGTTAATTATCGTAGTATAGCTGTAGTTATTATTAGTCTAACCGAAGCTCTAAATCCCTTAATATCCGGCTAACGAATAGCGTCTCCTTAGCTGTTTTGGTAAGAGCGAGCAGTTCCGACTCTATTAACGACGTCGTTACTGTTGATTACTTACCCGCCTTCTAGTTAACGGTTCCCCCGAAGAGCTTTATCGTATATCTCTATAAACTCTTATAGTCTGGGTTATCTCTAAAGGACGCGTCGCTTACTATTAGGAAGAGCCTATCCCCGCCGAATTCTAGGTAGTGGTGTTTTGTGTGATATAGGAATAGCAGTACTTATTAAGCCCTCTTAAGGTGGTCGGAGGAGGGGTTAACATTATATTAGGAAAGCTTTAAATAGGCGAACGCGATATCGGGTCTTATTATAATAGCGGTATATAGGATAGAACCGATTATACCCTGGTATTAGCGGACCTCGGGAATCGACGCGTATATACTATCGCGGGGTATTAGCGGCTCTATCGTTAATAACGGGACCTTTAGTGGTTTTCGGTAGAGTATATCTGCGTAGTATTTAACCGCGATTTTCTCTAGATAGGAGGATTATAATAGCTATAATCTACGGGTGGCTCTATCCCTTAGGACCTTAATTCCTAGGAATTAGCGGATTTCCTCGCCTTCTAATAACCTATAGCTTCGCTTAAGGGCGGCCTTAAGGTAGTCGGCGTTAGTCTTACGATCTCTATAGTAGATAAGTCCGATATCGTCGACGTAGAAGAATAGGATTAAACCGTCGCGGAGTATAATATAGGGGTTATTAGGCACGGCCGTAAATTCTATCCTTTATAGCGTGCCGCTAAATTCCTCTTACTATAGTAGTGGCGATACCCTTAAGCCGAAGAGGGCTTTCCGTAGTAGTAGGACCTTACCTAGTACTTCGTAGCCTTGCGGTATCTTTATGAATACCTCTTCCTTAAGGCTAGCGTTAACGAACGCGTTAATAGCGTCGAACTGCCTTATCTTTAGGTTAAATCGGGCGGCGATCGCTATTAGTATACGGAAGGACTATAAGGCTAGCATTACGGTGTAGTTATCTTTAGTCTCTAACTGTTTTTATTAATCCTCTCGGACTATAAAGCGTGCCTTATACTTAAGGAGGGTGCCCTCCTTATTAAATTTATAGGTATATACCTATCTATAGACGAGGACTTATTATTTATTAGCCTGATAACTACTCTCCTCCTGCTAGTAGCCTATCTATCGGTGCCCCTCGAGGTGTTCTCCCTTAGCCTGTAACTACCGCTCCCGTAACGGGTAGAGGCGTATATCGTGGTGGTGGTTTAGTAGAGGCGGGAGATCCTCGCGGGTTACGTGCGATAGTGGCTAGGAGATATAAGGGGGATCTATAGCACCGACGTCGCCGTCGTTAATAGCTTACTTCCTCGCACGTGTGGGGTTATAAGTCCTGCTAGCGTTAAAGAACGCCTTCTAGGCGTTATTGTTCTGGACCTTCTTAGTCGTGTATAGACTTACGATGGTTCTCGCGATAGATAGGCGCGCGGCCGACGGGCGTGCGGCCGATAGGCACCCCCTAGGGGTATCCGCGGCTATCCGTTAGTAGTTATCGTATTCTTCCACCTTAATTCCACTGACTACCGCTAACGCTATAAGGAACGCGTGTGCGGGATCTTCCGGGGATATTAAAGGCGTGGGAAACGGTTTAAACCTGGTAATAGTAAACTATAAGGTGTCCGTAGTAGTAGCGGTGGCCTTTCCCGTAGTAATAACGGTGGCGTTTGAGTTACGAGGTTCTAAATCTATAGCCTAATAACTAGGCTATAGATTTAGAACCTTATCTGTAGTAATAGTAGTAGCCTCTCTCGTAGTAATAGCGACGGCCTCGCCTTTATCCGTAGTAATAGCGGTGGCGTCGCCTTTACCCGTAGTAATAGCGGTGGTATAATCTTCTCTTATAGTAATAGTAGTGTCCGTAGTAATAGCGGTGCCCGTAGTAATAGCGGTGCCCGTAGTAATAGCGGTATAGTCTATAGTAATAGTAATAGCCTCTTTTATAGTAATAGCGACGGCCTCGCCTTTACCCGTAGTAATAGCGGTGGCGTTAGAGTCTTCCGACTCGAGATCTAATACGTTTACGGCTATACCCCTTAATAGTAGCCTATTCGCGGTCTTATTAGATTAGGTAATACGGATGGATTATAGGCGTTCCCCGATTTCCTTAGCGGAAGCTATGGCTTATAGCGTTTTAATCCTGCCGTTAAATGTCTCGTCTTCGTTAAAGACTACGTCTCTTATAGTGATAATATCCGTTAGGTATAGTAGCTAAATACGGAAGCTATTCGAGGATTAGTATCCGACGTGATAACCGATCTATGCCTTTGGTTCTAGCCTTTATAGGCGGTTCCTTTTAGCTTAGGCATCGCGCGTTTTTATAAAGGCTTTATAGCCGTAAGCTTATAGGTGCGTGAGGTTAGGTTAATAGCCGCGTAGGCCTTTATATAGCGTTCGCTAGTTATTAATATATTATAGCGTCCTGTTATATAGATATATAGTAGTCTTAAAGATCTTAGGCTAGATAGATATAGGCAGATTGGCTCTAATCCTTATAGCCCTCGCCTTTCTCTTAACTATGCCTTTAATCCGTTCTGTAACGCCGTTTTAATCCTGTGAATATAGTGCTAATAGCTAGCCTTCTACCCCCTTACTAGCGAGGAAAGTAACAACTTCTGGGTGCTAAAATACCTTGGAATCGGCTTATAGGATACGTGGCCGGACGTCGAATTAGGTCTTATATAAGGTAAAAACGTTTTTTAACGCGTATAGGATAGAGCTTTAGTCTCTTTTTTATAGGTAGTAATCCCACGTATAACCTATATACACGTTTATAACGAATATAATAGACTTATACAGGCCGCCTGCTAACGGCTCCGCCTTTTCTAGATCGTGAAAATTAATAGCTAGGGCCTCTCCGGGCTTTAACGGGTAAAGGGATAGTATCTGCCGGATTTACGTAGGTATTTATAATTACCTATACGCGTTATAGTCTGTTATACGAGGTCCTTTTATCTTTACCCCCTAAGTGGCGTCGACGATCTCTACAAGAGTATCGGTGCCGTAGTAGCCAAGGCGTTCGTGCTACCGTTATACCGTGGTCTTCTGCGGTTACCGCGGTTATCGTGATCTTCTATACGGGTTATCGCGGGGATACTTTGCCGAGACCGCGAACGCAGTGGCGGCTATAGCTTCCGCGCGCTCGATTATATACTGGCCGTGGATATCTAGTAGCTTATAGATAGGCCGGTTATCGGCGGAGCTAACGATAGTATTATTTATAGTGTCCTAGCGGTAGCCTTATAGGCGTAGCTAGCGTTCCGAGACGATATTAGTAACGAATTCCTTATAGTATACGACGTCACGGAGGCGTAGTAGCCTTTTTATGCCTGTTAGAGATTATACACGCAGCTTAACGTCTCCGTATCTAAGGATAGGAGCCTTATAAGTACCCACCTAAAGCGTTAATAAATTAACCGTGGGTAGTCTAACGGCCGTAAAACGGCCTTAATTATTAAAGATATAGATTAACGATCCTAAGTCTAGGATCGCGTAGTGTAATAGCGCTCTGGCTTAGTTAATAGAAAGGGATATCCCCTATTCTTATTATAATCTTAATAGTGTCGTTATACGATAACGCGTTACCCTTTAGGTTAGGGGGGCTCTTAATCTCTCTATCATAGTGACGGATAGGTCCTTATAAACTATAGTAGGCGTAGTATTATAGAGTTAATCTTCCTGGATTTCCTTTATCTTATTAGCGGTAGTAGCTGCTGCTTCCCGCCTCTTCTATATCGCGGTGTCCACGCGGCTTTTAAAACTATAAATACTTATCTTCTTTTCCGCGACCTTTATAATATCCTTACGGCTATACTAGGTATAAGGGCGTATATCCGGCCTTACGTACTAATAGGCGGCGGTAGTATAGATGTTTTCGTATATCTTATAGGGCCTCCTTATTACGGGAGGGATAGCCTTTAAGGACGTATCGCTACGAGGACGCTTTTTATTATCTTTATTATTAGTAGTAGTAGTATCCTTAGTATCGGGGAGGTTCCTAAGGGTGTTAAAGGTGCCTCTCCTAACTCTAGGCTTTATAGCGGAGGATTATAGGCTCTTTATATTACTAAGAACCGCCCTTAAAGCCTTTACGAAGTCGTTAATCGTTAGCTTATTTTCCGTAATCTTATCGTAGTTATTTATTAGGTAGTTATTACTTTATTCCTAGGTAATAGGTCTAATAGCTTTTAACGCGTCTTCTACCTAATAGTCCGCGCTTAATAGCTCTAAAACGCCTATATATTTATAGTATATTATTACTGTTTTCTAGCTTACTACCTAAGTGTCTATATCCTTAGGTATAGCCTTTATAGGTATAGTGTATCGTCGGTATAGGACTAAGGCTTCTTTACGGAGGTTTATAGGTATTAGTCCTATATACGCGTGTAGGAGAGTAATCTAGGCCCGCGGGTTATTTACGGTATTATCCTATAACTAAGCGAGGAGGTTATATAATATAGTGTATATAGTCCTTTTAATATAAGAGCGTATCTTATTAAACTCTTTCTGCTACGCGTTATAGTCTGCCTTATCCTCGCGGTATATACGGCGATCTTATAGGTAGCGCGTGCGCCCCTTTTTAGAGAGGTTATTAATAGACGTGGGCGTCCTAGTCGTTAGTTCTTTTATTATAGCCGTAGCCTTCTGGCGAGCGGCCGTTTTCCTCTTACCGGCGGCCGTGGCCGCCGTAGTAGCGGTCGTGGCGGCGGTGTCTATAGTATCCGTGGCCTTATCGCCCTTTAGCGTGATAGTGGAAGACGGAGTAGCCGTGACGGTAGTGGCCGTGGCCTCCTCCGTGTTAGGGTCCGCGGCGAGGGCTTTATATTTACGAACGTTAGGGGGCATAGGTATAAGGAGGAGATAGGCGTTAGCTTCCTTATCGCTTAGCTTTAGATTAAGGTAGTTATCCTAGTAGGAGGCCGATTTACCGTGTACGGCGCGTTCCTAAATTGCCTAATCCCTCTAGTTAACGAGGGTAGTAGCGGCCGCCTTCTATTCGGCATTAGATACGTTAGAAGATATCTTTACTAGATTATCGTTTATCGGTTAGTTAATTAATAGGTAGGTTAATTAATCTCTTAATTACTCTGATTAGTTCGATAGTAGTTATTTAAGAGTGCTTATATAGACGTGATTACTTCTTTATAGTGAAATAGGGGTAGCCTTATTAATATCTATCGTTTAGGCGTTATAAACCGGCCTTATAACTATCGCACGTTAAATAGGCACTTTAAATACTTAACTTAGTAGAGCAGAAATCTTATATATATGTATTATATTAAGGTATATCTAGGAGAGTCTCTTATACCCTTAATTTAGGTGGTGAAGACTCTGTTATGGGTACTAAGTTATTTGGATCCTATCCGGTCTTTTCCGGTATCCGCCCCTATTATATTCGAAGCCCTTAGTTATAGCGTGGATCCCCCCTGGATCCCCTATAGACCACGTCGTGGTCCGTGTGCCTATGCGACACGTTACCCTTATCGCTACTCTTACCGGCGCTTCTCTATCCCTTCTTTAATAGGGTTTCTCGTAGACTTTTCTACTTTTATTACTATAGCTCTTTCCGGATTCGTTTAATATAATTATCGCTTATCTACACGGATAGCTACTACTTATATTTACCTATAAGAGTATACTCTACTCTATTATAAAGCTCCGGCTTCCACGAATAAGTCCTATTATAGGGGTATTTATACCCCTTACCCTTACCTTTCTTCCCTTTTCTACTACTATCATCGTCTTTGTCGGAGCGGTTACCTAGGGTAGCGTAAACGCTATACCTAATTCTATTAAGGCTAGGTACGCTTATAATCGCGTTAAATTCGTGGCCGTATATTAGAATATCGTTAATTACTTCGTCCTTATTCTTCTTACGGATTAATTCGTGGAACTTAGCCTTTACTTAAGCCGGGGTAAAACGCTGCCTTATTATAACGAGGAAGTTACGGATAGCTATAGAACTCTTGACGTCGTTAACTTTATATTAATAATAGCGCCGGATAAGAGTATTCTACTCCGTATACCACGCTACCACCTTTATATTAGCTCTTCGGGTATCCTAAAGGTGCTTATCGTAGGCTCGACGAACCTCCTTAGCTAAACATAGTACGCTAGGAGCGAAGTATTTCTTTAATTCCTTTATTATTTAGCGTATCGTGAACTAACGGTTTTATTTCCCCTTTTTATAACTAGGGTACTTCTTAATAGCTTCCTTAACGGCTTATTAGTAGGTAGAGGTCTTAATAGTCGCTTTAAGTATATAATTAGCTTTATTAAGTGCCTTAATCGATCGGGCGAGCTTTTAATTACGTGCCGTAACCTTATAGCCTTCTAGCTTAGCGAGCTCGATTAGTTCTAACGTGGTAGGAGAGGTCGGCACCCCGTTAATAACCTAGGTATATTTTTCGCGTAGCTAGTCGATAGATATAGGTATAACGTACTCGGGTCGGTTATCTAGCTACTCCGGCCTATTAGGGTCGAGTAAGGCCTAGACCTTTATACCCTATATATATAACTTAATATAGAAGATCCAATCGGCCTATTACCTAGTAGACTCTAGCCGCGGGATACCGAGCGCTTCGGCGGTAACTTTAAGCTTCGTGGATATAGTTTATAGTAGAGGTTTAGCGAATAAGGGCTTTTCTAAGCGAGAGAGTAAGGTAAATACTCCTTAATTAACTACAGAAATACATGTAACGGGTAGAAATAATATATAGGTAATAGATTAGCTAAAAGTTATTAGTAATAAATACTACCACCTAGGCTTATAACTATTAGATTAATGGGCGTGTGATCCAGCCGGAGCAGAGATTTAATAGATATATAATTATATTCGTTATATAAAGGAAAGAAGAATAGGAAGGTATGGGTGTTCTAAATATATCTACCCCTTTTCTACGCGAGGAATATAGGGCTAATCCAGCTAATAGAAACACAGAAAACAGGCTTACATATTTTCAGTGCGACAGTTATAGCACAGAGTCCGATAACTAGTCAGTCTATCGACAGTCTTATATTAGAACATTATGTTAAAAGAAATTTCTCTGCACTGGCTCTGCTTAGATCAGATTATTATTTCTTACCTAGTAGCCTAGATATAGTGGAACCCTTTGTCTTTACTACAGATACAGTCTTTCTCAGACGCTTTAACTATAACAGGGCTGAGTTATGTGTTAGACAGGACTCTGGCTTTTTCACAGCGTTCTAGGCTGTTAATGTAACAGTGGCATGGCCAAGGGTGGAGGGGATTTCATCGTGATTGGATCAGATGATCTGGTCCGAAGACGGGGTCGGTCGGACTGACTAAGTACATCGAATCCATACCCGGTACAGTATACCTCTTTTAGGGTTATGAATACACCTACTAAAGGTAATGATGAAGTAGTGCATAGTACTTACTTACTAACAGCTCACAATACGTCCTCAGTAGATACTCGAGAAAATAAAAGGAAAAAGACCCTTGTCCACATGCGGTACTAGTGGGCCAAGATATGACAAGCTGGCCAATGGAAACGCCCGACGAGGTTGGAGAGTCGAGCAGACTCTCCTTAGCCTTTTGGCTCTCTCCTCCGTCTCCTGGGCCATCGCCTCGCCATCACTACTCTAACTCCTATTATCAGCACTCTATGCTGGATAGTGGTCGTTTCATCACAACAGCCAGCTCGGCCAATTTTGCAATTCTTCCAACGGCCAAGGCATACAGCTTCACTCGACGGATTTACCTCACCTCTCACACTCCTTGACTGAATTATTCCTTCTTTCTGCCTTGACCAGCTTTCTTCCCTCTGTACAGCCCTTCTCTGCATCATTCATCCCCGACCCCTTGGCCACATTTGAATGCTTTGCTCTCCTCCCCCTTTTCTCCTACCGGCTAGATGCGAGCGATTCGGACCCTTACATGAGGTCTGCTAACAATTATATCCTCTTCTGAGACAAAGTCTTTTTCTATTGGCGAGCACCAGCTTGTTTTCACCGAAAAACCCACCAGGACAAAACACAATCGCCCTCTGCGTTTGGTGGTGCTTTGCCTCCCACTCTCACGGGCTTCTGCCACATTCTCGACCTCATCCTCTCCGCGTTGTTGCCGATCGGTCAACGCTTTCCTCCTTGATATTTTTTCGAACGCTACCCATCAGACCAGCCCGGACTTCCCCCTCCTTCGGGTCGTATCATACCATATTTTCTCTTGCCTTTACCAGCAGGTAACCCCCCTCTCCCCAAGCCTGCCTTTTCTTGAAGAAGTCTTGAATTTTGGCGGTCTCGACCGACCGGCACACGCGTCGTGGTTCGGGGTGCTCGGTCGTCGCCTCTCAAAAAGTCAATTAGTTTTCTTAATTGGCCAGCATGGCGACCATGTCCGCTGCCCCGACTTCCACAGCCACCATACCTTCTTCGACCTTGATCAGTCATGATGCGCTCGACGGGTGGGAGCCTTCGGTGAGATGAGACCTTGCTTTGCTTTTCCCTTCTTCTCCAGCGTGGGCCACTAACCGCATAATCCCACCAGGGCCCTTCCGGAGACAAGCCGTCGCTGCACAACGATGAGAACGCCACCAAACAACGCACAAACGGAAACCTGCCGAATCCTTACGACTATGGCTTCGACCCTTTGCCTCCCTCTAAGAAGAAGTCTTCGAGTGAACACATTCCCTCCGTGAAAGGGGCGCGTTCATGGGATAGGAGCAATAGATCGTCCGACGCCTCGGCCAAGCCCTTCCTGCACGATGATATATCCTCGAGACGAGCCGGCACAGGTGATAAACGCACCACATCAGGCGCGGTGCCGGAGATTGGAGAAGAGGAGGACTCAAAATGGATCCATCGCGACAAGCTGGCCAAGATTGAGAGCCGAGAACTGCAGGCTGCTGGCATCGTAGTTCCTCGATCCCGCGCCAGCAGCAGGCCCCGCAAGGGTCACAGTCGCGAGCGTCCCACTGGTCCGAAACGAGCACATTCTGCTTCTGCTTCGGCCGAGGGCTCGGAGTCTCAAGATGGCAATTTTCCGTCCTCGCGCCACAGAAAGAATTCAACCGTCACTGAGAATCACATCACCGACACCCAGTACCCGAGCTGGGATTTGCGCCGGCCCGAAGAAATCGAGGCGGAGCGCGAAGGGTATTGGATCTCCAGTGAAACCCTGAACGGAGGCTCCAAGATTCCCGTGGCCAAGGCGAGCCCTGTTCCGATTCCCGAAGTCTTTCTCGACCGATCGTCTCCCGCCAGCCGGACACAGAGCGACGCCGCAGGCGAGCATGATTCGATTAGTTATCCCAAAACAAGGTCGAGGAGTGGCAGTGCCAACGCTCTCAACAACCCCGCTCACAACTCTAGACGGTCTGCTACGGACGTTTCGCCCAAGAAAGGCACGGCAACGGGATCACGTAAAACCTCGGCCCCGGTGTCCAAGGCAAACGGTTCGGCCAACGGCCGGCCTAAGACCCGAAGCGGGTCCAACAACAGCAGCAACGGCACGACACGCCCGTCGACGAGGTCGGGCGAGCTAGGCCCCACCATCAGCAACGGCAGCAACAACAACAAGCAACCCGAAGGAGATCCTCCCTGGATGGTCGGGTCCTATAAGCCCGACCCGCGTCTACCGCCCGACCAGCAGCTTCTTCCGACCGTCGCGAAGCGCCTGCAGCAGGAGAAATGGGAGAAAGAGGGCAAATTCGGCAACATCTACGACAAGGAATTCCGACCCTTGACGGACGATGGCCTTCTCAGGCCTCCCGAACCTGCCGCCTCCGGCGCGTCGCAGGACGAGGAGAAGCAGGGGCAGCCGGACGAGTGGCCGCTGAAACCGGAGCAGAAGAGCTCTTCGGCGATAAAACAGGGCACCTCGTACTCGACCATACCCAGAATCTCCGAGAAGCCACCGGGGAGTCCGCTACCGAGTCCTCTGGCGAGCTCACGTCCTCCGACCGCTCAGCCACAACAAGCGTCTGGTCAACAAACCGTCACGAGGGTCCCTGAACCGCCAGGTGAGGACGCGGGCAAAAAGAAGGACGGCTGCGGATGCTGCATCATCATGTGACCTAGTCTGCATCGACCATTGCTTGCTTTTCCCTGTTAATTTTTCTCCTCCCCCATCCCCATACTTTCTGCCTAGCAGAGTCCCAAGTCGCTGGCCGATTACGACGTTATGACCTGTCCTGCGTCATTTTGTTTCTTCCCTCGATTCGCAAAACCCGTCTTTAATTGGTTGATCCCCGCGTGTTCTTAACATTTAAGAGTTTCGGCGTTGGAACCGGGCTTTTTCACAACCGCAAGCCTCGCATGGCAAAGTTATGTTTTCCTTTGTGCCTTTGCTCGTGGTTTCCATGGCATTGCGTATTTCCCACTCTTTTCTTCTTTTCTCTCACCATACCCCCCGGTCCCCCAAAACCGAACGTGTCTCCCCTCTCGAGATCCTGGAGCCACTGGTCGGAAAACTCGAGTATAGATGCCCCATCAGCAGCAGATGAGACTTCTTGTCTTAAGTCTCTGGTACTTATTACATTATTACACAGGGCCTGTGGTGTTGCGGTTTTTCTTCTTTTTTTTTTTCTTCTGCTGAAGGAGTTCTGAAAGGTCATGGCGTCTTTCTCCGTGGAACAAGCGTTATTGCGTGTTTGTTGCGAGACTTTTCTTTGTTCGGAAGCCTCGTTTTTGGATTTAATTTATCCTGATTTGGGGCACGTCGCTCTTTTGTTTTCGTGTTTTTTTTCTTCTTCTTTTCTTTGTTTTTGTTTGTCCGTAAACATTTCAGGATAGGCGAAGCGGAGTAGAGGCTTCCGAACGAGAGGTAGGAGAAGCGAGGAGCCATTTTTGGTGGAAGGGAGTTGCGGGTTTGCGCTAGGAGAAAGGGAAAAAAAGGGGGTTGAGGTACTTACGGGGCGAGGTTGGCTTGGTGGCTTTGACTGAGACCGGCCTGTTGTAGGCGTCTGCTTAGTCTTGATACCCATACTTAACATATATCATTCCTTGTTGTCAAGGGTTCAGACACCCTAGGTGTGTTTTAAAGCTGAGGGTCTTACCGGGTAGGTCACGATATATCCATCGCGACCGACACGCTCAGACATCCCATTATAAGTAAGGTAGATAGAAGGGTGAGTAAAGAACTCAAAAAGTAAGGCTATATTGCTGCATCATGGTTCGAAATGACCGATTGGTATCCTGATACAGACAGAAGAAAAAACTGCGACTCATAACCCGCCACTGCTCATTGCTCTCCGCTTCCCAAAATAAAGCACTATCGCTGGTTTCGTCTCTGTTTATTTCTTCTCTTTCTTTCTCGTCGTCTCCTCTTTCCGTTCTGCCTGTTCAGATCAAAATATCCTCCACGGGACATGGGACATGCCGATTCTCGTTGCATGACCCTTGCTCTAAGGTTTGTGTTTGCTTCGATCCCACCATATCCTCCGTCTTCGGTCCACTGTATCTATATCGTACTTCTTCTTTCTGCTGTGTGCGACGAGAAGACCTCGTCAACAATCTTGGCGCGGGAATTTGAAATTCTTGCCTCTTCTTGCCTCTGTCGAGCTTGCTTCTGCCTCGCATTTTCCGAGTTTCATTGGACCTCCTCACCCTCGTCCTCTTCGCGAAATTGGATACCGCCTTCGACTTGAATGGCGCCTGCAACCCATTCGTTGGCGGCGACCTTGTCCAACGTCCACCTCGTCCTTGCTCGCATCAGGAGCCCCTCTGTAATTTCCATGGCGCCGAGCATGTCTTTCTCCTTGAACTTGGCGATGCTGCCTTCGTGGTTGCCGTCATCGCCAGCATACTGGATCCACCGCCACTCGGCGCGCGCAATCCGATGGCTCGTACGGCTGCGCATGCGGTGACCGTCGTTGCCGGTTCCGGGATAAGGGTCAAAGGGAAGGCGGGATTCGAGTAGGGCGTAGAGCAAGACTCCCAACGACCAAGCGTCCGTCGCACGGCCATCGTAAGGTAAACCCATGATGACCTCCGGAGCTGCATAATCCTCTGAGCCGCAGCGGGTTTCGAGCTTCTCGTCGTCGGCTATACGCCGGGATAGACCGAGGTCCGTGAGAGTGACTACCGAGTATGGGTAGGTGGTCCAGTCGACCGTCGGATCGGCCAGTTCGGGTGCTGTGAGATTTACAAGCACATCTGGATGGGATTGTTTGTCAGCTTCCATGACGGCACGACAGTATGAACGACCGGCGGAGCGAAAGGAGTGAAGGGGAATCCGCCTGTAACGACTTACTCTCGAGTTTGATGTCCCGATGACAGATTTTGCGGTCGTGCAAATATCGGACCGCGCCCACCAGCTCGGAAAACATCCTCCTCAGCAAGGCCGGCTGGAGAACATCGCGGTGGGCCGTGGCCACATCAAACAAGTCCCCACCCGCGCAATGACTGAGAACGAGTATAGCCCTAGACGGCTCAATGTTCCAGGCTTTTAGGTGGACGAGAGATGGGTGATGTATGCTTTGCATAATCTCCAACTCGCGCTTGAGGCTCATCTCGATGCGCTCTTCGCTTGCACCGCCTTTCGGGCCGTGCTCGCATACCTTAATAGCGACTAGACACTTCCGGCGCGGCGAAGGCTTGTCGGAGGTAGGCGTTACGATGCCAGGCTGGCCGGCGATCGGCTGGTCGTCGTCTTCCTCGCCATTCGCCTGGCTCGTGGCCAGCATGACCCGGCTAAAAGTTCCCTGGCCGAGGAGTTTGATGGCTCGCCATCTCCTCCTCTTTCCGCCGTCTCTGTGGCAAGCTTCAAAATACTCGGCCTGCACCTTGGGCTTGCTCTCGGTGGCGGACGGATCGGTTGCATCTTTGGACGACTCGCTCGGAGGCGGAGTTGGGGGCGGTGCGACTGTCGGGGTTAATCCACGCGATTCGGCGAGGTTGGCCTCACGACGAAGATGCGGCTCGCGCAAGCCCGTAGACTCTTCCGGCTTCACGCGGGGTCCTGAGACGGTGCTTTGCCTTCTCGGAATCGACATAGGGTCCGGAACATACTCGCTGACGCTGCGGTTGCGCCCGTGACGCTCGACGGAACCGGATCCTTCTAGTCCCTCGGGTGTCTTAGCCGACCCCTCCGCTCCCTCCAGGCTGGCGTAGGTTTTGCGCTTGGGCGCATTGAGAAGAGCGGCGCCTGACGATTCGCTAGAGGTCGAGACAATGGCCGCATCGGAGGCCGCGTTCGGCATCGGATCACGGGAGGACGACCGATTGGCAAATCGCTTCCAAGGCCCGGGGGAATCTCCGGAGAGGAGGGGTGACGGCAGAGGGGTGACATCGCCCATGGCCGATATCACAGGGCTGGGCACTCGGGAGTTGATAGCAGATCCCGTGCCTAGGGCGGCAGCAATGGCTCTTTTAAAGCTAGGGGTTCGGGAGACGGGATGAAAGGCCGAGGAGAGGCTCCTGCCTAGGGAATCTGACCGAGGCGGGGAGGCGAGGTTGATGTCGGTTACGATCTGAAGAGGGCCGGGGGCGGTACGGGAGTGTTGGTCGGTACCCAGAGGCGGGGGTGTCATGGAATGTGAGTCGTCCAACTGGAACTGACAGTTTGAGGAAGAAGCTCGGTACTGGGCGCTTGTGACTGCATGTTGAAAATTTGAGTGGGACCTCGAGGATTTTAATACTGAAGGAGTTGAATTTCCATTTAAGGATCCATTGATTTCTTTGTTTTGATGTTTAGGAAAAGGCAAAGACGACGCTGAGCCGGTGGGCATGTTTGACAATGCGCCGGTAGTGACGTCGTGGTCCTTGTCGTCGTTCTACCTGCACCTGGGCAAGAGGGGAGGTGAGGCTTCTTGGGATGTCGAGTAGGGTGAGGTCAAAGGATCGGGCGTCGGGCAAAGGCCGCGACAATGGAGATGGTTATTCGAGGGCTTATGCGTCGGAGAGGAATTTGAAGGGTAGTCGAAGAGCAGTCGACAAACGACAAAGTGGGAGGGCCGGATGGCGCAGCAACTGCGCCAACGGGAGGAGGAGGAGCGTTGCCTAGAAGGCTTTCAGAATGACAAAGAGGGCGTCAGCTCATTAATTCGGTCGACTCGAGATGCAGCTATTGAGGCAAATAAAGAACACCAAGTTTGACTCACAGCTGCGCCTCGGGTGCTCGGTCAGGGTGGACAGAGCACCTCCTCGGAAGAGGGATTGGGTCAAGCCAGGCGGACAAGCGTGAAAAGCAGGAACCCGAGCCCAATGGATGCGATGCAAGGAAATCAGACGGGGAAGAGCCACCGGGTTAGAGGTAGTGGGTGACAGAGGGAGAAGTCGAGTCGTGTCGCCTTTGTGGAATTGGAAAACCTTGTCTAACTGGATATGACGAGAGCATGGGGAGAAGGAAAAGAAACAGTGCGACGGGTCTGAGATGTCGTTCACAGTGGCCCGTTAATTAGGTAGAAGTTGACTGCGACCTAGGCTGTGCAAACGCCGTTTTATGGTGGTATCGGCGGTGGGTTCAATTCGAGATTTGCAGTGAATTGGAACGCCGAAAAAGCCTGGGTTGTTTTTATCGCGGTGGGGTGTTCGGGGTTTGTGTTCAGGGTGGGACAAGTCCAATTCGCATATTCGTTGAATGAGGACGAAGGAGAAGAGGAAGGGAGGGTGGGGAGAAGAATTGCAGGTGGAGTAACTCGTATGGAGAATTACATACCTACCTAGGTAGGGAGATAGAAGAGAAGAAAAAAGCATACGTGGGTGGGAAATAAGTGGAAAATCCCACACCCGTGCTGTGAGTTGGAGGGCGGTTTAGACTTATGGTTTGGCGGGTCTCCAGTTGTAGCCTCAGTACGTATCCGTACTCCGTACTTTACGGCTACCGTAACCTTCATCTCATCCGGCCCCTTACAAGCGCTGGACGAACGAGAACACTCATGTGACCACTGTGGACTGGGCTTGGCCACAGGAAGGAAGGACTCATCCTTGGATGCTTCGCTTCGAGATGACAGATGACCCGAGACAGAAACGGAAACAGCACTAGTGTAGTAATCATTAGACAGTGGAATGTCAGCCAAGTCAAGTGACGGCGGTGACAGCCGGCTAAGGTACTAGGCGTGATTAGGTACATGTACCTAGGCGTAAAGTACTGTACTCTAAACGGGGAGAGGCAATCCTGGGGTGCGCTTTCCATTTGCAAGACACTTGGAACGTCTTTGATACAAGCCACTTTATGTACAGAACAGCCAGCCGGGAAAGTCTGTTGTAAGGTATGTGTTGAAGGACTCCGAAACAGACAAGGTAGGCACTACCTGACTACTACCTTACTACTGTAATACGGAGCATATTCCGAAGACTGCAGCCCTCCTTTTTGTTCTTTTCTTTCCTTCTTTCACCCTCTCAATCCTCGTGTCGTTGGCCTCGACTGCTCCACGGTGGCCAATCTCCTCCCATAATTGGACAACGGTGATTGGTGTGTATCAGTACGGATACGTAAGGTAGCACCTCACCATGGGTGTCGTTGAGCATATACAACGTAACATCGGTGACCGAAACTGTCTGCCCGATATAAAGGGACGCAAAGGGTTATACGGCCAGAACAGATCACAAGCTACGTAAATACGCAGAGGAATTGCATGCTTCTTGGTATCTAGGAGGCATCAGCAAACACACATACCTACCTTACGTAGGAGTGGTTTTTCGAGTTTCAGGATATCTACGGAGAGTTCAACTAGACCAAGGAACGCCGGACTATATATATTACACAGGGATTTATTTGGAGGGTGTACTGGTATGTACAAAGTAAATATCGAGACATCCGTCGACCTCGGGACTGAGGGTACACTTAGAAGCACTATATCATCAGTGTCATTTGTTCCTTCCCGACTCGGAGGTCGAGACTACCTTAGACTCCTCCGCTCTGTCATTCGCGAGTAAAGGGCAGCTACGTCTCGGACGCACCTGTTCTTTTCCTCCTAAGGTACTTAAGGCAGGTAACTGCCAGCAAATATCCTGGATACGGATACTCCTTCGCCGCCTTGGCCTGTCCTTTCCTGTCCTTCACTTTGGCGTGCCTCTGACATTATCAATTCCCCTCGCCTTCTCCCGCACACCACCTGAGGCTTTTGACGTCTGGACAAGACCTTGGACATAAACCCAGCCCTCGCTCGTCAGAGGTCACAAAATTTCAGCTCCCAGAAATCGACACCGACGAATTGAGCATCTTTGCTTTGCCGTTCCCTCCTTTCTTTCATGTTCATGATATTGTCTTGTGGATAGACACACAATGATGGTCCTCGCTGCAAGCCGGGGCGCAGCGTTCTCTTAACTTCGTATAAGAACATGAGGCAGGCTTGGATTGGCACGTAGACGTAACGTCGCGCCGCGCTCGACCGGACCGAACTTTGAGAGATGGCCCTGAATTTCGCGATGGATGCCTTAAATCGTCCGCTCATCACCGTCGAGAAACGTCGAATCGAAAGTCTGTTATCCATGATCACAAGGTCTTTCTGTTTTCTCGCTATACTGTGGTGTCTTTGGCTGTTGGCGACTTGTTCAGACGGCATCTCAGTTTGCTCTCCGTTACGCTTGGCGGCTGGCCTGTACTTCCTCTCATCAAGAGGCTTGCTTTCGATGGCCACGGCAACCAAGGTGTCGGGAAGCCGGTGAGTAGATCAGTTACTTGGTCGATTTCTCACAGTGAGTGTTCGGCGAGCTTCACGATGCTTTGCCGCTGAACTGAAAACCCTTACGGTATCCCCAAGTCCGGAGAATAATAGTAACCCGCCTCCGTCCCAGCCACGCTGGAATCCGGTCGGGGTGAGAATTCAGCTCCCATGGCGGATGGCGACGCCGACGGATGTGGCGCCTCCGGCCAATCTATTGCGACCGCCGGGTGAACAGGAACAAAAGTGGCCTTGCCACTATTATACGCGCACGCTGTGGTGGCACGGGGCCAACTCGACATCGAACCCTCGTCGTCGTCGCGGCACGTCCACAGCCACTCAGGCAACTCCCCCATGTCACTGGGCACCGAATCGCTTTCACCGTCGGCGTCTTCGTCGTCATCGCATCCTCGGGAAATGCAAGCCGACTTCTCCGCAAAAGCAGCAAGTCGATCCATTCGGTATTGGTGTACCCGCTCAGCTTTGTCAGGTCTCCCCGTCTCTGCAAGCAGCTTCTCCAGGTTTGCGAGGGCCGTCATGGACAGGCGCTCGTCGGCGTCAGACGTCAGCGCGAGCCTTGCCGCCGACTGGAACGATATGATGGCCGCAGACAAATTACCCATGCGATAATACTTGACCCCCAACTCCAGGTTGATGGCAGCTTCCTGCTCCTCCGTCATCTTATACGCGTTCATATAGCCTGTCAACACTTGCACCGCCTCGTCCAAGCGGCCCTGCCTTTCCTTGCAGGCTGCTAGGATCCCCGCGTGGGATAGCGCCATATCCCCCAGCCACGCATGCCGCTTCCCTGACGCCTCTGCTCGGGCGAGGTGCCTGCTCAGCGTCCCCTCGCAATCCTCGGGTCCATGTCGAGCAAACACGCAGTCGACGTAGTCACTGTAGAGCAGGTGGGTTAGGAAGTTCGCAGGGCCGGCCCGCTCCTCGATCTGGGGAAGCAAGAGCGAATACAGTCGCATCGACAACTCGTGATAATCGGAAAAACTGGTCGCGCTCAGTCGCCTCCAAATGTGCGCCAAAATGTGGTGCGGACCGAGCACGATGGGGACCAGCCCAGCCAGGTAATCGAGCACCAGCCGTAAAAGGTCATGCTTGTGATGCCGATCAAGGTACCAGAGGAGACACACCGTCCTTGCTACGAAGTCGGGACTCTCTGCTGCCACAATCTCCTTAAGCGACTCGAACGACGGGCCGAGAACGCTGTTGATATTGATCTTGTCCCCCCGCATCATGCACCTGTTTACCAGCGCAAAGCTGGCAATAATCCTTTCGAACAGGTCGTTGCTCCGGTTTCCTTGGTCGAATCGGCTGTTTGTGCAGTCCACATCGTACTCGCAGTGCCAGGCCCCCGACGAGAAGGAGCCATCAACATAGTCTCGGAAAAGGCCCAGCACGTTCTCCACGTTCTGCAGTTCGGTAGGTGGGCCGATGCCGGCATGGGGACTGGGCGACGGGGACGGCGTTCGGCAGGTGACCTCGCGTGTCGTCTGACTACTGGGCGCATGGCCAGCGCGGAGCTTAGCCATGAGGGACGGGTTTCGCTTGACGTAGCGCTTGATGTTCTCGAAGTCGACCGGCTGACCACGGATTCGAAATTCGGACGGCTTGTTCAGCGCATCTCGGTCTCGTTTGAGGATGAGGATGGCGAGCACCTCGTCGCCTTTCAGTTTCTTGTCGAGGCCCCACTTCCAAATCCTGGACTTGTACATCTTGACGCTATCAACGAGAATAAGAAAAGGCCACCCAAATCAAGCACACACACACACACACACACACACACACACACACACACACACACACACACACACACACACACACACACACACGTGGTAAAAGAGGGGAGGGGGGAGGGGAGGGGACTCTCAGCGACCTACGTTGCGACAAACTGATGCTCCCTCTCCATAATATCCATAACCTCTTTCAACGACTTCTTCTCTTCCTGGTACAGCCTCGTAATGATGGGCCGTTTGGCCTCCCAGATTTCCGTGGGTACTCGCTTTCGGGCCTTGGTTCGCGAGCCCAGGCTAGCTGTGTCATCGCCATCCGAGTCGGTGGTAGAAGCCTTTCTTTTGGAAGGCACGATCAAAGGAGCCTCCATGGCGGGGTGGGCTGGCCCGGGTTTTTCGATCGGTCGTGAGATACTGAATGTCGGTGAGATGAGTTGAACGTTGCTGGCTGCGCATCGATTGAAGAAGCTGGGTAATTGTCAAGCGAGAAAGCCTCTTCGAAACCTTCGATGATGAACGAACATTACGCTGTCGCTCCAGCCGTTTCGAGACAGCAAGGTCGCTTGGTGGAGGAGCAGGGGGACGGGGGTAATTATATGAACACCTTCGGACATGGCAAGGAACAGGGGGGTGTTCCAGGGGATGAACACGCAGAGTACAGTATGTACGAATACTTCATACCTACACAGCACGGTAACTGCTAATGTACCATGGGGGACCTAGTGCACGGTAGGGCGCCCGGGGTCTTGTTCCCTAGCCCGGAGAACTTGCCCATCTAGGTAGTGCCAGCTAGTCTTAGTCGTGCCAATCAGGGGTAGTCACTGGGCCTTAGCGCCAAACTGTCCATGTCTTCATGATCGAAATGGAGGGGGTTCAACCAGGGATGTTCAACATGTCTCGCAGGAAACCCCCCACCCATGCACTCGTTCGTGATTGTTTCTCTGGGATCTCTCGGACCACCTTGGTGTACAATGTACGTTGTACAAGGTCCGGGGTCGGGACATTTTACCTGCCATTCTACGAAGTACTAGGCCACATGGATGGATTGCGATGGGAGCCTGCAAGTGACGCAGAGCAACATACACGTTGGTCCAGATGCGAACATGGCCTGACGAGGAAGAATGGGGTTGCCACGTCAGAACTCTTTCTTGGTGGTTAAGCGAGCTGCTGCTTGCGACCCAAGCGCGATTCGGTCATCGGGCACCTTATGTACTGCGGATGTCGCGAGTCGTACCATGCAGCCCAGCAAAGGCCCAGAGGAAGGAAGACGCCGCAGTCGTTTATTTCGTTCTGCACCAGCTTCAGCGTCAGCAGAAGCGCAATATGGGCCACCGTAACCCCCATTTAGCCGCCATATCCGCAAGATTGCTGCTGGCTGCATAAATGATTATTCCACTCACCCACACGGGTACGGGATTGCTTCATTTACGGGATATCTACTCCGTACCCCCATACGATCAGTCTCATTGTGCCGTCAAGGGAGCTGTGGCGGGCACTTCGCCTGCTTCTGCCAGCTATTCATTCGACTTGGCTTTTGCTGCCGTATTCACACGAGTACGGAGTAGGTAAGGCGCTGTGGCTTTCAGAATGACTAGAAACAGCAGTGTTTTTCCCGCCATGGTGAATGTAAAGAAGTCACGGCAAGTATCTTGGTGTTGTTTGCAGTCAACGCAAAATAAACTACCTAGCTGACAGGTCTGTACTGCGAGAACGGGCGGGCGGGCGTGCAGTATTTCGTACGAAGGAGAGCCTCATCTGCGCAGCAACCCACGAAGGCAATTCATGATTACTGGACGGCATCCAAAGGGGAATCCGCAAAAGCCTCGGCTGAGAGTTCAGGAAGTTGCAGTCTTCCGCCCCCCACCACTACGACCGTTCGTCCATCCCGGCTTCGGCGCCTGTGGCAAAGATCCTTTTCTCATTTCACGCCTTTTCGAATTTTTCCGTGTGCCTTGCATTGGTTCCCTACACATTAAGCCTCGGCAGCGTCAGTCAAGAAGAAAAGGATCGATCGTCGTCTTCCGTACCTCTTTTCGCCTCCTGATGGTCTTGTATCTCCGATTGACTGCGAAAACGCAACGGCAGATGTACTAGAGGCCGTGGTGCGCACGGATAAGTACTACCCTGGAATTCTTTGATGGGGGTCGCTTTACTCTCCTGGTCTAGCGAGTTGGAATGCCCGCTTGACATAGTGAGACTCGCGACCTTGCAATTGTGAGACTACAGGAGTCAATGATGTGAACAATACAATGCATGCAGGCATACATTCAAGATTTCATTGATTTAGCCCCAATACGTAGGTAGCTACCTACTGTAGCCTTAGGCGACCGACCATCGTCAACCCTACACACGGGGTCGGATAGTTATTCTGTCGAAGTCGGCGAAAAGTCCAAGACGATGCGACAGTCGACGAGAAGGGACGACGGTCCTGACCAGATTTCGGCCCCTCTGGCACGGTAGCCCCCCGCGCCCCAGGTCCCCTGTAATGGACAAACCCGCTGGGTCGCTAGCTGGTCATCCTCGGCTTGGAAGAATTGACGGGTGCGGAAAACGACGAATCAAGAAACCCGAATCTTTGCTCTATCCCTCTCTAGGACCATGCCTGGCAATTAGGCAGGGCGAACCAGCCCATGTTAAATACAATCACTAACTAATTACTCCGTATACCCCGTGGTGCTGACAGTTTGCGTATTCCGACAAACTGGCCAAGCTCTCTATCCTATCAAGCGCACACATGATATGTCACGATGGGACTTTTGTTCAGCCCACTTACTCAACTTGGCTATCTTGATCTGACTTCCCCTGGGCCCTGTCCTGCATCCTCCTGCTACTCCTCTCTCGTACCCGTCTCTTTCTCCGTATACAACTGTACTCCGCTCGTCTGTTGCCCGTCACTCACATCATAGAGAATCACAGGGAGCCAAGGACGCGCCAAATCTCCCGGAGAAAGCCCCCGAAAGTCCCTTACTTTTTGCTCATGCGAGTTCTCCAGCTATCACTCGTCGCTGATATCCAGCATGCCGGTTTTAGGCAGGTAGAGCGCCACATTACGGTTGGGACTTGCATCTTCTTTGGCTCGTCTTCCCTCGTCTACACCATCGGCCGTCTTTGCAAATTGGCCAAGGGCTGATCGGTTAGACCCAGTACAGGAGCCGATTTCCGCTTCTTGATATTGGGATCCTCTCGACAACGTAGTCCACTCTGAAAAGCCTTCGCCGCTATCTTGTCTTGAGCCACGAGCCGACAAAAGGGCGGGGCAATATCCCGAAGTTCTTTTCATCTTTTCTTCGTTCTTCCTCTGTCAGTCAAAGTCGACATCTCGGCACTCCAAGCACAAAGTGCCCTTCCTTATTCGGGGGCTGTTGTTGAAGGACTATATATCAGGTCCTTCCTCCGTGGTTCAAGACGATGTGGCAGCAGTCAGACAACCCGCTTCACTCACCTCCCCATCCCTCGAACCCTTCGACCGACCCAGTTGGGAGCTCTGTCTTTACAAAAGAGGAGGACGACGACGCCCTTCTGCGGAGATTGCAAGAAAACGCCGTAAGTGCTGTATTGGAGAACGTCGATGCCACCGCAGAAAGCAATGACAAAAGTCATAAGAACTTACCATGCGGTAATGAATGTTAACTGGCAGGTACTCGCAGACCGCCGCGCTTCTCGACGTTACACCGAACGCTACAGCCATGGATAAGAACGGCCAGCAAACGGGCACCGTGAAGGGAACCAGATCGGATAGCAAGGGAAACCAGCCAGACCCGTACGTGGGCATCTTCGACGGGCTCCTCCCCAGGATCGAGACCCGCGGGCAGAGCAAGCACCCCCCGAAGCGCGTCAGCAAAAGACAGGAACACGGCTCTCGTCAAAAGTCCGTTGGGCCAACCAACCCCCACAACCCCACCAGTCAAACCGACGAGAAGGCGCAGGAGTAGCACTGATACCGATACTGATACTGATACGGTGGCAGTTGAAGATGAGGCTGCACGGGCGGCGCCGAGCCCTCCCCAGCGAACCCGGGACGGACAAGCGACGACGAGGAGAGAGAAGAAGACACGGACCGCCAAGCACCAGCACCAAGGACCTACGACATGCGCTCCTCCGGATCCTCTTCTGCTCTTGCTGCGACGGCGATGGTTTGTCCCAGCATGCCGCGCCTGCCCCGTTCCCTCTCGAAAGCTAAGCGCGCGTATGTAACGCATCTCCTGCCGCACACATGCAGCAAAGCCCAACAGGTTTCCCGTTGTTGGAGACGGAGGGGATGGGATGCTGGTTTCTTATTGACCCGCCAGCGGCATTCCTGCCAGGATGGAGACAAACAATTCCGAGGGAATGACATGCAGCATCAAATGCAGTGGGAGAGGACAGAGAGAGGGTGGGTGGGCGGGCATGCTAGACGCCGGACCTGGTAGGTGCTTGGGTTGGCATAATGATGGAGATGTGACCAACGAGAGAGAGGAGGATTTAGGGAGTGGGGACAAAGGAAGTGTGGGATGGATACAACGTATTTTGTAGAGCCCCGGATTCCCCTGGGGTTGAAATTGGGTGGGTACCTTACCTAGTGGTGGAATGTTCCAGGCTGGGTTGGGGGCTTTAAAGGGCAGCTGGCGGCTTGGCCGATTGCGGTACAGCGGGGAAAGGGAGGAGACTGGAACAGTTATCCGTACAACGTACATAAGGGGGGTCATTTGTACTCCTATATTAATAATCCCCCCTTTGTACTCGAATACTTTCCTCTGCTTCGGTTCTGAATACGGGGTTCAGAGGCGACGGACAAAGTAATTAGTACGGATAACCAACCAAAAAAGATGGGTTTTAGTAGGAATCAAAAATTAATAGACACTCGTGTTAAAGAGTAGAGGGGAAAGGGGATTTGAATTATAAGAATGTCCCCAGTTAGTTCCTCAAGCTACATACCTTAAGGTAGTTACAGTACCAGGTATTCATCTTCTTGAATGTCCCCCACCATTTTCGACCTACACGCAACACCCTAATATCAGCGCAGATTCTCCAGAGTTGCACAGTGCCGGTTCAACCGACAAGCTTGTGGTGCCCGTGATGTCTAGTAGAGGCTGGGTTTCAGCCGTGTAGATCGAGCTTTCAGTTGCTGCTGCGAAGCAATTGATTGTCGGCGACCTTCGAGAAGACGGTGGGTAACAGAGCGGCGGCGTGTCCGAGAGATATTCTACTGTACACGCGTAGTAGAGGGGTCCATATACAAGCGTCGACATAATTTTGACCGCCGGAACACTCGAATTGTTTCAGTCTTCGTACCGCACGGAGTACGCACATATCCGTACTTCAGAGGGAGGGTGGGCGGTAGTCGTAATGACTTCTACGATCTAATCGCCCGAAGGAGGGGATTGTTCAGGAGTCGTTCAGTAATGCCGGAGCCATCCGTCTTTTCGAGCCAGACCGCAGGTGCAGATCGAAGTTCAGGCAGCAGGCGAGCAGGGGGTAAATCATGGCATGTCAGCAGGGGTGGCCGCTGTGGGACTACGCTAATGCAACCAGATAACATGAAATGTCGGCTGTAACCAGCCTGCCCAGCCGGCGAGTCCGACTGTTTGAGGAGCGAATATCAACTGCCCATTCCCCAAATGAAAAGCAACGCGATGACTTATTACGGATACATACATGTACATCGCAGGGGCTCAAAACGTCGCATACTGCCGCCTATTCTACACGTGTGTGTATGAACAGATTCCCCTGTTCCCTTTCCCGGCAAACTTGCTGTGAAATGAAAAGAATGAAAAGGGTCCTCTTCTCCGCCTCGGCCTTACTCGCTCCCGCCTCTTCCCCATGCACTCCTGATCAGAGGTAGGGCGGGCAATTGCGGGGTGGTGAAAAAGGGGCCCCAATCTGCCGCTTCGCGATCACATGTCGGGACTACAGGAGACGTAAGTACATGAGGCGGTATTGAGGGATGCTTGCGGCTGGTTGGTAGCTATACGACGCTTCTCGCGGAAAGATCAAGAACGAGGCCCATGTAGGTAGGTGGGTGTGGTAAGCTTGATGGGTTGGCTGAACGACGAGCCCCTTTGTTCCTCTCTGTCAACGAGCACATGACGTTGCGCATCGATGGAGGGAACGGGACGGCACGTCGGAAGAACACTAATTAATTACTGATATACCGGCCGAGACAGGCGTCTTTGACCGAGTTACCGTAGGAGGCCTCGCTTATTTGTCTACTGTCTCCTCACTGGTTACCTGGTTGCTGGGTAAGTGTACGATCCAGCGGCATTACATCACGGTCTGCATGGGAGATTTCTCACTCATCCAGCCTGGTACGGCAGGTGAAGCAGGCCGTCCGCACACAGTTCCTTCGGACGCAGGTGGGCGGCCTCAAGCCTAGGTTTCCAAGCCAGTCAGGTCCTTATACCCAACGATATAAAGGCAGATATATAGCAGCATCACGACAACGTCACTCCTCACCCCCAGAAAGCGATTCATACGAGACGTCTTCTAGCACATCACAATCTCCCCTGTACTGTGTACAGACTGCAGAGTTGATGCATATGTACCAATGCCAGTAAGGTCGATTTATTGCCGCACCGAGGACCAACGCCCTCTAGGTACGTCAAGGCAACGGAGTGTGGCTACTATTACTCTTGATTCGATAGCATCTCGCTTCTAAGCGCCTGGCGGCTTTCCCCGGAAGACGCCGACACGCGATCTGGGAACAGCAGAAACATCTCTTCTTGCACAGCCTTCTTTCGCCAGCCATGGTTCTAGATTGGTTAGTTCCAAGGACGCACACCATCTAATGTTCCGAACACCATACTACGCTCCTTCTGTGCCGCTGAGATGCATGGAGGTAGGCACCAATACCTTACGCTGTATGCATAAGTTACGGAGTATTAACTGTTTCGAAGCTGACCCCCTGCCCCCCACGGAACCCCCGAGCCCACACCAGGTCCATTTCGCGGCGCACCTCACTCCTAGTCGGGTGGGGTATTCACCGAGGGGGTCTACCTCCCATCTCGTAGATATGTAACTCGACCACGTTACTCCGTGCTCATGTACGTGTACTTTCCACTTCATGATCGCCGCGTCTGGCAAGTCCCGTTTCCCCGCTAAAAGAATCCCAACCATGAATAACCCCCCAGGTAAAGAACAGCAAGTTTTATCGTTTTGACAAGCAAAGATAGATGGAAGTGGGGGTCGCGGTGCAAACCAAGAGAAGCAGCAAGAACCGTCGGACGAGGAGCTCATTCATGGTACGGACTAATTACGAAATACGACCCTGCCCCCCAAAACAATGGTCGAGCTTCCTTCAGATGCCGAGAGGATTCAGGAGTTGGACAGGCAGGTATATCATTTGCCTGCCCATGGTCCGCGCCCCACATCACTCTCGAAAGGATCAAGACGAGGGTTGACGCGCAAGCAGTTCATTTCATGCGCACGTTCCTCACTAAGGTACGAAGTAGTTCGGACGAAGCAGGCAGGTCCATGGCCTATGCCGGCGCTTAGCTCGCTACGGAGCCGCACTCGGCTAACGTTCTAAGCCGTGATAGTATTGACTATCTGTATGTATCCGTAATAAAATCGTTAGCTTTTTCACCAGCGATTTAAGGCGGTGTGCCCGAGCCGTGTGTCTCGGACTTTCAGCCACATGAGGGCACGGCAGCATTTCGGAGCTCTCTTGAACCCGTTCCTGATGGCTATCGAGTAACGGATAGACACTACGAATCACTGGTACGAAGTACTTATATACTTACGATGCGGGTCAAGGCGCCTGGATAAGGTAGCAATGAGTTGCCAACAGTTACGAAGTACCTGCAAAAGCAGTCTCTAACATATACGAAGTCTGCACCGCTCTCCTCTCCTTCTCGCGCATTATCTTAGTAATACCGTACTCGGAACTCTCTCAAGAGGAACGTGCACGCTGTCTGTTCCCGACGCCCGTCCTGTTGGGATCGCACGGTGACACAAAACTGACTACATAAACAGGGACGGCAGATCGGTCTGCTTGGCGTCTGCTTGACCGACCTGACCGGGGGCAACGAGCTCAGCCCCTGGAGTCTTGACCAACCGAGGCTCGTGTTGCTCAACCCGCTGGTTTTGGCATCTTTGTGGCGTTTTCTCGACGTTATTAGCAAGCATCTCGTTATCCAGCATCTTGAGAATGCTGGTCCTCCGGGGGGTTCATGGTTTCATTGCTCGCGACGCTAATCCTCGCGTACCGTCATGGGCGGCTCGTTATGATTGAATAGACTGGGTGAAGCTCAACGAGTATGGCAACATCATGGAAGGAGCTTATCATCTAAAAGATATCCGTAATACACCTCGAGGGACCTGAACAATCTTCGAGAGCTTGGAGAAAGGAGATACCTAGGTACGAAGCATTAACCCATACTGTACCTTACGTAATTCATTACTTCGTACTCCGACTTCTCTTTAATAATATCCCGAGTTGATTGATTACATAATGCATGGGGTTTTCGCGTACCTTGCCCCGCAACGCGTGCCGTCGCGTCCCCGATCCATAGACGCCATCTTCAGCTTCGCGTTAAACAGACCACTGGGTAGATTGGTCTCTCATTTGCTCAGGTTGTTTGCGATTTGTGAACAACGGGAACTGGATTGACATTTCCAAACGGCCAGAGAGGACGACACTATAGCCATTCACCACCCGACTGCCTGCCATCTTCCCTCTCTCCAGTTGCCCGTCATGTTGCGACCAGACTACAACCGGATCGATCCTAAGAGGCGCAACGTGGTCGACCATCGCAAGAAGCAATTTTCCGAGGCTGCATACAAAGAGCAGAACTACCCCTATCGCCTTAATTTTTACCCAGATCCTCCTACCGCCGATATCACTCTTGAGCAGTTCGAGCAATGGGCTATTGACCGGCTACGAAGTACTGTTGAACCTTCACCATTTCCCCTAGTGTCACAACCCTCCTTGTCTTCGGGCACAAATATAACCTCGTCAAAGCTGACATATTTCCTCTCTGCCTCAACCCGCAGTCCTCGCTGAGCTGGAAGCATGCTCTTTCCGCAACAAGTCTCCCGCCGAAGTAGCCACACATATGAAACCACTCCTCGACAAGCATCTCCCTCTCGAATCCAACTCGTCCCAGTCCTCCCAACTCTTCGCGCAACGTCAGAAGGATCACTACAGCCATTTCATCCTCCGCCTCGCCTTTGCCTCCACCGAGGACCTCCGCCGCCGGTTCTCTCGCGTCGAGACCATGCTCTTCCGCCTGCGCTTCAACTCGGACGATCTCGCCGAGCGTAACGCCTTCGTATCCAGCCTCGACCTGGACTGGTGGGAGACCGTCTCCGAGGACGAAAAACGGGAGTTCGCCTCTCAGTTCGCGAGCATGAACTCCACACGAAAGGCTGCGGCCGAGGAGGAGACTTGGTTCAAGGTGGACTGGCAACGAGTCCCGGAGCTGGTCGAGCAAAGAAGGGTGTTTCTAAAGGGCGGCAAGGCGTTCGTGCCCAGCCGTGAGCAGGCCAGCATGGTTATCGGCGAGTTCAGTACTCGTCTCGAGAAGCAACTTGAGGTGCGTTCAACCGTTCCGTTCGCCCATTTCCCTCTCTCTCGTGGTAGATCGAAACCTTCGGAACGTTTTGGAACGCTCTTGGTCGGGGACGGCGACAGGGACTAACCTGCAAAATTCTGTGTAGCTCACCGCCCGTGCCCTTCCTCGCTTGGACGAGGACGAACGTCTGACGCCCATCCTCGACCACCTCTCCAAGAACTTCATCACTCCGGATGCGTCCTATCTCTCGGGGTCTGCTACCTCCGTCGGCGGTGATATGTCGGCCCGCAACGTCGACTCCCTGTCTCAGCATTTCCCTGCCTGCATGTCCCACCTTCACCGCTCTCTCCGCCGCGATGCTCATCTGAAGCACTACGGCCGCCTTCAGTACACCCTCTTCCTTAAGGGAATCGGCCTCAACTTGGAAGAATGCTTGATCTTTTGGCGCCAGGGCTTCCGCAACATCACGGACGACACTTTCAACAAGGAGTATCGCTACAATATTCGCCATTCTTACGGCGATGTTGGAGGCGACTCTAACCGTCGGGGCGGAGGCTATAGTCCCTTCAGCTGCCAGAAGATTCTCACAGAGCACCCGCCCGGTCCCGGGGAGGCCCACGGTTGTCCATACCGCCATTTTGACATGGATAATTTGAACACTCTAGTGCAAGCCTTGGGCGTGTCGGATAGGAATGTGCTACAAGGCGTGCGAGAGGACAAGGAAAGCCAAAAGTATCACATGGCTTGTAATCGGTATGTCACTGGCTCGACTTTTCTTTTTTTTTTCCTTTTTTTTTTCTCGCCGCGCTATCCTCGCGCCCGTGGAGTGCAACGATTTATTCATCCATCCCCTTCCCTCTTTTCCTCTTGCGTCCGTTGCCAAGGGGGAAAATCTACCAATGAGGGATCAATTTCCAATATCCTCCGATGCTAATCGTTTGAGCCAGGGTCTTCGAACACCTTCACAAACAGGAACTCAAGAAAGCCAAGGACGAAGGCATCTTCACCTCCGCACAGCTCGAGACCATCGTTCACCCCAACGAATATTTCAAGCGAAGTTTCTTGCTCAAGAACCTGGACAAGCCCAAAGACTCATCAGATGTCAAGGTGGAAGGCTCCTGATATACGTGAAGCACAGACTGTGGTTGCGTTTCTCCAGTTTATCCATTGGGTTTATTCGGATTCCACAGCTGAGGAGCACACCCAACGACGCGCAGTCCGCAGTCGGACGCGTTGCGGCAGTGTCCTCGTGTTACACTATGATGGTGGTGAGATACGAGTCCGCACCTATGACGAGTCGCGGTGTATATTAAGAAGCGATCAGCTGCGCTGCGTGAAAGGGGCCCAAAAGGCCCAACTCGTTCGTTTGGAGCTTGCATCAGCGGCAAGAAAGTTGGCATGCATGGGGGTTACAACGCTTCCAAGAGAGATTAGGAAACGATGAGCTTTGGGCGTCTGGATAGTATGCACCGCTGGTGCATCCCTGGCACGGGTACATACGGCTGTATAAGACGGAAGGTCAGGATATCTTTAAAGGCAGGACATATTACGGCGAGGGATGATTTGTCGGGAGCTCGGCGTTTGAGGCGTCCGCTGCTAGGCCTTAGTCGGTTTTGGGAGCAGCTTATTCTTTATTTCGAACTAAATTCAAATGAATCCCAGAGTCAGATGCATCTCAGGTCGTGGGAGGTTTTAGTGCCGACGTACTCTCATAGCAATCTACCCAGGGTCTCCGACACTGAATGCGTTGGCCATAACATCGACGGAGTGCACAGCCCATTAGTTAGACTTGGACAAATGACCATCCGAGATATTCACTGGTTTAAGTGGAACGAGGACACCATCGGGAGAGACCATAGACAGATCCACGAGTGATTCACGAGACGATGGTTAGCCTTACCGACCTGTGCTTCATGCTGACCGAGTCCGCTGCGTTAAACGGAGACGGAGAAGTTCGCAAACTAATCATCACCTACCTCCCGTATTTCTGCCTCTCATCGTGGGAAAAACGGGGAAGCGACGGCGCCATGGGCGATGACCGGGCTGTCCATACCATTCAGTTTGGCCAAGCCCACGGCAGCCCTCCCCCAACCCCTTTCTTGGCCGAATCTCGTCGAAACCTGTAGAGGAGGCAAAGGTCCGGACTGCGTTCAACGAGCCAGTCCACTGGACAAAACGACGGAGCCAGGTCCGAAGCAGGTCAGTTTAGTACACCACGAAAGTGGACCAAACTGGACGAAAACGGCTCGCTACGTTGTACATCCCGACCCCGAAGCTGGTCCGACGGGGGTGGAGTATAGGGAATTACCTATAGGAAAAGGAAAGTTCTGGGCCCATCGGGATCGGACGATGCTTCTAGTTCCACCGGTCAACACACTCCACCATCTTAGCGCCGTGCTACCCCGGAGACGGAGGAATCGGCCTGAATAGAGTCGGATCAGCTTTTGAAACTGTTCAAGGCCCCTTTCTTCTTCTTTCTTTTTCTTCCCTTGCCGATCCTTCGAAATGATTGCAAGGAACACGGGAATACACTTATTGGGCATCCATGGGCCAAAGACTGCGAAGCCCAGAAAGGCACAAGATCTGCATCCCCCGATCGAATCGACGATGCGAGTTGAATAGGAAAGGACCGGCGCTAAGATTGCTTATAGCGGTCCCCGAAAGGTGGGTTCACATTCCGAGGCGAGGAGGGGAGTTCGGAGCCGTGGAGTTGACGGAAACCCCGAGAATCATGGACTTTAAAGTACCTATTCAAAGTAGACTTGAGAGTGGCCGGTGACGGGAGCAGAGCTTTGGTGGCTCCTTAGCGGCGACTCCTTGCTTTGGAGTCGGCCGTCTTCTGACCTAATCTCGAAGCGGTCGCATTATGTATACCACCTTTTGCAAGCATGAGACGAGGAAGGCATGCGCCCGTATGTTAGAGACAGGTTTTACACCTGCACCGAAACGAATGCTCCAAATACACCGTTTGGTATAGGGTCGGGCGTGTGTAAGTCAAGTCCCCTGGTCGGATGTAGCAAGAGACCCTGCAGAGTGGAATGGGGTGGATTGGTGCTCCTATTGGTTCCAAAATAATGTCAGTGTGTGACCTGGGCGACGACTTGGGAAGCCAGGGCGTCGTTGATCTCGATAAGACGCGGGTTTGGACGCCAAGTGGGTGGGTATGTTGTGAAGATCCTAAATCATTAATTAGACTGCGGGACGACAAGAGCAATTGCGCCCGCAATGGACGTGTGGCCTGTTTCATCTGGTTACCGGCGACTGATTAGATAACACCGGAGATGAATGAGCCATATTCTGCTCCATCCGAGTTTCCGCTGAAGAAAGGGGCCCATCGATGTTTATGACCACTGATCGTATCTTGTGTGCGCCGAGATGGCTGTTGATGAAGCACAGGCCGCACAGCACGAGGACCGATAAGCCCGATGCTGCGATGGCGAGCATCTATCTGCCCGATGATTGGATAACAGACAAAATTGGTGGTGAAACCGAGAGCACAGGCGAGCGAGACGATAACACAGCAGAACGGAAGACGAGAAGATCGAGAACGTGCAATTTCCCAAAACAGAGGCCATGGGGCCCTTTCAATGATCGAGAAATTAGTGAGCCATCTGGACGAGTTTTGACTTATGGCGCCTCCGATTGGCCGCTAGCCGTATGCGTCACCCGTTTCCTTTCCGTTCTTTTTTCCCTCCTCTTTTTTCCCCACTCTTTTATACTCTTTTTCATTGGTAGGAAAAACACCGGCATGTTTCGTGTCTTGATGGGACGATGACACAATTGGATCCTACAAACATGGCAAAGTCTGTTCTCCGCTGAGAGAGGGGTACAATACAGCGCCCGGCAAAAAGTATTTGAACACGCCGATGTACCATCGACCCACAAAATGCCAGGCTGCGGCATATGGGCTTACTATCTAGCCTCAAATACGTAGGAGTGTTCAAATACTTATTTCCCCCCACTGTACGTCAGGGGCCATCCCAACCGTTCAACAAGCAAAAAAAAGTGTGTTGTAATATTTGCACTTCTCGTAAACTGAGGCTGTTACACAGACCGAGAAGAAGGAGGAAACGCGAGGGAGAAATCGGGTGATTACACAACTCAATCAACACAGCGCCCAGCCTGACGGTTTGAGCGGATGGCCTGATGACGACCCCGTTGCGAAATGACAGGGCGGTTGAATTCATGTTATTATTTTGCGAAGCGGTACTTAGGCAGCCCGTTCCAGTTCTCGGAGGCTTGAAACGTGTCCCCACAATCAAGTCCATCAATCCCGCGAGAAATGGCATAGGGATGCTTGACATGACTGTACCTGGGAAGTATACATATGCCATCCAGTTCCTTCAACAGGTTACAACCGAACCCAAAATCTAAGGTAAGGTAGGTTGAATCAGTCGTCCAAGTGTCCATCGTGGACAGGCCAGACCGTTCATATTCGGGCTGAATAGTGTGGGAGCTAAAAGGTGGGTCCCAAAATATACCTAGGTACTATTGGACCAAGAGGACAATCCATGGTGCCGTCTTCGTTCGCCATTCAGCTGTTATGTCTGGTGTGTTACCTTCAGCCTCTAGTTCCTCCGTGGATCAGAGCATCATACACACATCGTACATAGTACCTATGGCGATGCCCGATGGTGATGCTAATAGCCATGTTTTCTGTGGGTGGATAGAGCCATGGCCATGGCCAGGCTCACCTCCGCTTTCTCTACAAAGTATGATCATCCTTACAACGTACTTGCTCGGTACATGGATGGCACACTAGCTCCAGCCGTTTGTAAGCTCCGGTTCTCAGCACAATTCTTGGACCTCTTGGCCCGGATTTGATTGTGGTGCCTAGATATACGGGTATGTGTCGACTCCTAGCATTACATCGTACGTGTACGAAGGCTATATCAATCCAACCTTTCCTCCCACGCTCCCGTCGTACGCATGTTACAATATTACCTGTTCCCCCCCAGTTCACACGAGAGGCGAAGGTTCGGAACGATCTCTACGGCCAAAATCGAAACCCGCTCGGAATTCTAGAAGTCTGCCAGGCATACAAAATCGGCAAAGACTGATACCTACCGGTCCGACTGCAATTGTCGAACACAGCACGTCTCTAGACAATATGAATCAGCTGGGCCCATCAGCTTGACCACGACTCAGGAGACCACCGCTTGCAGAACTGCAGAACCCGACCGTGTGAAAACTTCACTTCCTCTCAACTTTTTATTAGTGCAGCACCGCACCCATCGCAGCAAAGAGCCAGACAACTTCTTACCCTTACGGCTTTCTCTTTCCGCCGCCTCCTGCTTCGTTACGTCGCACCTACATAGCGTACGGAGTACACGAGCTGCGAGTTATATCCGTATATATATATATATATATTCCATCTGCGGTCTTGCTGCACACGCCCCCCGGCCCTCTCACCCCCCCGCCTCCTATCTTCTCGTCGCACTCATCATAAGGTTGCATCTTACCTTGGACCTAGGCAACCTTGTCACCACACAATTCCGCAGAAACTTCGATTTTAACTTACGGATAGAAAAGACCACTGGGCTGTCACTTTTCTTCTTCTACTTTCTTGTCTCGTGGTTTTCTTTATTCTCATCTGAACCCTTGGCTCGCCCCGGGCTTTCATTCATCTCCCTTATTCTTTCTGCCTGTGGCCTGTGCCTGACAGTGGTGTACGGATACATTTCTACAAATAACATCTTACGTCTTACCCCCCGACCTTGCCCGACGCAACCCTGGTACCCTTGTCAGTGCCATTTCCTTTCGTCCTCTTTCTTTTCCTCCGCTGGCAGGTACGTAGTATCCCCACTATTTCGTATCTCCTCTGTACCCCTGCACATTGTTTGGGCGCAGCCCTGCCTTGTGCTGCCTTGCCCCTGTCCTTCTCCACCAGTGTTGTCACATCCTGTGTAATAAAGCATATGACCCCCAGGGTCGATCTTTCTTAAAGCCCCCCCCCGCCTTCTTATCCTCTCCTCACTACGCCTTTCTTCAAGCCTCTCTGTCTCTACACTATCTCGACGAAACACATGGACAGACCTCGCATCCAAAGATAAATCCTAATCATCACGCACAGCCACGCCTCGACCAACACTCCCAAATACTCCTACGCCTACCCACTCCATCCCCACGATTGCACTTATCATGTCTACCACCCGTCCCGCGGCCGTTCACATCGGGAGTTCCTCATCCTCATCCGGTTCCGATTCCGACCTCTCTACGACATCAAGCCGTTCTTATATTCCAAACATGGACTCAGTTCCCGTCACGGTCTCGGTCGAGACCATCCGCTGTATGCGTTGCGCCGCCTCCATCGAAGTGACGTCCACCGATGACCCTGGCATCTACGGCATGGTTCGCATCTCAACAAATTTATATTACTGCGATCGTTGCGCAAAGAAAACTGGCTTCAAATGAACTCCTTTCCCGACAACGAAATGCTAGAGCAAAACCATTAGTCAACATATCCGAGGCTTAGCACGATCAGCATCATACCCGCTCGAAGTATATTCCCGCCGAAAGTCAACCACCCGGCCGAGCCTTCTCCGCACCACACGCCATTTGAGTCGACACTGACGGATGGCGAGGCGGTGACATGAAAAGAAAAAAATAATAAAGATAAGACAAGGGAAACCCCGGGCCCTCTCCCGACTGCCTCATGCCGGTGCTTATCGAGCACCTGCCATCGTCACATGCGGATCTGGTCAACCAACATCTCAAGCCCTGCAGAATGCGCAAACCTCCGCATGCCGAGGAGGAAGCCCGTCCAGGTTCGCCGAACTTGCTACCGCATTTGGGTGCGAAAAGCGGCAAATTCAGGGGCTAGAGGGCGGAAAGCCCTGCTCTGCCGCCAGCGCTGGGACTACCATATCCTACGATTGTGGGCCATCTACAACAACGACCGCTTCGACGTGGCCTTCCACAGCGATAAGGGCGACAGCGACTCAGGGCGGCCCATTATGCGCCCTTGAACAAATGGAGCGAGAAATAAAATCCCATCTCCAAAATGGCATCCACCGGATGCATGGACTGTCCCTGACAGTTGTTTGCTCCGGGACATCCTATTGGCCACGTCGGGAACAGTCGTCATTTCCCTCACGAATCTCAAACGTGGCAAAGTACCGGATAGCCACAAATCGATAACAAAAATCCACGTGATTTTTGTTCTTTTTATGCGCCTCTCTCCCTATCTCTTCTTTCACTTATGTTGTTCATTGAACATTCATGTAGTGTTGGCTGAAGACAAACCTTCCAAACATCAAACGGTCGCCCTCCTTTGTTTTCGGTGCAGCCTTTACACGTTGCCGGGCCGTGCTGTATGGGGTCTTGGGGCAGTGCCAGGTATACATCATCGTGCATGAGCAATTCTGTCTGTGGGCGGGGCGGGCCCTGATTGGTCCCCTGCATGGGTTGAACCAAAGTCGAGCCCAATTTGTTTTCGACGCGGGCCTTCGAGTGGAGATCAAGGGGGAAAGTTATTGGACGAATTTATTTCGGAGGGATTCTCCTGATGCTTCCTCCACGATGGCCTCTTTTCCTGGGCCAGAAACACGAGAAATTTAAAAAAAATAAAAAATGAAACAGAGTACCCGATATTCGTCCCTCGTCTATTTCGTCCTGTTTCCTCTCGTCGATTGTTCCGTCTTTTTTTTTTCTTTTTTTTCTTCGCGTCAGTGGCATCGGCTCCGAGCAAACCCAGCAACATCTCTCTGACGCCCGCACCTGGTTATCGCGTCATTATTTTTAGCCAGTTCCTTATTTCATTTCGACCCGCCACTGACGTCGCCTTGCATACTGGTCAGACCAAATCTGGCGGTGCGGGACTGGTGGGGGATCCACGGAATGGTCGTTTGGCTGTTTCATGTACGAAGTTCACGGGACTCCGATAGGGACCCTGGAACTCTTTTGACTGGATTCATTGCCTTGGTTTTTCTTGGGGGTGATTAGGAGGGAAATGGCCCGTGCAGAGGCCGTTTGCATGTTGATTGCACTTTTGGCACGTTTTGTTCAAGAGCGAATTGACGCCGCGGTTTGAGGCAGGACGACCTCAGTTTGACATGAGAAATGAGATACCACTATTTAGCGACTTCGCGATGGCCTTCTGGAATTGAAATCTAAGTTGTTAGCTCCTATAATTTGAGCGACAAACTGTTCTGGAGTGTTGTGTTGCTATTGTCGGGGGAGATAGGGAGAGAGAAACATCTTGGCATGCATTGTCAGATCTGTTGAAGAAAAGCTCACCGCATTGATCTACGCGAGGTCCAGCCTCATCTTTGTCTGATACTTTTGGCACGGAAATGTAATAATAATAGCGTCTACGGAATATGTGGCATCTTCTGCCACGTTACAAGAGTGCGGCACAGACTTGGTAGCTGGGCGCATTGCCCTTGCAAGGACATTCCTCTGCATACATACACACAATTTATTGTTATCTAAAAATGACCGTCTCGTCAACCTTGAGCATCCATGGCACTCGCGCCTCCGCCGAAGAATAGGCAGGGATCAACTCCGGTCTACGTGTAGGTGCCTAGGAAACGAACCAACTGCCTTAGCTATAAGCTTATTAACGATGGCCCATCTGTTTTCGTATGCAATGTGTCGCTTTTGGAGCAATTTACGACGTAATTCCTTCCGTGCATGTCAGTCAGCTACCAAGTAATTACGGTATGCCTGTAAGCCTATATATGCCTGCATTCCCGTGCACTCCGTAATGCCTCCGTACACTCTCCCCAAAGTCCAATGGGAGTCCAAGTGGCTTGCAGCAAGAAAGGCCAAAAAAAGAAGCCAAAACCAGGGCTCGTGCAGCCAGCTTAGGGCCGTTTCGAATTATTCAAGAAAAGAAAACAAAAATGTCGAGGTTGCATTTGTGCCGCGCGTCCATCTTACTCCTTTGGTCCCTGGTTAATTAGGCTGGCGGGTTGCATATGTGGCTGTCTGCAGATGAGCTTGTTTGGCTTGCAGGGGGGAGGGGACTTTTTTGATGCCGATACTATCGCGAACGAAGTAATATTACAGCGTGTACTGATGACGATGAGAGCTGCGAGGGCAATCCTTGGGGAACAGACGGACGACGGATTAAGCTATGGGGCTTATTAGTTAGCTGGTACGTGTACTGTTTTACTCGGTAGACTAGACTGGTCCTCTTTTATTTTATTTTGTGGACGGTCTAGACGCATCTCCTCGGACTAAATTATGGGGATCAATCTCCAGAATCAGAACGGAGTACGAAGTAGTCTTTAAATTACCTAAGGTACCTCATATTATTCGCAGTCGCGCGTGCAACTCCCCAGGTCTATCGAGGACTGGATTGGCGGGTTTTCTTCCGTTGGTCAGCAGTGCTTCCCCCCACACCAACCCAACAAGCTCTCACACTTCACGCACTCACCCTCTTTGTAGAGGTAGGTATTCCCATGTGTCCCATGTGTCCGCAGAGTACAGGGGATCGAGATGGCCAAGCCAAGCCAAGGGACCTCTGATGGGCTTTGACTCGGCCTTTGCTGTCTTCATTCATGACATCCCATGGCTAAGGGTCATGTACCCCCATACCACCAGGACATATCACCGTAGTAGGTTCTACATAGGGTCCGGGGTGTTTTTCTGGCTGATGATGAGAAGTTAGAAGTCGGAGGGGGAGCATATGCCATTTTTACACCCACACTGCATCTCGTCATATATCATCACATCACGGTGTGGGTTTTAATTATGTCTTGACACCAATCAAGCAATCCCCAGGATGGAAGGGTAGATGTAACGCCCAAGAGCCCAAAAATGTACGAATACCTACATATTCATGCCGCCCCGGCATCTCCCCCTCTTCTCCCTCGGCATGTACGAATAGGAAACTACTCGCTGAGAAGCCTCCTCCGCCAGAGAACCGCAGCACGTCCCTACTTTAGTGCGGCCCGAAAGCTGCAAAGCGGATGTCATTGTGCGTCTAATCCTTGGTCGAACCTGTGTACAGTACGAAGCGAAGTGCGCCCCCGGTTTCGAAAATGCACAGACGTGTTCAAGGGGGGGTGGAGGTTCGACGGGCGGTCTGGTCTGGTGGGGTTGGGGGTTGGGGGTGAGGACGGCGAAGGGAGGAAGGAGGAATGAAAGGCTTTTAATATTATCACGTCTCCGCTATGTTTCACGCACGTTCTGTCCAGGAACAGCACAGCACATGTCGAGTAGGAAATAGTATTTATGCCTACGGAGTAATTTTAAAATCCGGACCTTTCGCCAGGATGGTTTACTCCGTCTCATATCTTCGCCCTAGCCGTTCCTATCAATGGTTTGCTGTACCCCGCAACCGTAGTACTAGGTACCTATCCGGAGCTCCCTACCTTAACCTACTACCTAGGTATGAGCTACCGGCGCCACCTTATCTACCCTGAACGTCGTGTCGAAGAAAAGGAGATGCCGGGGACCAGTGTCGTACAAAACATCCCAACGGCCTGAGTGCTAGCTCTGACGTCTCGGTGATGACTTGGGAAGAGGTCTCAGGATCCGTTGGGCTCTGTCGGCCCAAAGAAACAAACTAAAGACTGAGGTCTAGACAAGCATCGACAGAGACACATGTGCCACCATTTTGGGAAGAAAGGGGGGGGGCTTTTCGTCCGTTGAACTGCATCGTGACATACATCAGTGACAGCGGCATCCACGTCGGGATCGTCTTCTATAGGCTTAACTTTGCATTACTGGCACGACTGATTCCTTGTGTTTACCAAAATTACAATGTAATTACAACCCCTCCGTCCGGGTTCTAATATCGAACCCCGAAGGCACAACAGTCCGACATGCAAGACGCAGGACGATCTACTCGTTTCCCAGGACCTTGGAACCCGAAACTGCCATGATATGTCATATTTTGTACTTCCGTTTGTGTACTTCGTATTACTGTTCCAGATCTGCATTCCGTTTCGCGGGTTCGCTATGACGTAGTGAGAAAACGGAAACAAAGTGACGCCTGGACACCAACCCGAACTGGGAATAGCTTCAAGTTCCTTCCATTAAGACCACAAAAGCGGAAAACAGAGGTCGTCTGCGGCCGTGATTCCACTTTGTTGAATTGCTTGCTGGATACTGGTCCCCCGTCCATCCTTCGTCTGTTTGTGCAACCTCTCTTCACCCGGGTCCAGCGTCCCTCCCCCTACGTCCTCCACCCTCAGAACATGCGGCGTCGATTGCATTAATCCTGACATTCCCTAAGCCCTTCAGTCCCGTGTCTGTCGCCTCTATATGTCCTGGGGAAATCCGTGCACCCGTACAGTATCTCCGGGTTGGCTTTGGTTAGTTACCACGCACAAGGATTCGGGAGGCAGTTGCTAATCATATATCCCGGGGGATCTCCCTCATGGCGGCCCCGGGTATTCAGGTCCATCGTCCCCGTCCTCCTCGTCATCATCGGCATGCTCCCGGACGTGCGGCTCTCCCTCAAAGTACAGTATGATCTCGACCCCGAGGGTCCTCTGTACCATTTTGGTCAACATGGCGTACTTCTCCTTGCAGCGCTTCATCCACGGCTCCAGCCTGAGCGTGCTGTGGAAGCAGTACACGTTGGGCCGTCCCTTGACCCGGTTCGCCAACTTGGACCTCTTGAGCACCCGCCACGCGTTGAACGCCATCGTCTGATCCACCGCCTTCTCGGGGGACGTGAGGTAGAGCAGATACGACTGCGTGAACCGGAACGCGAGCGTCTCGCACCCGGCCGTGCCGTGCTCGTCCACGAGGCCCCGCTCGAGGGGCTGGAGCTCCGCGTAAAGCCTCTCCAGCTTGTTCGTGTTGACGTAGCCGTGCAGCATGGCGAGGTCCATCCAGAACCGAGTCACGTAGGGGGACTGCCGCCCGTAGATCTCCTCCATCTCGCCCGCCAGCGCTGGCACGCTGCCCCAGACAAGGTCCGTCAGCGCCGACGCGCCGTGTTTCTGCTGCACCTCGTACAGGCAGTTGAACGCCAGCCGGAGAGGGTGCATCGTCTCGTACCGGGTCGTCGTGTACGCCGCCACGTACTGGGAGACGGCGAGCACCAGGTCGAGGTTCCGGTGCGCCATGGCGAGCACCAATTCGCGAAGCCCCTGTGACGAGAGCTGCCGCAGGTCCAATTCCAGATCCTGGAATGCCCGCAACAGAACGTCGCCTGCTGGCCCGTTCTCCCCGCTCGCGAAAAGCCTCCCCGCTTCGAATATCATGTCGCTCGACCCGGCGCCCCATGTGAGCGTTGATGCCCACCCTCGAGGCTTGGCCGCCTCTATTTCTCGTTGCCGGAGATGCAAAAATGCCCGCTTCATGTTGCCCACGAGTAGTTCTTGTGCGTGCAGCTGGTCCGGTGGTCGCAGATAGGTCAATCCTGGCGGTGGCGTCGGTGTTCGGCACCGCACATGGGGAGGTAGTTCGGCCGGCGACGCGAGATCCAAAAGGTCGTACTCGGTGACTCCTTTCCGTTTCAAGTAGGTTCGTAAGTTGACCGGCTTTCCGTTACGGATGAACTCGGTCACCTTTCCCCGGGCGTCTCGTTCGAACTTCATTGCCAGTAGTTTTTTTATCTCATCCACCGTGTTGTTCTTCGCGAAACCCCACTGAGAGAACCTCGTCTTGTACATCTTCGCTCTAGGTACTTCCGGCATCAGCAAATGGGTTATCAACGGGGAGGACCTACAACGTAGGTGAGGTAAGGGGGAAGGAAATACGTACGAGGCCTCGAATCCATGGCATTCTTTCATGATCTCCATCACTTCTTTGAGCGGTTTTCCCTCGTCGAGATACAATTGCCGAATCACGCATTTGTACGTTTCCCACTTATCACCAGGGAGGTATTTTTGGCGAGGTTGCCTGCTCTCTGTCCGAGATTTGGACAGATGACGGGGTTTGGTGTCGCTACCGAGTCCGGTCTGCCTCGGTTAGTAAAAAGAGAAGAAGAAAAAGAAAGAAAAAAAGGAGGAGGGCGAAAGAACGAAGATAAAATAGGAGACGGGCAAGTGTTTTCGGCAACTACGCCAGAAGTCAGGGAAATGGCTGGTGTCCATACTGGTGATGATATGGATTGTCTTGAATGCGCCGATGGTATATCGACTGGCTGTGTCGCGCCGACAAGGGAATGGCTGGCAGGGGATGATCTCGAAGGGAAAGTAGTCGGACCGGAAAAGCTTGTACTTTCTGCACCCCTTTCTAGTTTAACATACTCCTCATCCGGCAGAAAAGAAGGAGTGTGCGGCGACACGGTGTCATGTGTCCAGTGGTGGTCCATCGAGTTGGGCGACGCCGAGATGAGGCCGTTACCCATTCGCACCTGCATGGGTCCCGGCGGACTGGTGATATATTTTGGCGGGGGAGGGGCTCCCACAGACGTGCTTGCGATCTGGTCGACGTCGACGGGCCACAGGGGCCTGCATGTCAGCGAATCGTGCGTCTCGCCGGAGACTTGAAAGGGTAAAGCTGAGGCATTCGAGTGAAACGGGGAGACGGCGGTCATAAAGGACGCCGGCTGTCGTCTCTCATATAACAGGGCTTCGGGGCTCGAGTTCGCAGCCAGGGTCGACGGCCCCCAACTCAGAGACCCGCTGTAACCTTGGTGCTGAGCGGCGGCCGGGTAGAAGGATGGTCCCGACGACGCCAGATAAGGCGAATTTGCGTGAAAAGCATGGTGGGTGGTGTGGGCGGAGATATCGTGGCCGTGGATGTCATGGTCGCAGTCAGGAGGAGGAGGAGGAGGAGGAGGAAGAAGAAGAGCTGGTGGTCCGTTTACCGAACCGGCGGCCGAGTTGAACATGTCTCAATACAACGTAGGGTAATGAGGGTGTAAGGGTTCCGCGCTGTCGGGTCAATTAACGGTCCCGAGGCAATAGCCAGTGTGTTACACCGCCTTCTTCAGGGATCGACTCCAAGTCTGCGTCATGAAACGGTGCAGATGAGTCGTCTTCTGACGCCCGGCAGGCGCCGAAAAGAGGTCGATTAGGTACTCCCAATGAAATGAAAGATGATGAAAGAGGAGTGAAGGATTAAAACAAAAGTGCCTGGGAACGAGGGGCTGGTTTGGTTGGCGAGGAGTTATGTCCATGTCCATGAGAAGAGGGAAGGGGGGGCGACGGCCCCTGAATGGGCAACCTAGGCACCACCGCCAAGTGGATTCAGGGAGATATCAGTCTTTTTCGCGGGGGAGGGAAAAGGTGTAGCTAGCTTGGTCGACTTTTCTCCCACTCACAGGGCAAGAAAGCAACAGGGCACCCCCTGTGGAGTGGGTGAATACTAGGCGGGAGGATGGGTCTGAGTCTGAGACTGACAGAAGTTCCTTTTGGCGCCCTCTGACTTGGAGGATTTGGCTTGCCTGTACCCACCCACATGGTCTGGACTGGGTTAAGCAGCCCTACGAAGAGACATGACCTTCTCTTATGGGATGAATAAATGTGAATTCCGGCGAGGTTCGTGAGACACAGGCCACGCCAGGCACTGATGTCTTAACCCTGTGCGAGATGGATAGAGGGCATTATGCATGGCGATGATAATGGTGATATATTGGGTTTCGCTGCTACTCATCGCCTGCGGCGGAAGATCTCGCTTCACGCAACTCGACCTTAAAGCGGCTCTGGTTGAATATGCGAGGGGCTGCGGGCGACCAATTCGGGGATGGATCGGCCCGGGAGTCGTAGGGCTTGCACAGGCACGGCGTTAAACCATACAAGCTAGTTTGGGCGCGTCCCGCCGAAACCGGCACGGAAACGAACATTGTAGGCAAAGAGATATACATAGCTCGGTCTGCTAGGACCCCGCAATGCGTTGAGTTATCAAGTCAAGGGTCATAGGAGATGATAAACTCGAGGTCATCGAGGGCCTCCTGGGCCGAAGAGCTGTGGAGCGCCCGCACTAGACAGCCACACTAGCGATAGAAACATTCTCGGCGGTCTCTAGCTGCCGGGAATGCTCGGCATAGACGTTGAGTCCTGTTCCTCGAGTGAAGATGTGGCAGCTTCAGTGGACCGAATAGCTTCGGAGTGATTCGGAGTGACAGTTATTGGCAGCTTGTCCTAGGCCGGGTTTTCAGTCACCAATACTCAAAAGTATCCGTACGTAGAGAGCCTATAGACAGGTAAAAAGAGTTGGATAACACAGCAGCTGCCAGAGAAATGCTCACTCAATGTCTGGGATGAATTCACCCTCGGAGACTTCGTATTGGGATTTGCATCGACGTCTAGCCTGACTGGGCTGGTGGCTTGGAACCTGCATCGGAAAAAGTATATTGCTCAACCGGGGTTCGGCATAGAGGACCAATCAACTCTCGATTTGTTGCAGGAAACCACGTGCGGCTAGACAGTGAAAATACACAGTGTTTACTACGTACAAAGACAGTAGCAAGCACTGAAGTTCCCGACCCGGGGACGTAGTCACGGATCCCCCACTATCTGTCCTCCAGGTACGCCGTGACCGACGTCCGCAGCTCATTGGTCTCATTTAGTTCCCCCATAATTAAATTACCAAGCCAAATCTTCAATCAATAAGGTAAGGTCCTTCCCTGATATCATCTATTAGACCGTCTATTAATTCCATTTCCTAAGTAGGTAGGCTTTGAAGCTAGTAGGGCACTCGTTGCCCTCTGCAAACATGGCACCACGAATCTCACTTCGAGGACTATTCAATAATGCCGCTGGCTTTCTCTCGCGACTCTCATGGCAGACACCCTTGTCCCCACTCCCGAACCAGCGCGATGTCGTACACGTCCCTTACCTTGGCGGCGTCCCATCCTGTCCCATCGATGGTCCCATTAGCTGCCGCAACAACACTCCCGTCACTGGCGATACCTGCTGCTTCGTACATCCCAGTGGACGGTTACTGCTCGCACAATTCTGGGACCAAGAGGCTCACGTCCCCGGTGCAGAAGAGGACTGGACCTTACACGGCCTCTGGTTGGTCTCCCGCTCTTCGCCAGGAACCCCGACTCCAGTGTAACCTGGCTTGACCTCGCACCAAAGAAAGTCCATGAAAAAGCCTCAGCTGCTGATGTCCGCTGTGAATAGGCCCGATCTTTGCGATGGGAGCTACGAGGCTTACTGCGGCATGACACCGCATTTCAGCAACATCTCGGACATATTAACCCAATATGGCCAGGACGAGCTTCTTGCTCTCATGCACCGATACTGGGTAGCAGCATCGTATGTACAATTGCCTCCCAATGACTTCAGGGCCCACCCCTTCGGCCCTTCTTCCTCTTCTTTTTTACTCCCAACCCCCCCTCCCCCCCCCTTCGGACTGCCATCAGGTTTCTTCTCGCCAAGAGACCTCTTGACTGTTTGCGTGCCGCGTACTGATTGGTAACACTCCTCATTGCAGCGGATCTAACGAACACCTCTGGACTCACGAGTATAACAAGCACGCCAGCTGCATCAACACCCTCACGTCCTCTTGCTACGGCGGTGACTACCGGCCGGGCATGGAGGCCGTCGAGTATTTCACTCGCGCGTTCCATCTGTTCCGGAACCTGGACACTTACATGGCGTTGGCGTGGGCCGGCATCGTCCCAACCCACGAGAGCACTTACGAGCTTGCGGTGGTCCAAAAGGCGCTGGAGAAATATAGCGGTGGCAGCGTCGTTCTGAAGTGCAGCGGACATGAGAGGTCCGTGATGCATGAGGCGTGGTACGCCTTCTTCGTGCAGGGCAATCTGCAGTCTGGCCGGTTTATTCCAGCGAGAGGATACGGGGAGCACGGCGACGTTGGCAACTGCGCCGACCAGGTTTGGTATCTCCCAAAGAAGTGTCGGTGGCCTGGTGGGTGCGATAGGGGCGCGGAACTATGACCTGCAAAGGGTCAAGGAAGAGCAAGGAAGAGAGCGTGTATTTGAAAGGGGGGTTAGACCAGTATCACAGGCGACTTGGGCGTTGAGAACACTTGGCCATCTTGATCCACGCGGAGCGTTTTATTTTGAGACTTTTGGGAGTCTTGGAATGTTTCCTGTGTCAAGTCAGCTTGAACATTACGAGGTTCATCCCAGACTCAAAGGCTCGAGGCTGCCAAACACTGCTTGAAGCGATCCGGGGTTAGTTGTCAGCCTTGCGGTCCGCTCGACGTGATTGACGGAGAAAAGTGGAGGGATGCTGGCCTTATCGGCCCGACTTTAAAACGCCATAGCCTGAGACGAAACGGTGCCTGTGGAGAGTGTTAGTACGTGCTCTGCTTTAAGACGAATATAGATTAGGCTGTCGCTGGCTTTCCTGGAAACCCCACCAGACCACTTGTAATTTCACTGTGCTGGTGTTCCTTGCCGACAGTTTGGGAAGGCGGGTCGTCCTACGTAAGTACGGCGGAGTATATACCTACTCTAGTTTTATAGTTTCATCTCCGTAGTTCATGCTAACATAACAGTACGGCCTGATACGTATATGCGCCTTGTATCACTTCGCCTAAGATGATCGAGGATCGCCATCGGTTGGACGTTACCAAAACGCAACACCGGGGCCAGGGGTCTACACAGTTGCCGCGATGGTGTGACGTACACTAGGCGACAGTCTCGAAGCCAATTCACATTTTCCTTTGGATCAGAACTCGTCCTGTTGTTCTACTCCATAGCATAAGCCGTCCGGGTGGAGTTTCACGAGTCAAGATTTCTAATTCGTTTTGGCTTTCGTGTTTTTCAAGTATTTTTCGCGTCGTCCAGGACGAGTTATGGTTTAAATACAAAATTAAATACAAGTTGAAACTAACTAGAAGGTTACCTACCTACCTATCTTACATGGGAGACCGAGGATACTCGGGGTAGTGCTGGATTTGGAATACCTAGTTGGTTAGGACGAGGGCTCCTAGATTGCCTCCAAAACCAAGCCGAATATTGACCAGCGATTAGATAGGCGACTTTGATATTAATCGTACCTCGTACGTAGCAAGTCATGGCAACGGGTCAACGGTAGCTGTACAGGTGTCTTAGACTTAAGCTGACGCCAGAGACACCGGCAGCGCAGCGCAACGTCTTAGCTTTAACCGCAATCGAGTGACATGGGAGATTACGAAGCAAGGAATGATAATAATAAACAGTGCCCCCTTTCTCCCCACGTTCGCACCCATGGGGATTAGTATATTCTCGACATCCAAACACCTAAGATCGACTATAAAAGAACAATCTCATTCCGTATCGACTTGGCTTTGCATCTTTCCTTTTTACTCTTCTTGTCTCTTCTTTCTTTTGGCTGCCATCGATACGTACAGTGTGACGCAACTGAGCAACGCGACGAAGACCAACCGAAAAGATAACAAGACAGACGATATTGACGTGGAGGAAGTAGGCCGGCACTGGTAGGTTTAGTAGGTAAATAGCTGGCGAGTGCGAGACAACCTAAGGCAAAAGAGATTATGGAGTTCTGGCAGTAATAATGCGACGACGATATAGGCGTCATGAACCTTCATAGTGTGTTTTACTGAGTATCGCACAAGGGATAATAGCGCTGAATCAGCTTGTCAACGCGACAATACGTAGCACAGGAATAGCTCGATCGTCCAAGGTAGTCCTGAGTAAGAGAATAAGATAGACGCACGCACTATAGTTATTACCAGGCTAAGGTACCTGAGAGAATACATCTAACACAGTGTCCAAACTTTCTAATTACGTAATAGGTACGCAGGGACGGCACGAACTATTTGTACCTGGTAGACGGCAGCCAGTTGGTAAATTTTAGGTCTTCGCCAAAACTAAGGTAGTAAGACGCTAAGAAAAACTGTTTTCTTAGGTAAGGTACAACGTACCTCACGATCGGCCTGTCCGTTATGTCTCAACTGCTAACTCTACCCGCACTGTCCGTTCCCCTGTTACCATTGGCTTGTGGAGCTAGCCTGCGCCCCTGGACTTACTCACATACCTTACCCCAGTACTGGGACGCGGGCTACTTGTTCATTCTGGTCGTTCCCCCCGAGTCTCCATCCACCTCAACGGGGCCCGCAACCCGCCCTTCGTTTCCTTGTTCGTTCGTTCGTTCCTCTTCCCTTCCTCCACCTTTTTGCCATTTTCATTTCAACACTAAACATGCAAATTTCTAAACATCGCCATCGACTGGCCTGCCCTCAATGTGCTATTAGAAGCTGCTTGATGTGAGCTATCGACCATTCAAACGAGAACTCAGTTCTTGTTCGATCTCACCCCTCAACGAGCAGACTTCACCCACCCCAGGATCTCCATCTTTCCACCCCCGCGTTTTGGACGCAGCCAGGAGGAGTCCTGTGCCCTGCAGAAAGGGCCGAATACACACTGTCCATTTGTCGCCGCCTGCCCATGATTTGGGAATCTTCCTGGCGTATTCGGCCCATTCCACTCTCGATCTCCGCCAGCCTCCACTTCCTCCTCTCTGTAAAGCCTCTATAACCGTCTACGCTACGTCGTCAGGAAGCGTGAGGTTATCTCGCTTTCGGATTTACCTAATCGACTTCCCTTGCCTCCTGGGTTTACGGCCGAGGTTTCTTTAGAGGCGCTGAACTAACAAGACCGGCCGGACGGGGTAACCCACCAGGAGTGGGATCATCTCATCTGGTCCCGTCGGATTTCGATTCGGCCTCGGCCGCACTGGGCCACGACACGATATAATCACCACAAGGACGGACCCGGCAGCCATGACGCAGGCCGTTAAGAGAGCCTGCGACGCGTGTCACCGTCGCAAGGTCAAGTGTGACGGCATCAACCCGTGCCGAAACTGCTCCTCCGCGCAACTGGCCTGCACATACAATGCCGTCCCCCAGAAGAAGGGTCCAAAGGGCTCCCGCGCCAAAGTCATCAGTGAACTGCGGGAGTCGCAGCGGCAGACGAGTTTGGCGACCAAAGTTCACAACCGCATAAACGGCATCCCTAGTCCGCCCGATCCTCCCGGAGGCGCGCCGACCCCCGGTATGCTCGCTCCCGAGGTCGTCAATGAGTGCGTCGAGTTTTACTTCGCGAATCTCTACGACAAGGGCCCCATCCTCGACCGCCGTCATATCGATCAGCAAGCGCCGTTTGTGGAGAAGAACCGAGACTCGTACTGCCTCCTGGCTTCGCTATGTGCCTTTATGATGCTGCAGCCGGGCATGGCTCTCCCTCCGAGCGACTCGTACGGCCTTGAAATGGTCCCCGGCGCTACCATGGTCGCCAGTCAACTGCTCCTGGAGGAATGCCTGCGTGTCCGCAAGGGGTATGAGTATCTCGATAACCCGAGCTTGCATACGTTGGCCACGAGCTTCTTCATCCAGGCCTGCTACCACGCCCTCGAACTACACAACAAGGCTTGGTTCTATCTTCGTGAGGCTACTACTATGCTTCACATGAACGGACTGAACAAGGAGGAGACGTACTCCCAGTGGGATGCCACTGAATCTTCTAGGAGAAGACGTCTTTATTGGCTGTTCTTCGTTCTTGAAAGGTAAGGGTCTCATTGCGCCTGCGCGACGGCTTGGACTTTGCTCAAATGCTAATGATTCAACTCGCAGAGCCCATGCCATCCAGTGGCAACGACCATTAACGCTCCAAGCCACCATCAAGCCACCCTCCGTTTCGGATGACCCTACTGATTCTCAGGCCCCTCAACTGAACAGCTTTGTCATGCTGGTCAAACTCTTCCACTCTTTCGATGATTCGTTTACCGGCGTCTGGAACAAGACGCGGAACAACCAGTCTAGCGGGCACACAGCGGCTCTGCAGAAGCAGTTGAACGAGATAATACCTACCTTCCATTGCCAGGATGGCCAGCTAGCCGACCTGCAGACCAACCAGCAGTGGATCAAGACGACGCACTGGCAGCTGACGAACGGTAGCATTGGCTCCCACAACGGTGACGGTATCCACTGGCAGTGCCCGCGGGACCTCTCGCATGAGCTCCTGATGAAATTTGCCACTCAATTCCCCGGTCAAGGGATGGAACTGTTAGGCTCCGGGCTGGTGAGTGTTGCCCCGATGCACGCTGAGCCCGTTCTCTTGAGAACGGGGTGACAAAGGTTCTTCGATGACTTGGCTGACATTATAAACTCAGATTGAGAAATTATTTGACGTTGGGTCTCACATGACAGAGTACCTTGCCAATCAGCCAGCATCGCGAGATCCGTTTACGCTCGGCCCCCGAGAGCACCTGAGCCAACTTCTCAACGTGGTCGGCATGCTGCGCCACGGACACCACCATTTTCTTCCGTTGTTTTTCAGCAAAGTTCACCAAATGCTTCCTCGACTCACCAATCCGATGCTGGAAAACGCGCCGGACAACTGCCCGCTCGGCAACATGGACATTTTCGACGGGTTCGGAAACGCTGGCATGGCGCAACCACCGCCTCAGATGCAAATGCAGATGGATTCGGAGTACGAGCGAAAGTTTCCTGTGGCGGAATACGAGAAGAGCTTCGAGATGAGCAGCAGCGGAAGCGACGGGAGCATACAAACGCCTCCGGCCGCCGCGTCCCTCCCTCCTGCTCCGCCGCCGCCGTCGTCGAGCGCCACGGATATGGGCTCTCCTTTTGTCAGCTCGCCCGGCATCATGTCTCCTGGAGTGGAGTTCCCTCGCCAAAACCTCGGCGACTTCTGTGGTCCCATGTCTGATATAGTGATGAGCCCAATATCAACAGGGCCCGGCTCGTCGATGAATGCGTCCAACCAACACCCACACCATCCGCACCACGTCATGCAAAACCAGTACCTGAACTCTCCGCAGGTGTCCTCGAGCATGGGCCACCCTCATGCCCGCTCCCACGGACACGGCCACTCCCACGGTCACGGTCACGGTCACGGTCATGGCAGCATACAACCAGCAGGACAAGGCATGGGGTATAATGGACCATCGACTGCAAACCAAGGCGGTTTGAACACTGCATCCATGCCGTCTGGTCATTCCATGTCGCAGACGATGTCCAACGGGGGCAACGCAATGGTGGGGCAAATGCCGCGGCAAGCACCGCAAAGGACCAGCAGTTTTGCAATAGCGCAACAGACGCAGATTCCCAAGACGGTGGGCGATTTCCATGCACTTCAGCGATCCAACACGGGCGACCTTGGTGCTATGTCGGGGATGGGAGGTCCTGACATGGACTTTGGCGGCATGAGGTAGCAACGGCGTTGTGCCTTTGTCCAATTTTCACGACCTGCGTCTCGTATATATCGATTGTCAGTCTTCCTCTACGATTTAGCATCCTGGACCAGTCAGCATTTGGAACATTCTGGACCTGCCTCATCACGCATCACTCATACTCATCACTCATCACGCATCACCACACGAGCATCCGCAATGCCGTCGCTTATCCATTTTCATTTCTTTTTCTTTTCATTTCTTTTCATTCCCCCTTTTTGGATATTACAGGGCTGTCCCTAAGACACCTCTTCTTGTTTTGTGAGCACTGCTGTGCTTCGTTCTGGAGGCTGAGGTTCAGCATGGGTCTGGGTGTTTTGCGGTTCTCAACCAGGTACAGAACACCTGTGTTTGGGGGAGGGGTCTTGATGGGCGCCGAGATGGACAAGGCGCCAGGAGATAGGAGAGACAGGAGGGCAACAGCGTGACGGCGAAAAGGCTAGCATCCTTTTGAGAAAAAAACAAATGGATGGGGAAAATGTCCAAATAGTAATCAAAGCTACCTGAAATGACTAAAGGGTATCTCCTCTTGCAAGTATAGGCTTTTAGTATGGAATAGAAAAGGCAGGTTATTTAGACGTAACAAATATTTGTTGGGCCGTTTTCCTTTCAGCACTTGTAGGGTAATTATATGTATACGGTGAGACGAGCCGCTGACCTTGACCTTGATGGCTCTCCGCCACAGCCCTTCCGCGGTTTAGGTCTACCGGGTATTTAATTGGCGACGTCTTACTCGGTTAAACAGGGACACCTAATTGGTTACTGGCTGCGTCTAAGCACATTTACAAGTGCTTTGGTAACGGGACGAATAGGGGAATGCAAGATATTTTGAGGGCTGAGCTCGTGAAGAAAAAGCAGAAAAGCACCCCTCCCCTGGGCTTATTAGGGCAGGGTACCTTGGCCATTCTGCAAAGTAGGTCGCTTAGATGTAGGTGGGTGGTATTGCATGTAAGATGAATGCGGTTGGCTCGGCTCGGTTAGAACTTGCAGAGTAGCAGCTACATACCGGTGTAGGGCAGCGCAGCGCTGACTTCAGTGTTGTACTAAAAGGCACGAAGAGTACTTTAACCATACGCTTGGGTTTGTTCTTGTGCCAGGTAAGGTAGGCAGTACTTGCCGCATCCCCGCGGTCTTGTCGTACGTATTACCATTAGACAGGACGTATGGCCTGATGCAGCAATGCAGGAAGCTACCTTGGGTACCTTACTTTACCTTACCTAGGTAGGTACCTTAGGTAGATGATGATACATGATGATAACCCGATAATGGGGAAGAGGGGTCTCTCCCCTTAGAGGCCCTTCCTTTTCGTCTTCCTGCTAATAGCCTTATTTTACTGGCCTCACTTCTCCTTCTCCTTCCATCTCTTTACTGCCCTGGATAGTTATCTTCGATATCTTTTTTTAGTCCCCTTCTCCCTCCTCTATTCCTCCTCTAGTCCTCCTCTGGTCCTATACATACTCTGTACCTACCTATTGAGCCCTGTCTTGCCATCATATTTCTCAACCCGCCGTCGTACGCAGCGATGGCGGCGGCTGGCCATGTGCAGGCACTTTTGTCGCCGTCCACCTGGCCGACCAGCGTGTATGCTCTTCTGTTCACGTTGCTGGTTTACGGAATATCTGAGCTGGCCCGCCGGGCCCCCTTCCCTTCCAAAGCTCCGCGTCTGGTCGACTCAATTCCGATACTCGGTGCTCTACGCTTCTTCACTGCCCGCGGCCAGTTTCTAAGCCAGTCTCGCGACATATCCCCTTCGGGGCAATACTCTTTCTATGCCGGAAAAAAACAGATCATCGGTCTGTCTGGGCCTGACGGCCGGCGCACGTTCTTCGAAAGCCGCGAGCTCAACTTCCCTGCTGGCTATGCCGTCCTGTTCAGTGCGCAGCCAGCGGTGAAGGCCGGCGACCCGTTTTACGGAGATGGCGCCAGTGCGAAACTGCTGCGTTTCATGAACAAGCTCCTGAGGCGCGAGTTCCTCGGCCAGCGTGTACCCATGTACGCCAGCGACGCCCGCGAAGCGATGGAAAGCATCGTCAAAAGGGGGAGTAGTAGCGGCGCTACTGCTGCTGCTTCTGTCGTCATGGACCCTTTCGAGGATATGTACCGTCTCGTGTATCGGCTGACCATGCGCACGGTCGGCTGCGACGAGATCGCCACCGATCTGGACCAGCTGCGCACCACGCTCTCCCTCTTCGAAGCCATCGATTCGGGGGCTACCGCGTCCAGGATCATCTTCCCCTGGCTCCCCACCCTGGGCCAGGCCCGGCAGCTGTGGAGCGGCTATCGCATGTATCGCATCCTGGAGGGCATCGTCGCCGACCGACGCCGCACCGGTCGCAGGGGCAACGACGGGCTGCAGGAGCTCCTCGACCAGGACACGGATATGTTCGGCATCGTCGAATCGATCATAGCGTCCCTGTTCGCCGGTCTCGTCAACAGCGGGATCAACGCCGCCTGGATGCTGTGTTTCCTCGCCCACGACCGCAAGCTTTCTCTCGGTGGTGGTGGTGGTGGTGGTGGTGGCGGCGGCTCGGGATGGTACGACCGCGTTCGACGCGAAGTGGACGCCGTCGTCGCACGCCACCGGGTGTCGGACGACGAGACGCCCGCAGACGCGCTGGCGCGACTCACGCTCGCCGACTGGGAGGCCGAGTTCCCGTCCATCGACCTGGCCCTGCGCGAGACCATCCGCTTCACCATCACCGGCTGCGGGTTCCGCCAGAACCTGAGCAACGAGGACGTGCCCATCGGCGACTCGGGCGAGGTTATCCCCCGGGGCGCCTTCGCGGTGTATCACTTTGATGACGTGTTGATGAACTCCAAGTATTACCCGGAGCCGGAGCGGTGGGATCCCGGCCGGTACTTGCCGGGTCGCGCGGATGACAAGAATGCCGGCACGCATGGATACATCGGATGGGGCTCGGGACGACACCCGTGTCTCGGCATGAAGGTGGGTTTGTATTGTCGTGTTTTGGTCCTGCCCTTCCTATTTTATCTCTTTGCCCCCTCGCCTTTGGTCGTTCTCTGTTTGTTTCTCTCGGGGGGGGGGGGGGTTTCTTTTACTGACTTGTGATGGGTGGTGGTGTAGTTTGCCAAGATGGAAATGGCCATCACGACGGCGATGTTCGTTGCCTGCTTCGATTTCGAGCTGTGCGACGAAAACGTACGACATATGACCTCGCTGGCTGGATTAATTGATCGAAATAAGCATTCAGCAAGCAAACCAGACAAGAAGATGTATTTGAAGGCGACTCCCAGGATGTGATGCGCGGGTAGTGGGTGGAGGGTGGAGGGTGGAGGGGGAGGCTAGCTGGACGAATTATGTGGTGTGGGTGAATCCACCATGGGATATTTTGCATTTTGCATTACGGCACATTCATCCAGTTGCATAGTCCATGCATGATGCGACGAATCCTCTCGGGTTTGCTGGAATGATGTTCTTTTCGCCCGATTTGCTTGTCAGAGCCAACACTCCAAGTTACCACAACCCGAGAAAATGGTATAACCCACTTGGAAATGGTGATTTTTTCTTTTTCTCTTGTTCCTTACGAACGAGTGACTGATTCGAGTGGCTTCCCGGTTGCATGCGGCGATCCTCCGGGGCGGCCCATGTGGGTCTGCCGCGGAGACTGCCGCAAAGTGTTAAATCGGCTGCATCGGCAAGTCCGGAGACCGTTCGGACATGGCTGCCCACCACCTCAACTTCTCCCTCCATCCATTACCTTCAATTGCCTTATCTACGTACTGAAGGCGCCAAGACAATATAAGCTGCGCATCTTATCTACGGGTCTGGTGTTAATAATCATCCCGCTTCGTCCCGGCCGGCGCTTGACTGCCCGATGGCTTTCCTCTTTCATCTGCGGGGGTCTTGTTCCCTTTATCCATGTTTGTCTATGGCTTTTTCCTTCTTCTTTTTTTTCCCTTTCTACTTTCCACTGTTCAGCATTTTCTCTCTCTGTGATACCCTCCCTTTCCCTTTCCCTTCGTCCTTGTTTCCTCCTTCCTATCGAGTCGCCAGGGGTACCCGGGACTTTGCATCCGTTTCCCAGTATACTCCGTACATTGGACCAAGACTTGGTCGTCGGTTTTCGCGCTTCGTCCCGTCCTGCTCCTAAGGTGACCATCATTCCGCGAGGCAGCCAGCGTATCTCCTCCGCAAAGCTCGCACGCCCTCACAGAAATCTGTCCAACTGTCCCCGGAGCCCCAGGGGATTTTAGGCCTCCTTGGCCAGTACAGTCCAGCAGTCATGACCCCCTCAACCGGAGAATGCGAAGTAGTCCAGCACTCCATGTTCGCAGACCCAGGCACCACCCCCCTGATCCTAATCCACGACGGCGGCGGCACCACCTTCCCCTACCAGTGCCTGGAACCCCTCCACCGCCCCGTCTACGGCATAGCCAACCCGCACTTCCGCTCCGGCGCCCCCTGGCCCGGCGGCCTCCCGCAAATGGCCGAGACCTACGCCGCCATGGTCCGCCGCACCGTCCGCTCCCCGTCCTTCCCCCAAGTCACCGCCTCGTCCAGCAAAAAGTCCGTCGCCCGCTCCCCCTACGGGTCCCCCCTCTGCCCGGCGCGCGCCCGCATCCTCCTCGGCGGCTGGAGCCTGGGCGGCATGCTGGCGCTGCAGATGGCGTGGATCCTCCAAGACGACCCGGACGTCGAGGTCGTCGGGCTCATCCTGGTCGACTCGGTCTGCCCGCTGCGCAACAGCCTTGATCCGGCCCCGTCCATCGACTCGGTGCAGCTTGCGGGCGGGAGGAAGGTGGGCGGTCTCTGGGACGAAGAGGAGAGGGAGCCCGTGCGCGTCAACGAGCGGCTCGCGCGCCGGGCTATGAGAGCGGCGGTCGAGATGGTGAGGAGGTGGGAACCCCCGCGTTGGGGGTGGAAGGTTGTCACGGCTGAGCCGGAGGTGCCGAGACGGTTGGAGAGTGACGAGGATTGCGAGGACGACGACGACGACGACGACGACGACGACGACGACAACAAAAACAACAACAACAACGACAACGACAACGACAACGTGAAAAGTTCGAGACCAACGACAAAGGCGACGACGACGACGACAACGTCCTCGAAAACATCCGTGCCTTCGGTTCCCCACGGACCCCCTCCGACGGTCTTCCTCAAAGCAAGAAACTACGTCCCCATGAAACGCAAAGGGGAGATCTGCTCCCTGGATGTTCTGCGGGAGTGCGACGACCTGGGATGGAGCCGCTACCACGTCGGGTTCCTGGGGAAGATCATCGAGATGGACGGCCATCATTTTGACCTCTTTGCGTGGGCGAGGCTCGCGGGCACCACGGAGAAGATTCGGGACGCTTGTGATTCGCTCGACGGGAAGGGGACGGCACGTCGTCCGTAAGGGAGTCTTGGAAGGAGGAGACAGAGGTCCCAGTACCAGGAAGTAATGGCAAAAGAAAAGGAGTAATAATGCCAGGGGGTATCATATTTACGAACGGCTACCTATACTCTATACACAAACTCTCGTCCAACACAGCGCCAGTCAGTCTCAGTGTGCCGCCCGTGACCACTTTCCGCCCCTATTCAACTTTGCCCACCAAAACACGATTCCAATGGACAGCAGCCTGCATCCCTGGAACCCCAGCGCGGTGTGTAAGTATACTTCATGGACCCCCGAAGGTCATCAAGGGCCTCGGACCAACTTCCCCAGCAGAGCAAACACCACGTTGTTACATGGTTTTTTTATGCTTCGTTGGAAACAGTAACCAGCAAGCATGCCCCTTTCTTATCGAACGTGACCGACGAACATGGGGGTGAGAGTATCGTAGTGGGCGGCCGACGACGCAGACGACGCCGAACTGGAAGGACTCTCCTAGACGGCCTCCCAGTCCATGGCGTCGACGATAAAGTCGAACTCGGCCTCCTCCTCGGCTATTCTCTTGGCTTGCATGGCTGGAGTCCAGGCGTCAGGGACCATATCGGCGCGGCGGGCCAAGTCGTCGATCCAGGCCTCGGCGATGGCGTACCCCTGGTCGAAGCCGTTGAAGATGAATTTGAACATGGAGTCCAGATCGTAACTTTCCAATGGGGCACGGCCAGTGACGGGGTTGAGGTCTTCTCCTCTGGCACCGGCGCCGAGGGTCATGGCATGGGTCGCGGCCGCCTCTGCCGGGTCCTCGGCGTATTTCCAGCGGTTCCGCAGCTCCTTGGCGCGGCCTAGGTGCTGTCGCACTTCGCCAGTGCCCAGGGCCGCATGCAAGGGGTTCTGCTTGGAGTCCAGCGCGGCCAGCACGTTCTGATGGTACTGATGATGTGCGCCCCTTGCGGTGCCGTTGGCATTCCCGTCACCCCGGCCGTTGCCGTTCTGATGCGAACGGCCAGGGGAGATGGCGACGCCGAATACGCCGAGCAGATGGACAAGGGCTCTCTCGAGAAGCATATAGTACTCGTAGAAGTCAAGCTTGAACATCAGCTCGGCCTCTTGCTTCTCGCGTTCCTGCTGGACAAGCTGTTCCGGATCCATCTGGGGCACAAGGTCAGGATTGTGGCCGCTGACGGCCAGATGATAGCCGTACTGGAGGTAGGGCAGCTTCCACTTCATGCGGCGAACAATCTGGACATAGCGGCGGAACTCTCGTTGGGAGGACACGAGGCCGTGGTTGTTACTGCTCCCACTCCCAGACAGAGCTGTGGGACCAGGATGGACACCAGTGGCAGAAGGGGCCACAGCTTCCCGTTTCAATTTTGGGGTGGGGGTTTGCTCCCACCATCGGTCGTTGTTGGAGGGGGCCGAATGGACGGGAATTTCTGAATCTGAACTGATGGGGACTGCCGGATTGATGGCCGAGGATCGCGGGATGTAGTGGGAGGGGTCACGTGTGGCCCATGACGATGAAGAATCAGGGGCGGATGCCCACTTGGATGCCTTCAGGCCACCCGGCCTGACACCGCGTTGAAGGTGCATCATGTGGGGGGAAACTCGCTTGCTTTCCAATGGCACGACCCTGGTGTTGTTATGTCTTTGTCTTTACCACCCCACTTTAACCAGGACGACTGGCCTTTTTCCCGTTTTTATGCTTAATTTTATCGCTTTTCTTTTTCTTCAGGACCGCGTGGGATAATGCGTGGGAGCCAAAGATGATAGCGGCAAGGGAAGAAGCAAGTCAATGGTTTCCGTTTTATCTTAGTTTGGCGAACTCCCGACCAGGTTGACGCGGCGACGGAACAACGACTTTGATAGCTTTGATGGACCTGGGCGTGGGGCGGGCTGTCGCATAGCAAGGGTCCTGGCGGGAAGGGAAGAAAATGAAAACCGAGTGACAGCCTCGCTGTATGAGGACAGAGCAAAAAGCTGGGTATAGAGGCGCTCGCTGAAACCAGATATGAGAATGAAAGAAAGAATATACTAAGAGAGAATGAATGAAAGAGAACGAGATTGAAGCGTCGCGGGAGTCGATGTCAACTCGTCATGCTAGAACAGGAGCAGATCCCGGAAGAATGGTCGGCGCTGACTGCTTCGCGACGGGCTACGACGGAACAAATTCCGTTTGTCGAGTTCTCGAGTCGTCTCCGGGTTACGGACTTTCAGGCGCCAATGGCTATGTCGGCTCCTTGGATGGCAATAAATGAACTGGATTATGGGAATGAAACACGGAGAGAGAACTGAAGAGTCGGGCGAAACAAAGGGAACATAATTAGGCTCGTGTCTTTTCTACCATATTTATTTTTTATTTGATTGTTTTTCTTTTCGGATTTAGTCTAAACGCGATGCCGTGAGTATCCACTGAGCTGGGCCGTTCCTTCTGCTAATTATCGCCAACAGGCCTCTCTACCTTAGTAGTCCCTTCCCCTGACTGGCATGACCCCGCCCGTAACCTCCCTGTCTAGGCAGTCACTACCCAACAAAATCAACATCAACAGCAAGAACGAAACGGGTATTGACGTCAGTGGAAAAGAATACGTGCAAGTTGTGGACGACTTCCTACCTTAGTCATAACAGGGTTCTCCAGTCCGAAGAAAAGAAGCAAAAAGACGAAGAAAGCTCAATGGTATTGCCCGTCATCCATCCTCCCTTCACGCAACCAAACCCCCTACATCCCTCAGACGCCTGCTCTGTATCTGCTCGTACTGCAGGAGTCATTCGTGGCAACCAACCTGCCATTTCACTGTCCCAAATATCCTTGATTCCAGGTTGGGTCGATTTGTTTAAAGAACCGCCGCTCCAAATTCCACAGATAAAAGCAACAACGCCTTAATGCCGGTCATAAGAAAACATGCCTTCACTCGGCCTTCCCAATGCATCATCGCGAAGGAGAGGGGAAAGAGATTCGCTTCAATAGTATCCTCCTTGCTCATGCGGACACCTTCTTCGTCGCCTTGGCTGTGCCGATATGGGTATTGTGGACCTGTTTTTCAATCCGTCAGTCTCCGTCGGAAGGGGAAAAGGCGAGAGAAAGAAGGAGAGAAAAAAAAAAAAGGAAAACTCACCTTAGTCGCAAACCGCAGACTCGTCAAAGTCTCCTTGAGATGGACCTCCAGCGGGCTCACCATCACAAACATGAGCGTCTTGCTGTTACCTCCCAGCGAGTACTGCAGCAAGTGCGTCAGCTTGCTGTTCCGGTACGGCACATGTCCGCTGCCCCGTCCCAGCGCCTCGATAACATCCCCCAGGCATGCCAGGCTCTTGTTGATGCTTTGCGTCTCCTTCATCCGCTCCCCCTCCGCCCCGGACTGCTTCAGCCGTTCCGACCCGGCCAGGTCGACCAGATTCAGCGTCCCCTCGCACCGCTCCCCTGTCGCCTTGTTGTGTCCCACCAGCTTGAGGATGAACACGCTGTGCGACCGTGACGACCGCTCGTTCGACTTGGTCGCCGCCACCGCACGGTTCGCCGACGCCTGCTCCAGCATCGCCTCCACCTTGTCCGCCGAGTCGAGTTCCACCGTCTTGCAGTTTGTCACTGTCGTCTGCTTTCGCGCCTCGTCGTGCCGGATCTCCAGCTTCTTCGCCTGCTGACCCGCCCCCGCCGCTGACCCTGCGCTCTCCCGCCCGTGCGGCGACAGCAGGTCGTGTAGCTCCTCGTTGTATACCTCGATGAACGACCCTTCCATCGTGTACGTCCACGACTTCTCTTTCAGCTTGCTTATCGTCTCGTAGATCATGTGCGTCGCCCGCGGGATCATTCCGTCCCGAGATGACATGGTGTGCGTCTTGCCCGACCCCGTCTGGCCGTAGCAGAAGATGCACACGTTGTAGCCGTCAAGCGCGCTCTGCACCAGCTGCGAGATCTCGTCGAAGACGTCCTGGTTGGCCGCCCCCGGCGCGAACACCCGGTCGAACTCAAAGTTGAAGTTCTTCCGCGTCACCTTGCCCAGGCTGCTCATCTCCTCTGCGCCTTGCACCGCAATCTCCGCCCATGTCTTGTCGTCTGGGAACGTGATCTTGGCGCCTTCCCCGTCGCCCGGGCCCAACATCGGCCGCACCCGGCACATAACTCGGATGTTGCCCTTGAGCTCCTGGTACTTGTTGAACAGGATGCGCCGCTCCGTCTCCTCCTTGATGAGCTTCTGCCGAGCCTCCTCCGCCACCCGCAGGGCTTCCTGCAGCCGCGCCTCCATGCTGGCAAACGAGTCCGACTGCGCTTTGCTGTCCGATTCGAGGAACTCCACCTGCGACTTGAGCGAGTTGATCTTGGCTTCGAGTGTGACGTTGCTTGCCGCCAACTCCGAGATGCTGCCGTCGAGATTCTTGCGCAACGCCTGTTCCCGGTCGAGGTCCCCCTTCCACGCCTCGAGTTGCGAACGCATCTCTGACAGATCGCGGTCCTTCTTTTGGAGGGCGAGGTGGAGATCCTGCTGCTCGTTGCCGAGTTTAAGCCGCAGCTCTTCCACCTCTCTCGACTTGATGCTTCGTTCGTCCTCGAGCTCCACCCGGTAGTGCCGGTCCAGCGCTTCCATCGCCTCGCGATGACTCTTCTGCAGCCGCTCCGTCTCCTCCTCGAGTTCCTTTCGAAGTTCCTCCAGTTCCCGCCTGTGTCTCCTCGACTCGTCTTCCAGCTCGTACTTGTGATTCCGTCTCTCCGTCTCCAGGTCAAACGTCAGTTGTTGGAATCGCTCCTTCAAACTGTCCAAGTTTGCCTGCAGCGTCTGGTTGCGCCCATCCAGTCTGTCTCGTTCGGCTTCGACTTCGGAGGCTAAGAAGGGGGTTAGCTCACGTCTTTCCAGCTGGTGTCTTTCCCCACTGGCTGCTGTAGTCCAACAAAAAGCAAAAACCCACTTCTCTTCCTTTGCCATTCCAAAGTTTCGTCCGCCGCCTTTCGATCGGACAACGAGGTGTCTATGAATTCTTTCATCTGTCGAATCTGATCGTCGACCTCGCCCAGTTTTTCGTTGACGTCTAGGGCTACAAATCCAGTCGTGTTAGTATACTTGGTCAAGAACTCGGTTTTGATAGGAGACGGTGACTTGGTGGGCGATGAATTGACCAGCGCCCGGCAAGTGTCAGCCACCCAGTCCATTTTGCGCTTCATGCGCTTGGTCTCGATGGCTGGCGCCGGATGAGGACGTGATTTCCCACTCTTCTGTGACCCCTTGGTCTGCGCTTTGGCCAGCATGTTCTCTTTGACCCCAGCCCGACCTGTGTCATGTTGCGTATGCTGTGTTTGGGTGGGTGTAGTGAACTGGATGCTTGGCAGGATGCCATCTTCGCTTTCAGAGACCACTCGGTCACCTGCGGACAACATGGCTGTGTCCGAGTCGCGAACCGACAGGGCACCGAACTTTTCTTCAAGAGAAACTTCTCTGAGGTTGAGGTGAGGTGAGGGCGAGCGTGACGGCTTGCCGGCCTTCCTGCTCTGCACCTAGCTGGAGCGGAAAGGTTGGGGCTGACACATTTGTGATGGGCTTGCCGTACCAGTATGCCCAGTTCCTTCAACATAATAATCATCTTCCGCTCGATTCCCATACGCCGTATGAGGTCGTGCGGTTGCGGACGCGGACGCGGACGCGGTTTTGGGTCGGCCGTAGAGGGAGCGGTTATTCGAGGCGGCCGTCTTCGGTCGATCGGAGGGGGCGAATCGGCCGGGTCCGACGCTACTTGCGAAGCTGCTGCTAGAGGTCTGTCGCGATATCGCAGAGCTCGGGGGCCCGGATGTGTGTCGAGAGGAGTAGAGGTTCTTGAACTGCAAGAAGGGGTCTGTCAGTGTTCGTGTCCATGACGGGCATGATTATTTTGTCTGAATAATGCGAGAACAAAATATACAGAAGCAGAGGCCCCGGGAATGCTCCCCCCCGGCTCGTCGTCGTCTCCTCGAAGGACTGGGTGTCCGGTCAATGGGTGTCGATCGTCGGTCGTGGGCATGAGAACGGAGACGGATCCTCTTGCCGAAACTTCGTCCCCCGGGTCGTCCTGACGCAGTAATAGCATGAGCTCACCACTCAGCTCTCCGTCCCTATCGACTAGGTGCAAGGGCCGATGAAAGCGATACACCTGCCATTGCGTCCCTCTTTCGCTGGTTCCCCCCGGTGGTAATTGGTTGGCGACGATATGTTGGCGTCTCAGCGGCAATATCGACGGAAAATATTGCCAAACGAGACGCTCAGCCCGACCCCAAACGAGACGCCCAGCCAAAAGAAGGGTGCCTGCCATATGAAGCCAGATCCAGTACTGGAATACCATCGTCTCGGCAAGATGGCACGTGGAAAAAAGGTCGAGCGGGGGATCTGGAGAAAAGTCGACACGGGAAACAGGACCATCGCTCGACGTATCTGCCCTGACGACATGCGATCGCAAAGAATTAATGAAAAGGGTAGAAAGCATCCGTCAACTTACCGACGATAAAGACTGGCCTTTGACGTGGCCGTTCGGGCGGGGGACAGCGTTGATCCCGGCGGCTGGTGGTTGCTCGGGATATTCGCCGGCTCTTTCATGGGCCTTTCGTTTGGGTTCTGGCTGGTACACTGCAGGGGAGAAACAAGACAAGTCAATGACGCGCCGCCACACACAGACACAAACGCAGCACTGGAAACAAAGGATAATTGCAACGGCGCATTGTCATACCAGGCTGAGGGGTCTCTCGCTTTGGAATCCCTATCTTGGAGGGTGGTGGGCGATTGGAGGGAGGAAGGCGAGAATTGCTTTGAGAATCGCTCAGCTCAGTCAGGCCGAAAACGCTGCCTGGCCGCGGCAGTTGGCTCCGTTGCATTGTCGAGGATCGCAGACTCTATAGCAACAATGGTTAGTCAAGTCAGACGAAGAGAAAGGTTGAAGAGCGGCCTCCAAGGGACAGATGAGATAACAATGGCCGAAGTATGGGCGAGCGTCCAATGGGGAATTGCGAGTCAAGGTAGGGTAGATCAATGGACGGGTGGCGCACCTGATTTTCCATGTTGCTTAATCTATAAAGGTCGGGAAAGCGATGCCGAAGAACGGGAATCAAGACGAAGCAAAGCAGGAGCAGAGCTCCAGAGCGACGTACGCGAGGGGATGACGTTGTGAACAATATTTGTGTGGTTTGAAGTGCACAGCTCGTACAATGGTCGAGAGGAGGGTTGTTGCTTTCGCGTCCTAATTCGGTCTAGAATGGAGTTGGGACATCGATAGAGGGGGCGTGGTCCTCACTGTGTGTGTTACGCGCTTGTAATCTGGCGTTGGATATGGACATGGACATAACGAATGTTTATGGTTGGCGCATAATGGTCCGTGCTTGTTGTCTGGGCAACGGTGAAGGACACATTACAAGGTACATGCAAAGTAACATGGCTTCGAAAGTGCTGCCTGAGGCTCAAAGGTCACCCAGGCACGTTGTACATACGTTGTACAACGTACGGTACCCTAAGAAGTCCCCACCAAGCTCGCTCTTCATTCACATGTCAAACCGTTAGCCCCACCGCCTTGATGAGTAATTTACGAGGCCTTGGGGACGAAAACTGTCAGTATCGTCAGTTGGCTTCCCCTACCTCAACCTTACCTTTTACCGCCAAAAGACCAAAATTACGTCTGAAATCAGATGAAGTCGACTCTCTAACTACCGGATCAGCTAACCACTTACTCGAGCAAACGAGACGAAAGCTCTCCATGTTCATTGGTCTCGAGTTAGTGGTCTGATAGCTTTCCATAACCAGCTTCCTCTCGTTCTTCTGCCTAAGTTCGTGAAGTTCGTGATACCTTTCCGTCGACTATCCCCTCTCGGACCATTATACGCGATTCTTTAGCCATCGGCCTGCGACGACCAGAGGGATGGAAAAGTACAGCCAGTTTCGCGACCGAGGGTCGGGCATCGCGCCCTTCATCCCCGTGAAGACGCCCCGGTCCCGCCTCGCGCTCCTCACGCACCTGACCATCTTCTTCCTCCGCCTGCCCATGTTCCTCACCATCGCCCTGACCTATGCGCTCTTCCTCCACCACCTGCCGCTCCCCGCCGTGGTGCGCAAGGCCTGCCTCTGGTCGATCATGCTCGTCCCGGGGATCTGGTGGGTCGACCTCCAGCTCGACGGCGTGCGCCGCGGCACCCTCGCCGAGCAGCCCCGCAACCGCGTCCCGCACCCGGGCTCCGTCATCGCCGCCACCTTCACCTCCCCGATCGACACCCTCTACCTGGCCGCCATCTTCGATCCCGTCTTCACGCGCTCCTACCCGTCCACCCGGCAGGTCGAGCCCCTCTCCCTCTTCGGCGCCGTCGCCGCCAGCCTGGCCCCCGTCCGTCTGCGCCCGGCGCCCCGCACCAACCTGGTCGACCTCGGCGCCCTCGTCGCCCGCCACCCGGACCGCGTCATCGTCGTCTTCCCCGAGGCGTCCCCGACCAACGGCAAGGCCGTGCTGCCCTTCACGCCGTCCCTCCTCGGCGCGGCGCCCGACACCCCCATCTTCCCCGTCTCGCTCCGCTACACGCCCGCCGACGTCACCACGCCGGTCCCCGGCCGCTGGTTCAGCTTTTTGTGGGATCTCCTCTCCCGGCCTAGTACGTGCGTCCGCGTTAGGATCGCGGAGAGTGTCTACAACACGTCGCGGGGTGGCACCGACGCCGCGTCTTCGGCCAGGGAAACGCAGAAGGGGGCGCAAAGATACAAGATGGGCGGCGACGGCGACGGCGACGGCGACGGCGACGGCAACGGTGGCAGTGATAGTAATCATCCGCAAGACGACGCCGACTATGCCCCCGTTTCTCATGACGAGCAGCTTGTTCTTGACAAGATTGCGGATGCCCTTGCGCGGTTGGGCCGGAATAAGCGCGTCGGCTTGACGTTGAAGGACAAGACTGCCTTTATCGATGCGTGGAATGGACGGAAATGAGCCAGGATGACCTACGAAGGGCACGGATTGAGGCTGGAAGAGAGAATCGTTATGTGGGCATTTGGGGGCGGAAAGTGAGCGAGAATGTTTTTTCCAACGGAAAAAAAAAAATGCATAAATTGATGAGATGATACGAAATGATGAAAACGACATGCATCACTTTCAGCGAGGGGTCATCTTTCGTCCGGCTTTATCCTCATCACTGCTGTTTTGCATTGCTAGGAGTTGGCGGTAGTATGGAACTTTTTCTTCTTCTTCTAACCTCAAGATCACCCAGAGCAAACAACAGAGGGCAATAACAAGTTATTGCGTTCAGGGCAGCGGCTTCAAGTACACACTCCGATGTAAGGCATATAAGTCTGTTTGTATCTGTATGTTAGAAACACATCCCAATCCTGCCAGGTCATGTTCTGAGACAGGGAAAAGAAACAAACTGAAACTCCATTGATCAAAAATAAGGTACATATTTTCCACATCCGAACAATGGTATTATATCACACTCTTCTTATCATCGCCCCTCTATATCTTCCCGTCCGTCACGCATCCCGAGCTGGCGTCGGTGACCAGGCTCGCGTACTTCTTCAACGTGCCCTTGGCGTACTTGAGCGGCGGCGCAGTCCAAGCCGCCCTCCGCTTGCTCATCTCCTCCTCCGACACATTGGTGTCGATGACGCGCTTCTCGGCGTCGATCACGATGGTGTCACCGTCCTGCACCAAGGCGATGGGACCACCCTCCATGGCCTCGGGGACAATGTGGCCGATCAGGAAGCCGTGGCTGCCGCCGGAGAAGCGGCCGTCCGTCAGCAGGGCCACGTCCTGGCCGAGGCCGGCGCCCATGATGGCGGAGCTGGGCTTGAGCATCTCCGGCATGCCCGGGCCGCCCTTGGGCCCCTCGTACCGGATGATGACGACGGTCTTCTCGCCCTTCTTGATCTCGCCGCGCTCGAGCGACGCGATGAAGTCGTCCTCGGCGTCGTACACGCGCGCCTTGCCCTCGAAGCGCAGGCCTTCCTTGCCCGTGATCTTGCCCACGGAACCGCCGGCGGCGAGCTGGCCGCGCAGGATCTGGATGTGGCCCGACGGCTTGATGGGGTTGCTCAGGGGGCGGATGATGTCCTGGTTAGCAGGGAAGTCCGGGTAGGCGTCGACGTTCTGCGCGAGGGTCTTGCCGGTGACGGTGATACGGGAGCCGTCGAGCAGGCCTTCCTTCAGGAGGAACTTGAGCAGGGCGGGCGTGCCGCCGATCTCGTGGAGATCGGCCATGACGTACTTGCCGGAGGGCTTGAGATCGGCGAGGAAGGGCGTCCGGTCCGAGACGGCCTGGAAGTCGTCGACAGTGAGCTTGACGTCAGCGGCATCGGCCATGGCGATCAAGTGCAGGACGGCGTTGGTGCTGCCGCCCAGGATGTTGACGACGATGATGGCGTCCTCAAAGGCCTGGCGAGTCAAAATGTCGCGCGGCCGGATGTCCTCCTTGAGAAGATTCCTGATGGCTCCTCCCACACTCTCGCACTCGGCCTTCTTGCTCGGGTCCTCGGCAGGGCTGCTGCTGCTGCCCGGCAGGGTGAGGCCGAGGGTCTCGATGGCCGTGGCCATGGTGTTGGCCGTGTACATGCCGCCGCAGGCACCACCGCCGGGACAGGCGTTGCGGATGATGTCGAAGCGCTGCTCCTCGGTGATCTCGCCGGTGATGTACTGACCGTAGGCCTGGAAGGCGGACACGATGTCGATGGGGTCCCCCCTCATGCTGCAGCCGGGCTTGATGGTGCCGCCGTAGACCATGATGCTGGGGCGGTTGACGCGGCCCATGGCGATGGCCACACCGGGCATGTTCTTGTCGCAGCCGGGGAGGGAGATGTTGGCGTCGTACCATTGACCGTTCATGACCGTCTCGATGCTGTCGGCAATGATCTCACGGCTCTGGAGGGAGTACCTCATGCCCTTGGTACCCATGCTGATGCCGTCGGAGACGCCGATAGTATTGAATCGGTAGGGAATCAGGCCGGCCCTGGCGACGGACTCGCGGACGATGGCCGACAGGTCGAGCAAGTGCATGTTGCAGGGGTTACCCTCGTACCAGACGGAGGAGATGCCCACCTGGGCCTTGTTCATGTCTTGTTCGCTGAGGCCGGTGGCGTAAAGCATAGCCTGAGAGGCGCCCTGGGACTTGGGTTGGGTGATGGTGGCCGACACCTTGTTCAGCTGCTCGTCGGCGCGCCTGGACGCCGTGGTAGAGAGAGAGCGACTGGGAGGGGGGAAGAAGAAGAAAACATGTTAGTCGGGTGCAAATGGTCGAAGAAAGCAGGGGTTCGAGAAGGGCTTTCTTACGCATAGTTGGACGACCAAGTTCTCGAGCACGACGCTCGAAGGGCGGGCGACCTAAGGCCGCGAATTGCTGACTGGGACAGCATCGTGGGCACGAGGCGGAGGAATCGGAGGAATCGAAGGAATTGGCTTCTTCTAGAGGGAAGAGTTGGAGGGAAATGAACGAAAATAACAATTGGACGAGACTCAAAGCATGGCGATCTTTATGGTGGTAAATTCAGCCCTGTATGAGTCAACTGACAGGGGTAGAGAGGTCGTGGATGTCGGAGAGAAGTGGTGAAGGTGGTGAAGTCACAGGGACTGAATGAAGCCAGCAGTTAATAATAATGTCAACTTGGGCATTGCGATGTCGGCGCTGGTGCAGAAAAATTACTGGGGGCAGCTCCGAATGAATGAATGTCTGTGGCAATATGCATAGAGAACGTGTATATATAGCTAGCTAAGTGACTATCTAGGATATATATATGGCTAGCTAAAGATATAGTATATAAACCTGTCACCTAACCAGCGTATATAAGCTATGCTATATAGGTCTAGTACCCTTATATAGGACCTATGCCTATAGTCTGCCCCCTCTCGAATTAAATAACGTCCTCGTCGTTATATAACGTCTTAGATCAGTATTTAATATTAAACCTATTAAGCATCTTTTATAGCAGATTCTTCGCTTTCGTTATCTTATCAGTAAGTTCGTTAAACTATAGTACGGTTATACGATTTTTAATCTCCGTTATATCCGCGAATAGTTAGTTAAGTTAGTTAGCAGTATTATCGTAGCGGAGTTCTACTTAGGTAAGATCCGCCGCGAGAGTGCTAAGCTAGTCCTATATATAGTTTAGTACGGTCTACGCGTCGGTTAGGTTAATACTAGCTTAGCTAGGTTAAGTAGGAGCGACTTTGGCGTCTTTTCGGGCAGGGATATTATACTATTATAGCTGGCGTATAAAGTAAGGGAGTAACTTAATTATAATTTATAGGTATTTATCGTTACCTATAAATCTCTTAGGGATCTTTAAGGTGCGTATGATAGTATTTATAATAGCCTAAATATACTCTGGTTCCGGAGTATAAGGTTTAGTATCCAGTATATGGGTAAGACGAGTAACTCCAGGCATATTAGATACGCTCCACTTATTATTACGTGCTCGTATTATTTTAGTATCGTTAACTTATAGCATTACGTAACGCCAGGGACTATCCTTATCTAAGTTTACGCGGTTCTTAATCTAGTTCAGGCGTTCCCTAACTATAGCATTATCGAGCCAGTCTTCGTGTATACCCTAGGTCTAGAGAATAAGTTCCCTGCACTAGATAATTTTAATAAGGTTATCGTTATAGAGCTTAGCTATCTTATCAGTTAATTAAGTGTCACTTTTTTTACGGGGGGTGATTATTTTCTTAGCAGCGCGTTTACGTTTCTTAGTAGGCGTATTATAGTCGTCCGCGGTTTAGGTAAACTATTCTTATTTCTCGTTATTAGGATCGTTTTTAGTAGCCTAATACTAACTATCGTTTTTAGTAGCCTAATCTTAACTATTATTATAGGTATCGGGCGTCTCGACTTAGAGGGGTTTAGTTAGGAGGCCGAGAGTATCGGTTTCCTCTATCGTATCCTAGGGGGGGAAATTATTATATATTTTCGTTATATTTAGGGTGTTATATTAGAAATATATAGTAGTAGGAGATAGGTAGGGAAAAGGGATTAATACAGAGAACGGTAAACGTTACTAAGTGGAAGAGAAAGGGGAGATATACTATATAAGTTATTAGTAAGGTAAGGGGGATAAATTAAGAGAAGAGTTTATTAAAGGTAAGGAGAAATATTTATATTAGAAAGGGTCGGCTTATTTAGGCAGGTAAAAGCAGTGGTTATTACCGAATAGTGCTCTTACCTTATCCGTGTCACGAATAGTATTAGTACTACTATTTAGCAGCCGTGTTATATTCGCATAATAACTCTACTCTATTATATTAGCGTATAATAGCTTCGTGTAAAAGCCATTAATCGTATACGGCTAGAAGGTTTGCAAAACGAACTAAGTAGTTACGGCGAGTCTTAGATTATCTTTCTATAATAATCTTTTCGATTAGCAGTATCTCTATCATAACAGGTTAAATCGGGGGAATATATCGGCCGTACGGGTTAAATATAGCTGGCTCCAAGTAGTCGATTAATATAACGTCGTGTATCTTCCACGAGTCCGGAAGCTTAAGTCTATATATAAGGCGGCCGACTCGTTCGGTACTCTCGAATAGACTGGCGTATTATTAGCCTAGTTTAGTGGATATTATATAAGATACCGGAATTAAGTATCCCTTATATAGCCTAATATACACTTTATCTTTAATATTAAAAAACTTAGGCGTGTATCGGCGATTATAGTATCGTTTTATAGATATAGCCGCTTCTGCGATTGCATCTACGGCTTTAAGCCTGGTTATAGGAGGTACGTGCAGTTCTATCTTAGCTAGTATTATTATAATAGTATTTAGCATAAAGCCTTTAACGATTTCTATTAGGCTATATCCAGTAGTGCTGGATCTTATTATATTATACTCGAATTATAGTTAAGGTAATGCTTTTTCCTATATCTCGGGTTATTCTAATATATCGATATAGAATCGTAATACGGATTCGACGATTTATATAACGCGTTCTATTTAACTATTAGTTTACGGATGGTATACGGTAGTATAAAGCAGCGTAGTACCGAGTCTTTTCCAGAGTTATCGCCAGAATTTAGACAGGAATTTAGGGTCTCTATCGCTAATAATAATTTTAGGTATACCCTAGTTACTACGGAGTAGGGTGTTAAGATAAGCGTCGGCCTATTATTCTGCTATCCAGTTAGTTGTACCGGGCACTATAAGAAGTTCTTTTAAATGCTTATCGACGCTTATAAGTGCCGAATTATATCCGTCCGGCGATTCGGGCAGTACAAGCACGAAGTCGATAATAACTATATAGTACGGGTATAGTAATGGAATAATAAGCTAGAGGCTACCGTAAGGTTTATAAGGTTTATAATATAGCTTCTAGTAGATGTTATATATCGGGTAAGTTAAAAGGTATCGCCGGAATTCCTTATAGCCTTAGTGGATATAAAATTAGTGTAGGAATTTTACGAGTTTAGCATATCCTAGGTAGTTTCCGTGGTGGATTATCGTGAAGATATTAAGCTAACACGTCCGTGGGATATAGAGGCGGGGAAGGCTATTAGATATATACTAAAGCAGGCCGTTAGTTTACTATTGGAATAGTAGTTTAGCTCGGTTATATAGCTCGAGTTCTGTGTTTAATTAGAGGGTTACTATAATATTTCGCCAGAATAGGTTAGTATTATAGCCTTCCAGGATTTTACGTTTAAATTCGGGTAATATCTAAACAAGTAATATCGTTACTTTAGGTGCCTGAATAGGCAATTATACTTAAACTCTAATATCGTCACGTATATCGTTTAGGTAAGCTTTAGTGGCTTCGGTATTAGGTGGGTATAATCGTATAGGTGGTAATATAAGGTATACGTGTTTAGGTCTATCCTAAAGTAGTTCGTCGAGTTACCCTTATCCTGTTTCCGTGGTATCGGGTATTACCGGTAGTCTACTAAGCGTATCAGGGACTATATAGTCTTTACCGGGTTTATAGATAACTTAGAATTCGAATTATAAGATATATTCTATAGCCCTAAGAATCTTTTTATTAGCGCCCGTTCTCGATACAGTATTAGCGATATCCAGTTAACGTGTTATATTAATAATCGCTTAGTGGTCGGTGATAATAATAACGGGTAGATTTCTAGTGTTTTTAATCTAGTAGGATATTTTAGAAAGCGTCTATACTAAGCCTACGATCTTAAGTTCGGTTACCTAGTACTTCTTTTCTATCGGGCGTAGTATTCGAAAAATAAACGCGATAGGTCTTATAGCGGTCCGAGGCGGGTAAGCCATTTTTATAAAGTCTATAAGTATCTTTTCTAGGGCTTTTTTCTCGACGTGATAGACGTAAACGCCGATTCCGTTATATAATACGTCTATATCGATAAAAAGTTTATTGTATAGGTTAAACATAGCTAACATGATATTTTAGTAAAGGGTTTATTTCACGACGTAGAAAGCTTATATCTCACGTCCTATCAGGAGTAGAATATTAATTAATCGGGCCTAGGCGGTTCGGGCTAGTTTAGAATTACGTTTAGCCGTTAGCTTCGGGCCTTCTTAGGATTATATCTATATCTATTATATTTTAGTTCGGCGGTATTATTTAATAAGATTCGCCTTACATATTTCAAGTAGTTCTATAAGCATCGCGAATTTAGGAACGTGGTGCCGAAGCGATATTATAAGGCCGATCCAGTGCTCTAGTTACTTAAGGGTTTTAGGGAATTCGATTATACGGATAGCCTTAAGTTTCTCTTCGGGCGTTAAAAGGCTCTATACGTCCACGAGCTTACCGAGAACGATAGCTAATAGACAGGCTACTACCGATTTACGAGCGCCTATAAATAGGTTAAAGTACTAAAGACGGTAAAGGACTTCTAGAACGTCTTATAGGTGCTCTTCGAAGGTGGTACTCGCTACTACGATATCGTCGCAGTAAGTCTTAGCGGCTATACCCTCGAGTAGGTTATCTATTATTCGTTAAATATAGGCGTTCGAATTCTTAAAGCCTATAAAAGGATATTTAAATATATACTATCCCCTTACCGTGGTAGCGGTGAAGGCCTATCTATAATCTAGATAAACTTGCTATTAATAGTAGAAACTTATAGTATCGAGTATAGTAATCTATTTTTTGCCTACGATGTGTTATAAGATCTCGTCTTATATGCGTATAGGGTATACGTCTATCATAACAGTATCGTTAAAGGGTCGTACGTCCACGACTATTCTGCCTTTCTTTTTCTATTAATCGTCTATTTTATTCTATACCACGAATACTAGCCAGGAAAATAAAATATCGTGTATAGTTTTATAGGCTTTACCGTGTTTAATCAGCTTATTAATAGTTATATCGATCACTATTTAGTCCTCTACGTTTATTAGATACACTCGATATCTTTTAGGGATACGGTTATACTAGTCGGGTCGAAATTTCACCCGTATTTATAAATCTTCGGGGACGTATACGAAGCCCTTATCAGTAAAGACGTCTTTATAGTGTGAGATTATATCGATAAGCTATTCTAATCCTTCGCACTTATATAGTCTAACACCTATTTCGTGTTTATATATAGCCGTTTCGTCTAGCGTAGCGTTTTAAAGAATATAGCGGGGTTTATTAGAAAGTTATCTATCACGAGACTCGCCTTTATATACCGTTCCCGTTACTGCTTCGGCGTTATAGGCTATCTAAGCATAGTAATCGCGGTCGATCAATATTATATAGCTAACGTATATACCCGACTCTATAAAGTAAACTTCGTCCGCTTAGTTTTATAGTAGGATTAATTAAAGCTTAGAGTTACAGAGTATAGTGTAGGTCTATAACGGCTAGGGTAGATCTATAGGTTTGAATATATAATCTTAGTAATCCGTTGCTTTATAATTAACTATAGCAAACCTCGCTAAATACAGGGGAATTTTAACGGGGCCGTATATAACGACCTTAATTCGTTAACGGCGTGTGTGTAACTGATAAAGTATTAGGATTTCGACTTAATAGTTATATATAATTATTATATTTATACTATTTTGAATGTTAAATTACTCGGGTACTATATAATCTATGCCGAGGAGCACGTTAGCTTTAAGGTTATTAATAACTAATACCTCTCTAATAAATATTATAATAATAGGCTACTCGTTATATATGCCTTTGAATCGGAATAGCAGTAATACGTATTCTTTAGTAGTGTATATATTGGTGCCTATACCACGAATAGTGATAGGTATAGCGCGATATCTAATTTAAAGGTTAGGGTAGCCGTTACGGAGGAATATACGGTCGATAAGTATCACGGAATAGCCTATATTAGTATAGATTAGAATCTTATCCTTTATATCGGTAGTAATAGTATACTTAAGGTAGGTGTAGGATCTAAATCCGTAACCTATACTTATATCGTAGCCAGCGTTAACCGTAGACCGTCTTACTAGAGTTTCGGTCTAAGGGCGTGTTTCTACGTTATTATTCTATAGTATAGGTGGTTAAGTGACTATCGAGTCTATAATTTCACGCACTTATATGACTTAGTAGACTTATTTAACGTGTTTATATAATTTATTATTACTTAGGAATAATTCTCGATAATAGTGGTACTAGGGCTGGTTAAGAGGTATCACGGGAACTATTAGTATTACAGGTATAACGTGATAATTATAATTATTTCTATTACTTCCCTCGTCCTCTAGAATAAGCTATTAGTCATCACCTTATTTATAAAATTCTCGATCGTAGGCATCGGGTATATCCTCGGAGTTAATGTCTTAAGGTGGTTCGTTATCGATAGGGTGATACTCGATTATTTAGTTTTATTATATCTATTATTTATTAGGTTTATTTATATTAGCCTGATAAGCTTTAGCCGTTAGCTTTTATTACGAGCGGTAGTTAGGCTATGACTTACGTGTGTTCGGCTAGTTACTCTATTAGTTACGGTAATTCGACGGCTAGCTTCCCTATAATAGTTATTTTTACGTGGGTTATTAGGGACGGGGTCCGGTTATAGTGTTAGGTATCGTGTTATACCTATTAGAGTTACCAGTTTATATAGTAGTCGGCATGATATTAGGTTACTATCGGAATTATCCACCGGTATATAGTAACCAGTTAAATATAGAATAGCCTAGTCTATTTTATTAGGCAGCGGCTATATTATAACGGTTAGGTGGCCGATATCCCTCTCTAGCAAGTGCAGTGAGTATATTTTTACGCTTCTTAATCTAATCTAGCTATAGTTCGGGGTGGTATCGTCTACCGGCGGCAGGATTACCGTTTAAACGAGTCTATCCATTTTATTATAAATAGCGTTAAGTCTGCCTACTTCACCTATATTGGCATCGCGTACGGCATAAGGTATCTTTTATATAAAATCATCGATCCTATTACCCTTTACGATATCTATAATAGTATAGTTAGATCCCTACCAGAAAGCGAGTGCCTCTAAGCGATCAGGCTTAAATTCTTCGATCAGTTTCTCGTATACTATCTGGATATCGGCTTATTTAAGTAGCTTCCTATCCGGTTAGGTTAGGAGATATAAGTACTATTTCAAAGCATCTCCCTTAAGGCATTAAGTCCATATATCCCGGAGGGCTTGTAGTTTATCGGCGTGAATTTCAAGTAGTCGATCCGCAAACGCGTAAACATCTATATACACCGGGTTACCACCTTGTGTAATGATACCCGAACGGTCTGGGTCTCTGGCTCCCGGGTCAAATTAGCCGATAGTTCCGAACTTAATGTCTATTAACTGTGTGATAGATCCGAATTATATAACCGTTACGGTGAGTCTGGTAAGGGTGGGAGGCTTTGAGGATCGTCTTATAGCGGGTTTCGATATCTATATAATCCGCGTTATAGTAGGGGTAGTAGAGGTAGAAGGCTTATTCTACCGAACCAATTTATCTATATGGTTTAGGCTTAGGATTAGGGTGCTAGCGGAATAGGTGTATCTTAGATATTAAGGGTAGTAATACGTTAGGCGAGCGGGGTAACGGGCATTAGTGCGTTATATAGTGAATTATACGGGGTAGTGTGTGTAGATGTTAACGTTACGTTATAAGTCTGGGTGGGTGGTTATAATTAGTTAGCAGAAGAGGGGAGGTTTATATAGATTTATATGAATTTATATCGAAAAGTCCGAAGTGGTCTATGGATACTAGCCACTTATCCTTTAACCCACTCGATCGGGTAAGGGATCTCGTAGTCGGATAGGTCTAGATTTATAGCATTATTCTATTATAAAACGAAGCGAATTACCTATCAATCGTCTTACGTGATCTCTATATAGTGTTTAGCGCGGTTCTGATAATAACGTAGTAAGTATTAAGCGTAGAGCACGCCCTCCGGCTATATATAAAGGAGTGGAAATAACTTAAAAAGGGAATTTAGAGGTCGAAAAGAAGCTGGTATCTATTATAGATTAGTGTCGCGATACGCGGCATTTTAACGATCGTAAAAACGACCAGTTACTACCAGATTATAGTAATATATATAGAGAACGTGTATATATAGCTAGCTAAGTAACTATCTAGGATATATATATGGCTAGCTAAAGATATAGTGTGTAAACCCGTCACCTGACCCGCGTATATAAGCTATGCTGTGGGTCTAGTACCCTTGTGTGGGACCCATGCCCACATATAGGGACTATGCCCACACTATGGCCCCACCACGTCCTCGACCCCCCAAAAAAGTCCCCCCGCATTGAAATAGGAGCTTCATGATTGGTCGTGTCGGTGTGTCGCGGTGGGAGCTCTGGTCCCCGCTGAACGCCCTCGGTGAGAACGGCTTTGGTGAGGACAAGAGAACAAGAGGGCAACTCTGCTAACCCCATCAAGTGCAGACCATTTCTATTTCGTTCGTATATGAAAGTTCGAAGGTGCTTCGACATTCAATTGTGATTTATCCCCTATGTAGGAAATAGGCCCCTTCCCTATGGTCGTGTTTTATGCGCATCGTCCTTCTCCTTCTCATCCTTCTCTGTCCTCCGGGTCAGGATCTCATCGATAACCCCAATCTCCTTAGCCTCCTCTGCCGATAAGTACTTGTCCCTCTCCATCATGTCGTTAACCTGATCAATGTCGTACCTTTCGTGGCCGACAGACTTGTTAAGGTGGTACTGCATGATCTTGTTGATCTTCGCCCGGACTCTCTGTATTTGGTTGGCGTAGATGAGGATGTCGGAGGCCTGGCCTTGCGTCCCCCCGAGCGGTTGGTGGATCATGACGGAGCTGTGCGGGAGCGCATATCGCTTTCCGGCTTCTCCTCCCGTCAGGAGAAGAGCTGCCATGGACGACGCCGCGCCGAGGCAGACCGTCGAGACCGGAGACTTGATGTATGTCATTGTGTCGTAGATGGCCAGCCCTGATCAGTAATGTCCCACGTCAGTCCAGCTATTTCTTCTTCTCTACCCCCACTCAACAGGGTGCCCGCGTCTTGATGGTTCCTGATGGTTCCTGATGGTTCCTGTGCGCACGCATACCTGAGGATACTGAGCCTCCCGGGGAGTTGATATAGAGCGTGATGGGCTTCTCCGGCCCGTCAGATTCCAGCCATAGCAGCTGTGCCACTATGGACGCGGATACTGTGTCGTCGATGGCACCATTGAGACAAACAATTCTCTCCTGGAAACACCCGTCAGTGTCTGGGACCTCACAGCCGCGCTCCCAGGAGACGACAGCGCAGATTCAGGGTACGGATGGCCAAGGCGGTCTACCTGGAGAAGTTTGGAGAAGATGTCGTCTGGGCGCATCGTTCAATTGTCAGCCATGTGCATCGGACGGGATATAATTATCGCCTCGTGTGATCTGTACTAACATGTCCTCCAGCCGCTAGACTGCGCAGCATCTCGTTAGTATACGAGCAGAATGCAAACAAGAAAAAGGACACAGAGGGATTTGGAAATCAAGACGAACCGAGACCTCAGTGATAAATGGCATCGGAATGGAAGCAGTCGGATGCTGTGGTCCGGGACCGCCAGGAAAGCCGGGGAAGTGGGAAATTGTCCGGATCGACTGCCTGGGGAGACATCTGGTTCTCCCCAGCACTCTTGTCAGAGAGCGTTGACGATTCATGGTTGCGCAAGAGGAAGAGGCAGCACAAGGGGGGGGGCTGACACTGCTGCGATTGAAGGTCGTAGCAACTTTGGGGAGTTTGCAAGCTTCACGCCACAGCTGCGCCACAGTTATGACGCCTGCACGGTGTACATGTAGCCTAACGTAAGGTATGTACCTGAGGAAAACACGCTAAAGCCACTCGACAGAAAGCGCATGCCAACGTCTCTGGGGGACGGGGATCCCCACTTTGAAGGAGCTTCAGGGTACGTATAGGTACGTACCTGCAGCGCGACAGCTCCGAGTGGGAACGAGGCGTCGAGGTCCGTCGTCAAACCCTGAACCCCCTTTCCCTTTCCAGCATTGTTCTCCCTCGCCCTTCCCGTGCCATACTCCTGCTTTTACGACCTCCAGCAAGCTGCATGTATGGGAGCATGCATGCCTAAGACAGCCATGAGGATAAGTGCTCGACTTCGTACGACCGTCCCAGGCCTGGGCACTACTCTCCAGCCATGTCAATGCCGAGCTATCAGCATTCAACACGGCGACGCCCACAACCAGGCCAGAGGGCACCGAAGAGCTGAACTAGCAGCCAGGATCAACCAGTCTCTCAAAGACGACGAACATGGCAACCAACTCGAGCTCCACTCAAACACAAAAACCGTCTCTACCCCCGTTGGCGACCTCCCTATCTCTCCTGTCATGGATCCCGCTTGGATGGAAGCCAAGGAGCGCTTCAAGACGCCCAAGGCAAAACCAAAACAGACCAAGGGGAAGGACGGTGGTCGTTTTCGCAAGAAACTGTTCTTGAACCCGTACGGTTCGTCTTCCTTAACCATTTCCGAGAACATTCAACCATAGTCACACTTCTCTGTCGAGCGTCAATATTGATTTGTCGCATCAGCACACGCACTCGCAACCCCGTGGCGGTCTTGCCCCATCACCCACGTCGGAATGCCCCGATACTTCTTGCAAGAGTTTGACGTCGTCGCAAACCCGGCCACGGGTGATCCATGGTGGATACCGGGCGATTTAACAGAGCCTACTTCCCATGAGGATCCGTCCGAAACCGGGGCACAAACAGAGAGAGACCGCCCTTCGCCATCCCCCGTGGAACGCAACGTTGAGGTATCCCCGAGAGAGCAGAATCACGCCGTATCCAAGGCGCCGCGGGGCTACGCAATTGCCCGAATGGACGCGTTGAAACTTATCGGTGCCAGTCGCCAGGAGTCCACGCTGGGAGGGCAACACATCGCCATGATCGTCCGGAGATCGAACCTAAAACGCAGCGGGATTATTCCGCGTCTCGTCTGGAGACGCGACATGCACCTCGTCGTCCTGGAGAACATGCGCCGTCAGGTCGTCCAACAGCTCGAGTATTTCGCCGGGCTGTGTAGCAGCGATGAGAGATCCTACCTGACACCTTGCTCCAGCTGGGACGCCATCAACCGGGACTTGATCCACCGTGGCTGCGTTCTCTGGCGCTCACAGTCAGATGAGACGCAAGACGCTACTACGACAGGGGGGTCCGCCGCGGGGGGGAAAGGCCCAAGGGACGATGGCTCACCAGACCAACTGGCAACCCTGGATATTCCAGATGCCAAATACGAGAAGAAACTCCCCGTCTACAACCTCGACCGCCTGTTGGGTGAGGACCACTTAGCGATTCTTTTGAAGACACCGCTTTTCAGGCATAACCCACTGCTAGTCCTTGGGAGGAGGCGGACGATCCCCTTACAGCTCTTGCTCTGGAAGCTCCAAGGTTACCTTGCTGAGTATGATTAGAGAGAGGACCAGTGGGGCTTCTCTTGAAAATGGAAAATTGGGCGGTGATGAGGAGGTAGCCATCGAGCTCTCGGTTCAGAGGCGCAGGCCTTTGCCTGTCTGTGCTCTTTTGAGTAAGAGACCTGCGGCTCCGGCAGATGCCGATATCTGCTACCCAGGCCCGCCTTCGCATGTACTGCGTTCTTCGGGAACGAATTCGTCAACGCAGGGGACGGTTCAGCTCTGGACAGGGGGCACGCAGCTCCGGGGCCAGGTGAGGAGCCAGAACAAGGAGCAGCAGATGGTGCTGACAACCCTGCAGTGAGCTTCATTCTTTTCTTCCTCCGACCTATCCGTCCCGCCCTGTCCAGACGCCTTTGGCCGTCCCCCATGGCATGCGACATGCATAGCAACGCTCCTCCTAGTTAAACCACTCCTCTACGGAGACTGGGACTCGGCTGTTCACGTTTCTCTTTCGTCTCATACGCTTCTCTATCTCCCCTAACCGGCGCCATCTCTGGCTCCGTAGAAGCCCCTACCAGTTCAAAAAGAAAAGGAAAAAAGAAAAAGAGGAAAAAAGAGAGAGAAAAAAAAACCCCCGACATCATGTGGATGTCACCTTGGCTGCAGTTACCAATACCTACGTCTTATCTAGGCGATGATCCTACGTTGGTTCCCGTAACGTATGCGTGGGTTCCAGATGAAGACCGCAATCGCGAACGCGAGAAACAATATGTCATCCCAGAGTTCCCAGAGTCCCTCCCAGTCCACCACTACTTCCACTTCCACTGTCCGATGGAGGTGCAGGCACAAGTCCAGGAACGGCCGTATGAAGAGTTCCCAGAATGCCCAGGGTGCGCCGTTTGTCAAGACAAGAACGCGCAACGTCGTCAGCCACTCGCTTCTGGGATCAATGTCCAGGCAAACCAGGATCCCCACGACCACCAAGTTCGTCACACAAAGGTAGAGATGGAGGAGCTATAAGATGAGGATCCGATCAGCGCCGCCATTCGCTTTCTTATCATTATATCCCCCCCTCCTCCACACCCACACCTCTTCTTCCTCGACTCACCTCTCTATCGCGTTCACGGCGGGCTTTCCAAACCTTAGAGAACAACGCCGTGTCAGACCATGAAAACCTCCCCAGCTAAACAAGAGTTAAAACGAAGGAAAGTGCAGAACGAATTCAAATACCTGTAGGCATAGCCACATGTCATCCAACACGAGTTGCTCCCGATCTTTCGGGAGGGAACACGTCATCCAGGAATCCCAGAATCGACCCATGTCTTCCTTGGTATAAGATTGCCAGTCTGGAAGCTCAGGACGCCCGTCATAATAGGAGTCATCGCTTCTTATGAGATGCCCGAGCCCTCGATCCCTTAAGATGGAACGTAACCACCGGCAGACTGTCCCGGGGTGTTCGGGGTATCTGCCTCGGAGAAAATCGTCGAAGCGCCGACTCCAAGCTGGAGCCAAGGGGGTAAAGATGTCCCAAATTGTGTATGGATGGTTCACCATGGTGGTTCTATAGCGGCCATCGTCTGTGTGTTTGCCTTTGTGCGAGTAAATGCTGCGGGAGAAGGGGGGGGGGGGGGGGGGGGGGGGGGGGGGGGGGGGGGGGATCTATTTAGCTTATACCATCTGAGGAGTCTTATAGTTGTAGCCTTATATAATGCCATCCCACTCCTTGGAAACATTATAGATTTAATGAGACTTTGGTAAAAGAACGAGACACTGCCAGATGTATCCATATAGCATGGGCGCTCCAAGGTAGCTGTTCCAACATACTCACAGACGCGTAACAATAGAACTTTCCAGCTCGGCAAGGTCAAATATGGATATGCAGAAGCTGGTTTCAGACACCAGTCTGGCTTCCACTGGCACACTGGCACACTGGCACGTAGCTGAAAGAAGCACCTCTTGTGAGTGAGAAAGCCATCAGATGGAACTAGAACACCACGGGAAACAATTTACTTTTATCATATGCAGTCATAGTAAAGGCTTTAGAGCTACTTGTACGCTGTCGCTGGGTATCCCACGCTCTCTGCCTGCTGTAAATATTGCAACAAACAAGGAGCGACAGTGGTCCGAAGAAGCAATCCATCAACTAAAAATAATATAATACGAAACCAAGAATGAAGGACGAAAGAAACGAAGAATCATAGTAGGTTGGTCGGCCGATATGTAAAAGCACTTTGCTATCTACAAAGCGACACGCGATCGCCCTCCACCCCCCTTGTTGTTTATCCTTCCTGTCCCAATCGTCTAGACCCCTTCCGTTAACCGAATCTCACCAAGTAGAACTTAGGATCATAGAGCCTTGGCATCGTCATGCTCGGAAGTGATGGGGAGGAATCAATGGAAACCCCTTGACTCTAATCCGGAGACACCACAAGATCGGGTGTTGACCGTGACGCGGATAAACACAACTGCCGCTTTCCCATCGTATCCTTCCTCATCACCCGCACCCTACCGAGAGACAAGCGTCGCAAGCCTTGCATCAAAAAAAATCAGAAAAGAGAAAGAGAAGGGGGGGGAAAGCATTGAGCAACAAATCCTGAACTCCAACACACGTTTCGTTCCCGAACCAACCAAAAGTTGAACGTCCCGAAAGCGCCGGAACCGTCCTACCGCATCGCATCATCAACCCAAAAAAAAGTCGTTGATATCGCAACCACAGTTAAAACCTGCCCAGCTTGATTGTTTCACCGGCCCGATTTGTCGCCTCCGCCGCTTCCTGTCCCGAAATCCGGCTCCGGTAGCACCTTCTTCTCCTTACGCGCCTTGATGACAAACTCCGCCATGATCTGTATGTGGTCCGACGGGAAGTGGTAATTGGGAAATGCCGGAACCCGCTTGAGGCACTCCGCGTCGGGAGGTCCCAGCAAGTCCACCACCTCGAGCGTATTGGTCGAGTACCACAGGTAGTCGATGACATCGACGAAACCGGGCGTGTAATTGGTGAAAGGGAGCTCGTCCGGTGTTCCCTGGAGGTGGGCGTAGGCGTCGCGTAGACTGAACGGGTGCTCGATGCCGTCCCTCGTGAAGCTGCCATACTGGAACTTGGCCAGTTCCAGATGATCCGGAGGTACCCGGCCCTGAGACAGAAGCTCGTAGACCGAACTGTCGACAGTCGAGTTGAGATCGCCGCATATTAGGAGCGGAATGTCGGTGTTATTCCTGTATTCTTGGCTCGGCGCAGGCTCTTGTGGCGTCGCCGGACGAGTCGCCTCGTCGCCCTCTTTCATCGGTGTCGAGAACGAAAACAGTCTCTTGTCCTTGACCGCAGGCCAGCGCACCCATCGCTCCGCATACTTGGCAATCTGCTCCATAAGAATGCCCGTCTGGATCACCTTGACGTCCGCGAGAACGGATTCCCAAGCAAGGTGCCCGTTGACCAGAATGACGCGTGCGCCCGTGGCGCGGCTTTCTAGGAAGCAGACGACTGCGATGTTGTCCTTGGGCATGACCCGGTTAAACACGTCGTGCTGGTTCTTCATGTCCGGCCTGTTGATCGCGATGGCGGCGAATTCGATGACCTGCTTGTCCAGTAGGATGTACTTGCTCGCCTTGAAGAATGTGGCGCAACCGTCAACACCAAGAGCGTCCTTTTCGCCCATGGTCTTCGCTCGTGTCTTGGGCCAGTGCACACCCTTATAGTCCATTTGAGCCAAGGCTGGGCTGAGCTCTTCCTTGAATGACTCGGTCGAAATCTCTTGCAGGCAGAGGAAGTCGGCGTCCTTGTCCCGGAGCTCCTCCATGACGCACTCCTTGCGATATTCCCAACTCAAGGCACCTGTGGGAGTATAACCGTATGTCTGAGGGGTGGCATACTTGTCGCAGAGAACGTTCCAGGAAAAGACCTTGATCCGCTCCAAGCTCGCAGAGACGTCCTCTTGAACAGTGATGAACTTTCGGGGGGCCGGAGGAGGAGGGACTAGATGAAGAGTAGGGGTCAGCAACAAACATTGCAAAAAAAAAAGAAGAAAAAAAAGAAAGAGAGAGAGAGAGAAGGATGCAAGGGCAGCCATACCAGGTGACTGTTCCTTCAGAAGATTGATAAGGCTCTTGGTTCCCCTCTCCACGATTTCCTGTTTGAGATCTGGGCTGAGAGGGTTCCCTTCGATGCCGAGCTGCTCAAGAAGATGCAGCGAGCCCAGCTCATAGGGGAGTGTCCGGATGTTATTGTTGAAGAGGAGGAGTTCTTTCAGGTACGTGCACATGCCGAGCTCGGGCGGCAGCTCGGTGATCTGGTTGTAGGAGGCCTCGAGGTGACGCAGCTGGCGAAGCTGGCCGATAGACGCCGGAAGGTGCGTCAGCTTGTTGGATGCGATGTACAACTCGCTCAGGAAGGAGTAGGCAAACAGGGCGGGGGTCAAATTGCGCAGTCCCTGGCCGCTCATGTCCAGGTTGTGCCACGCCTGATGGTTTCTCGCCCTGTCGACGCTGTACGGGCGTCTCCTATCATCCGTGTCCGAATCGCCGGACGAGGCTTTGCCTGCGGGGGAGGGGTAACTGATGCCCTTGTTTTCGGAAGCTTTCAGCCGAGCATAGTAGTGAGGCTGGGCCTGTTCGGTCATGGCCGCATGTGCCCGTTCCGCCTCCTTATGCAGTCGCAGCTGTTCCGCCCAGTGTTCGTTGATGGGTTGGGCCTGGCCACCCCTTGTCGTAGTGGACGTCCCCACGTGGCCGTTCTGGAGACCGGAAGGGGTGAACGGGGTCGCATTCGACAGCACGCCCGACGAGTAGTTCGAATGATGGCCTACGGCACCGCCGTTGCCATTATGTCCGGTGTGGTCTTGCTGGACGGACTGGTGGTGCTGAAGGTGGGACTGTTGGTGATGCTGCCCCTGCTGGTAGTTGAAGGGCAGAGGGATGCGCTGGCCGCCCAGGCCACCACCATTTAAGCGGGAAGAGTGGCCCTGTTGGTGGTTTTGAGAGAACATGCCTCGTACGTTGGCAGCCTCGTGGCCTGAATGTGTAGGGTGGTGGTTCTGGAGTTGAAATCGGGAGAAGAGGGAGGATGTCGCTAGAGATAGGTTGCTGCGGGAGGTGGTTTCTTTGGGCGATATAAGAGAGCTGATGTAGAGATCTCGAACAGACTGCTCGAAGTATGGGTGACCATCTGCCATCTACCGAGCATACCCAGGATGTGGAGACGGAGTTAAAAGATGAGACGGCCGTGGAGGCCAGGTGTGCCGCAGCTCATGCAAGTCGGGTAATGAGGGGCGGATTCGGTATCGCGTCGGTGCGGAAGATAGCAATAAGACGACGGTGGGATGCTCCTGCATCGAGTGCCCTGTGGAGGGAAAACAATTCGGACGCAGTTAACGATTGCTGGGAAAGCTTCTGTTGGCCTTTCTCAGGTATCCATCGAAGGGCCGAGAGCAAAAACAAAAACAAAACAAAAATCTTCGTCAAGTGGTCGGCCGTCTCGAAAAAAAAAATCGGTGGTCTGTCAAGTAGAGCTCCCCGACCCGCACTGGTAAAGCAGTCAGAGGGAGGTAATATACGAAGCGAAGAAGCATAAACCCACAAGGAGGGACCGTGTCTGCAGGTTGTCGAGAGAGCTGGGAAGCGGAGGGGTTGTGTTTTTTTGAGTCTAGAAAGACAAGAGGAAGTCAGTGGTAGAACTTTTGACCGAGCCTGACCAGGCTGTTGGATTGATGCAGATGCTGCGGCAGGAGGCTGGGAACTAGGGCAAAGAGAGACTTGGCTAACAAGCGCCGTTTGGATTGTTACGAACCTGAACGAGTGAGCACAGTGAGATATGATATCAATGAAGCATTGAATAGATACTTGTGCTGATCAATGCCGTCGGGATTATGTCGATGATTCAAAGGCAGAGCATGGTGTTGAGTAGCCGTCGGGTCGTCCAAGTGCCCGCTAGACAGATACTAGCGGACATCACGTGCTGATATGTACGTACCATGGCAGGATGCGTGAATCAAGCTTTTCACAGTTAGGAAGCGGGAGAAAATCACGTGAACAAGGCTGAAAAGTGGAGCTTTAATTCAGCGAGGACACTGTCTGGATCTGGATGAAGATGCAAGAGATATGGGTTTAAACTACCTACCTAAGGTATGAGTACGGGGTATTACGGGGTAATTATGGAGTTGGGCTGGTAAGAGATGGGAATGAATCTAGAATCTGGGTAATCATGCTTTGCACCGCTGTGTAAATCACATTTTCCCCTCCTGGATCCGCGTATACTCCGTAGTACTTCTATGGGAAGATGAATAATGGGCAGAGAAGTCACAGAATTGGAATCTACTCCGAAGTGAAAGGTCCAAAGAATTAAGACAAAAAGGATACTGTGTACCACGTCGTTGCCCCTGGCTGATTTCTTCAATCCTGTCCTCAATGATCAGTGCCTGCTAATATCAGGTAGAGAAAAAATAACCACGCCATACAATGGGTGGAGAAGAACAGTGTTCATCCTTCTTCATCAGAAGGCCAACCATTGATTAAATTGGCCTCTTTCAACCTCACAGGCCCCCCGATAAGTCTTTCGGGAGTGATACGACCGTTTAAGATGTCCACCAAAATTAAAAGCCACTCAGCATGCAATGAGTACTTCACTGTTCCCAATCGGTCTTTACTTCCAAAAACTACATAAGCACCCAATTGCCAATTCTGGCTAGGTTAAAAGCATGATCGATGGGCCGAGGAAACAGGCACAAATCACTGCCACGGAATCTCGACCGAGTCTCGTCTCGACCTGTGCTCCGTACAACGTACGCCATACCTAGGTAATTACTTCGTACGGTCATTACCTTACAGAGTACTTCGTACACATGGTTGGACTAACACAACATACAACGTATAAGGTACCCTGAGGCCTAGATCGATAATCGGCACGGATCTTGGAGTGTCTGAAGGCGCGTCGCAGTCAGTGTCGGAATGAGCCGCTGCACTTATCCGGTCCATTCAGGGGACAGCATGACTCGGAGTCATGGATGGCGATATCTAAGGTATTGATTGAGCTGCCTCATTTTCAGGCCCATCGCCCAAGCAGGAAACAATCCACGATGGTCGTTCACGGACGACTGTCTGTCCTACGAGAAAATCGAAACTTTCAAATGCTCCTACCACAAGCCGACAGCACAAGGATATACCTTAGGCAGAAGGCGGATTGGCGGGAAGCACCATTTGACGCCAGCCTAAATTGGCACTGCTCAACAGATCCGCTTGGTGGGTAAATCAGTACACGTACACACGGAGTAATATGATTACAGAGTTGATTATTACGGAGTTTACGGAAGTCATGGTGGGTTATAATTAACTCGTGAGTGTTGGTCCATGGGGAATTACCAATGCCAACACCGTCGCCCTCGCCCTTTGCCAAACGCGGGGTGGGGAGAGCCCCGGAACGTCACTGATGCTCCCCTAATAATGCACTAATTATCCGTATGTACCTTCGTACGAAGGCATACCGAACACCAGGTTGACCCAACGACGTTGGCGCGTCCTGTTCCTGGTTGCGTCGAGTTTGATCGGCCAATGGCGAGGCACGGAAGTAGCCAGGCCTGACCTTTTCGTGCCGATATTCCTCGCAACCGAGCACCCCAAAGGCGGAGATAGCCATACAGAAACGATCCCTTGGGGAGGTTAGATGCGGGGGAGGGGCTCAGACGTGTGGAGAGTGCGCTTTCCGTAGCCATGCGAGTCGCCAACCCCATGGAACCCTCGCCTGACACCGGCCCTCTTTCTAGACTACCCCGAATGATCGAGGCCAAGGACGTTCGTGGACGTGAAGAAGAGACCCGGAAAGGCACCAACATCCTAAATAGGTACTACGTGAAGGATTCGGCGTATGGGAGGCCACTCCGATGCAAACCTATATTAGCAATCTGTCTCGTCCCCCCGTCTGCATTTCTTATTTTTCCTACGATTTTTCCTACGGAACTGCCGTCTTTCAATGCCCATGCTATGACGGCGTTCCTGTCGCTCTTGCTGTTTCTTGTCGGTTCGAGTTCGAACTTCTTTATCCGACGGCCAAGGATCACTTCTTTGTCCGACGGCCAAGGATCGGCCTGGTAGAGAAGTAAGCGTTGCAGCCGTGGTCAACCAGCCCCGAGGTAAGCTTCCGATCGCAGCCATCCCAATGCACAGTGGGCTAAGAAACAATTTCAGATCCATGGTTGCAGCATTTCCCAGCAACAAAGACATGACATCCAGCAAACATCCAGCAACGTGGCCGACTGGTACTCGACAAGCTGTTCAAGAGAATGTGTGAGAAAGGGAACGAGCTACAATTACCTACTGGAAAGAACAACTCGTCATCGTACGGATACCCGCGATTCACCATTCTTCTACCTCACCAAGGACGAAGTGTCAGCACCAAGGCACCACACACCGGCCTCTTCCACCCACCGCTAGCCACTAATTAACCCAACGACTTGTCACAGCTCATCTTCAGCCGCCATTTGACGAGTGACTCGGGGCTTCTGTGAGCAAAAACAGTCAGCTCTATCTGCGCAGAAAGCCGCCTAGGGAAAACGAGAAGGGAAAGAAAGAAGGAAGGACAGAAAGAAGGAAGGACAGAAAGAAGGAAAGAAATAAAAAAGATCATCCACAGGGTGGCACACTACATACCGAAGTCGCACTGGAACCTCGGATTCACTCGGTCAAGCATCCTGGCCGGTTTCGGTCTCACATGCAGCTTGGCGACCAACAGCACGCCCTCGCAGCCTGTTGGTGAGAAAGGTGTCAGTGGTACGGATATGAGCCACCCGGTTCCCTCGACCTCCTTCCTTCTAGAACAACGCAACCCCGACCACCGACCCACGGCTCTGGCGTACTGACAAGGCCTCCAATCGCACAGCAGGATTCTCAGTAGCCCGAAACAGGGTACCAGGGCTTCGAGGACTGAGAGGCTCATGTTAGCACAGGCGAGCTCATAATTCTGAGGAAGAAGAATTTTCGGTAGGTGCTGCAGGCAATTGCAACGGGGTTCGCCTCAATCGATCGAGATACCGGTACCTAGAGTCCCGGGCCAGTGGTTCAGTCGTCTCTCGTCTCCAGTCACCCAAAACTATTGAAAGACACGAAAGAACTGAGGTGCGACGGGTCAGAGTCTCTGACCTGGCGTCTGTTGCAGCGCATGCGATCATTGCGACGGTCACACTTCTCACCGGGAGGACGTGCTGTTCTTTCTGGTCTATTCTCATGCCCCTCCCCTAATCGAGGACCAACAGGACATTCGCCAGGGTGTGCCGGAAGGACGCTCACAAGGGAAACCCGCGCAACACGACAGTTCGGGACAGCGACACGAGAGACGTTCGATTGGTCCCGACGACCTGGGTGTGTGTAGGAGTCTGTCTGACCAGTGCTACGAATTGCAGTTCCCGGAGCCCGACTCGACTGGCTTGTCATTCGCACTTTTCAGAGGGACAAAAAAAGCCCAGCAAGGATTCAGGACTTCCGCCGTTCAAAATAGGCAGGAGTACGGTCGGTGGGATTTTCCTGGTTCCTTGCTCTCCTTCCTCTGCTGCAACGGAGACCGCCGACAGAGGGGGAGATTGAAGGGCGAAATTTTTAGCCGGAGTTTTAAGTCTGACTGACATTGCGAATTTGGCCCGTCCCCCCACCGAGAGGCGGGGCGCGACGGAGAGGGAACAGCGGTAGGAATCATGGCGGAATTCCTCGGCGGGTACATGTATGCCAGCATGCACCCAGTCCTACCTCTTTACAAGAGGCAACAGCAGCAGGTCGACGAAAACCAAGGCGATGGTACTCATGATCATGAAAATACCGAAGAGAGAAAGCCCATCAAGGCACCACTAGGGCTCAGACGTAGACGGGATCGTTCGACGACGCGGTCCCAAACCGAAACCAAGGAGCGGGACGAAGACGCAAACGGAGCGAAGGCCCGGCACAGGGACAGGGATAGGGACAGGGACAGGAGCCGGGGGAAAGCCTGGGAAAGGGCCAGGAGCAAGGATAGCCGCAGGGATGCCCGGAGAGAGAAGGAGAAGCTGCAAAAGAAGAAGAAGAAGAAGAAAATAGAGGAGCGTGAGAGGAAAGAGAAGAGGGGGAAGAAGGAGACGGAACGAGGCTTACACCAAGAGGGAGGAAACGAGGACGAAGAAGAGAAGGGAAAGGGGGAAGTGGAAGGAGAAGGAGAAGAAGAAGAGAAAAGAACGCCGACCTCACGAAGGGAAATTGTTGGTGGAAGGTTCAACCCCTTTCGCCCCGCAGCTGCAGCCCGTGCGCTGGTAGGACGGAGTAGAAGGCGAGCGGCTGGCAACCCCCATCATTGTGAAGGTTCCAGCGACAGTGAGGGAGACGGTCGCAGTTACAGCCACCGTAGCCACCGCACTTCTAGTTCTCAGTACAGCCAGTACAGCGAACACAACCACAACCATAGTGGGTTAGCGGGTGCTACTGGTCACGCTGCACACGCTACACACGCCGCTACACACGCCACTACACACGCCACTACACACGCCGCCGCTACAGGTACGCACGCGACAACCACCACCCCCACTACCACTACCACTACCACTACCACCACAACCACAACCACCACCGATTCCTCTTCTTCCCACCCTCCACCCGTGTCCGTTCCACTACCACCGCCTGCTGGACAACCACCACAACGGCCACTACCTCCACTACCGCCATCATCGTCAGCAAGGTCAATTCGAGCTCTTCACGGCGCTCCTTTGTCACCAACTGGCAATGCCTCATCCCCTCCATCCCCTCTAAGTCCAAGATCCTCATCTCGGCCCCAAGCGAGGGGAAGAGTTACCATTACCGCTCCCCCAAGCCCCGTCACCACCGCGACCGCGACCCCGCTTTCATTTCCGGGACCGGACAAAAACGACATATCGATTGGTGTTGAGTATCGTCAACGTCAGCATCAGCATCGGCATCAGCATCAAGCGCATCAGAATCGGCATCGTCATCATCGGAGCGAGCAAGACAGCGACGAGGAATATTTCGACCAAAGTGACGACTCATCCGTCCAAGACGCAGACGACGAAAACATTGGCTCTCGCACGCCACGGGCTCGGGCCCACCAACACCACGCGCTATCCACGTCCCCCGTCGTCGCCACATCCCTTTCGAACCATTCGTTTGGGCCTGGCTCACCACAATCAATCGGATTCTCCCCGGCCAGGCGCCAGCCCCCGCCCGGGCCACCCCAATACCTGACCAGTAGCCGCGATACCTGCGACAAGTGCTCCCCGACCCTTTCCCACCAGCAAGTACGAGCCCAAGTCCAAAACCAAGCTCGTCCTAGCATCTATCGCTCTCAAGATCAACCGAGTAGCGCCATCACTATTGGCGACCACAAAAGCGACCAAAGCGACCGAAGCGACCGAAGCGACCAAGGGGACCAACAAGGAGACCAGGGCTCCATTGGCACCACCGCCAGCCCAGCGCAGACCGCCGCCCGACCACCGTCCCCCCAACGGCTCCACACGCCCCGCCTGTCGAGCTCCCTGACATCAGCTTCTGCGGCTTCTTGTGCTTGTGCGTCTGCATCGAGAGAAAATACCTCTGCTGGTGGTGCTACCGCGTCTGCTGATTCTTTCTCCCCGTCCACTGTATCCGCCTCGGCACCTGCAACTGTACCCGTCACTGCCACTGTCACGGCACCTGCTGCAACGTCCCACCCCCTGCCCCTGGGTCTAGGTCTAGCCCCGACCCCGGCCCCGGCCCAATCCCTTTCAATCCCGAAAAATGTAACAAAGCTCGCCAACATGGGTTATTCTTCTTCTCCTGGCAAACCCACCACCTCAACTTCTTCCGTCACATCCTCCTCCTCCAACGTCTCCCCCTTCTCCTCTACCAAGATTACCGCCGCCACCCTCTCAATCGTCGCCCTGACCGAGACCATCTCTTCCGCCTCGGCCTCCCTCCATTCTGCCTCCTCGCGGGCGATGACCTCTTCGAACCATACCAATGCCTCCAATCCGTCTCTCGATGCCGCCTCCTTCAAGGGCAGCGCTAGCGCCATCTCCACGGCCCCTTCGTCGTCTCGCCCTTTCTACAACCGCGCCGGCCGCACCTACCTCAACGACCGCACCGTCCCTTATCCCCTCCCCGTCGACCTCACCGAACTCCACCGCCAGAGTCTCCGCACCCTCCTCCTCATCCAGATCTTCGGTGCTCCCGTATGCTCCCCCGTCTTCGCCCAAAGGCCGCCCACCCGCGTCCTCGAGGTCGCCTGCGGCACGGGCTTCTGGAGCCTAATGTGCCATCGCTATTTCGCCAGCCGCGGCCATCCCAATGTATCATTTACCGGAATTGATATCGCACCTCTCGCGCCCAGTGATTCTGATGGCGGTGGTGGCGGTGGTGGCGGTGATGATGGCGGAGAAGGACGGAGGGGACTGGCTGTCGGTGCGGGCGTAGACTGTTCCAGTTCCAAGCCGGGCCGGGAAATGAAATGGCGCTTGGTCCAACATGACATGCGCTATATGCCCTGGCCCTTACCGGACGAAGGCTTCGACCTCATCATGGTCAAGGACGTGTCCCTGGCCCTTCCCGCATCCCTGCAGCAGTCAGCCATGGACGAGTACATTCGTCTCTTGCGGCCCGGCGGCGTCCTCGAGATATGGGATTCCGATCACCAAATCCGCATGCTGCGCCCGCATGCCCCAGCCGCCGGAGGAGGCCCCAGTCGCATCAACGACCCCGACGACTCGTCCTCGGAGGATGAAGCCGACGCCGCCTCCAGCTTGGGGACCTACGTCATGACGGCCAACACGCCGCTCTCCGCCCCGTTGAACGGCTTCCTTGTCGAGTACAACGGCTGGCTGCACCGCGCCCTCAACGCGCGCGACCTCAACCCTGTCCCCTGCACCGTCGTCGGACCCATGCTCCTGCAAGAGTCGGAGGAGCTATGCGACGTCCGAAGTCGCCGCCTCGCCGTGCCGTTGGCCGAGGTTCGCTGGGAGCGCGAGGGCGTGGGCGGCGTCGTCACCAAGGACGGGAAGAGCTACGTCGAGACGGGGCGGCGGAAAGACGTGGTCGGCAGCGGCGCTGTGGGGCTGAGCAAGACCCTCACGGCCAGCCAGGCGGCGGTCCGGCGGACGGCCATGCTGACGGCCGTGCAGCTCATTCAGAGTCTCGAGCCCCTTCTGCGAGAGACGAGCGGCAAAAGCCAGGACGAGTGGGACACGTGGATGGGGAAGATGATGAACGACCTGATGCGGGATAACGGTGCCTCGTGCGGCGAGTGCCTCGAAGTGGGTGCCTGGTGGGCACGGAAGAAAGGCGGTGCTACGCGATCATGAGGCGCGGCTCTCATCCGGTCCGCCTGGGTTGAAAGTGAAAAGAAAAGACGAGCGCCACACACGGGGGAGTGCTGCAGTGGGAACGGCTTTAAGACGACTGGCCTTTTGTTTCCCGTCCCCCCATTTTTTTTTCTTTTTCTTTTCGAACTTTTCGGGGATACGAGGGGTGTGAAGAGGCATGGAACGAAGGGAACGAATACTTAGGATGGGATGCGTGACGGGATATTGTGCCGTGATGCTATATTGCGGATACCCTTTACATTCCAGCATGGGAAAACTTGTCACTACTCTTCTGGATCACACCACTGGGGGATTTTCTTGTTTGGGCATGTTTCTCTTTTATCTCGCTTGGCTGGACGGCGCGTCTTTGCGTCTTGAAGTACATTCCATTTTCATTATGTTCCGCCAGTCCCAGTCTTCTTCCCTCCCGTTCCCTCGGCTTGGTTCGGGGCCTCAGGGCTCAGGGCTCAGGGCTCAGGGCTCAGGGCTCAGGCCCCTGGTACATATCGTTTCCTAAGGGTGCGGTATCGTTTGAGATAGTACCTGAAGGGATACATATCAGCTGCTGGTGAGGAAAGGGTATAGAGAATTGGAGGCCAGGAAGGGGGCGGACAGCGCATGTAACCCGTCCACTAGTGGGCGGAACAAGCGTTGACCGCTTGGTGCTTCCGTGGTAAGGATGGGGGGTGGGAGGGAAAAAAAGTAAAGAAAGACGGGGTAGCAGGAGGAGAGAATTCTGGGGGTGCGTGTTTTTGTTCTTCTTCCCGGTACGGAACCGCGGTTTGGGGTTTTAGGGACTCAGTTTGATGCCGTTAACTTGACGAATAGACTTTGACTTCGTCCTCTCGAAGCGAGCCAGGCGAAGAATTCGTGGTGACCAGAGTAGACCAGCCGGTGCGAACGGGGTATTCGGGGGCTTGGAGGTTTTACGATATTCCTGAACGGACATGGGCAGGCAATGCAGGAAGAACTAGGACCCAACACAGAGCCATCCAGAGATAAGGGGAAGCCCTTGGGACAGCCGGTTGCAGGATGACAGGCACAGAACAAGAGGAAACAGCCAAGCAAGATGACAACGTACAGTGCTTCGATCTCTAAAGAACGATACGAAGGGAGATGTCGTCGTCAGCAGCGAGTCCATCGTGGGGAGCATAACGGGAGAGAACAATTAGCGGAAGAGACTCAACTCACCCTTCTTGACGTAGTGGGCGCGCTCGATACCGCGGCGAATGTCTTCTTCGTCGCGCAAGCCGGCATTGGCTTTGAAGGCGCCGCGAAGGCGAGGGCGGAAGTAGTCGTATCCTAAGGGGTACTCCCTTCCTAGGTAGAGGAGCTCTGGTATTTTAGAGGGTGACTTAGTATTGTCATTACGTGGATGGTGTGACCTTTATCCATCTGTGCTTGTTCAACTTGGGGAGGACTTCGATGACCCCCAGTGAAAAGGCAAGGCATTGCGTTTGCTCACGGTATTCCACAGCTGACACAAAGGAGTAGACCACAGGGAACATGATGCAGATGAGGTGTGCTTTGTCTGCCAGGACTCACCTTTATAGATGGAAAGGACTTGTCGCCTGAGCTCGGGGTTGGGGAAAGTCATTGCTGCTTCTGTACGCGATCCCAGAGGAGGAGGGGGAGGAGGACCAGGTTCGTCTCTGCGACAAATTGCTACCGCACATTGGCGGCCTTTGTTTTGTATCCGTGTTCAAGTTGCACTCTTCCCCGTGTCCAAAACGGACGATGAATCAATTGGCGGCTAGAGTTTCAGTCTGTCGAAAGACACGGATACGTCATGGGCGGACATTCTCTCCACGACGATCGAGGCCGAGAGAGATGACGTTCGTGGGACTGAAAGAACGGGAGGTGGGATATGCCTGGCTGTGAGCACATGGTACCAGCTGGTCGCATTGAGAGTGGTCTTATCTTATCTTTATCAGACCCCAGACCTCCTCCATCGCGCCATTGCCCAGCTCCCAGCTCCGCATCGTCAAGCTGTCCGTCCCGCGTTGTCCTCAGCACATTTGCACACCTCTTCTTTCAATCGTGAACAAAGGGCCCGTCAACTATGGCGCCACTGGGCGAGATGATAAGGCCCCGGCGGAATTTTCGATTCGTCCCAGAATACCTCCGACGCATCGGGAAATGCCTGACCTTCGGCTGCAACCCGGAACAGACTCGCGTAGCCGCCTCTATCATCCGCGACATCACCGAGAAGTCACACTACCTCAACGCCGCCGCGCAACTCTACTATCTTCGCCCGGGCCTCGTGATCCACCGGCTCCGTGTCCCGGCCGGCCCATGGTTTCCGTGTTCCGAGCCAGATGGCCGGACACAGCAGAGGGGGGAGACAAATTGGCAGGAGGTACCGTTCCCTCGCCCCGCGCCAACAACACTGGACCTTTGAGTAAGGTATATCCGAGGTGGTTATGTACTGGTTTACCATTACTGATTACCCACGGCTTTACTTATGTTCTTAGCAAGCACAATCGTCCGCTATAATCGCTGCGCTGGCCGAGAAGGGGCTTCCCCGACTCCTCCAATATGCCCACGAAGAAGCCCCTTCAGAGGTTCAAGACCACTGGGCCTCGTTCATGAACAACAGCACCCAACAAGGCGGGTTCAGGTTGGGTTCGACTAACGTGCAAGTTCACAAGGTAAAAAAAAAATCAAATCAAATCGCCAAAACCAACACCGGTTTCCCCGGGCTGGCTCGAAAACTGACGCAACCGCGTGCTTGGTTGGCACTTGCAGATCCCTCAACTCCCGGACACCGTCAGCGTCTACGGCCGCTTCGCCCTGCGCTATGCGCAGGGGAAAGCTAAAACGTTCGAGGTTGTGCAGACCATCTGGTCGCATTCGCAGATGGTGCCGCTGGGCACGGTGACCTATTCCCTGAAATCCCTCGTTGACAGAAACCAGTGGCTACCGTATATCAGGTTACTAGCGGGGGAGACGGAGAAGGAGGCCAAGGAGGCAAGCGTCGAGCTGGAGAAGCTTGCAGAACGGGTCACTTGGCTCGAGAAACAGACGTGGGATCGGCCGGATGCCGTGGAAGATATGGGAGCCGCGAAGAAGTGACATGTATACAAAACAAAACTTGTCTGCAAAGGAGAGCAGGCGCCAGTCCGCGCTGTGCCAGGTTCGAGAGGCCAGGTCGGTCTTCGGACACTGCGTCTCGAGAGGATTGACAGGCCGGCTCCCCCTCCCTTCTTCCCACGGCGGTAGTCTGATCTCTATCCAGTTGTGACTTGACTAGTGAGCGGGGTGAGCACTTGTCGGTCAGTGTAGGGGCTTTCGTGCACCCACCCTGACCCCCCGCATCATATATGTATACATGGTGAGAGCATTCGTGCCAACTTGAGCAAAAGAGGAAGAGGAACAACGATGCCACAGAAGCAGTCCATTGGGCGTGACGGGATGCAACAACACGTTCCTGCTCAATTAAGTCGGTGGAGAGTTGGCAGCGAGCCTGCCTTCCACCAAACATGTGCCGACTGGCCGTCCAAGAGCATTGGCGATCCGCCCGTTTGACGTGGGAGTCGCGGGGATGGAAAGCTTAATAGACTGTTATTGACGCCGTATGCGGGGTCGTCAGAACGAGGACGGAGTCGATACTTCGTGCTATACTATACCTTAAGGCTACCTTACCTACCTAGTTAGCTACCTTACTATTCTTCGTACATGCACGGTAATCAAACGTAATTTCTTCTTTGGTGTGGTAGTGTGGACCGACGATCAGACCATCCATCTCCCTTATCAGGCGTTGGCGACCTGCTCATATTGGTTGTCAGTGCCAGGATAACAACTCATTGCCTGTGCTCCCGTTAGGCCTCCTCCTCGAGGAGAAAGTGCATGTCGTAGCGGCGGAAAGCATTGAAATTACACGGCTATTCGAGAAACATGTCGTCGGAATTATTTGGCATCCGAGCAAGACACACGACACATGACGAGTCAAACACTGCAGATGCAGGGTTTTTCTATCATTCGGACTGAATGCCAGACTGCCGGAGAGGATAGGATGGGGACGGTCAAACGGTAGGTAGCACGGCATTGGGGGGGGGCGGACAAATGCCGGCAGCGATCGTCGCACTATTCCCCTTATGGAAGATGGAAGAGGAGAGGAGGGGAATCGAACGAAACGAGAGGGGGGCAGAAAAGAGAGATATTAATTGCGGAGCCGTTTGCATCGAAGCCAGTCAGCCAAACCAAGCTCAACCCGCTGAAGATTCGCATCCAGAAAAATGAAGAAAAATGAGGGACCAAGAAAAACGCTTTCCCTGATTCCCTTTGGTACGTACACTGGAATTTAATGGGCCCCTAATCTCCCATCCCGTACCTTTCCCCGCATGCACTTGCCGCACTACGACTGTTCTGAGATATATGGCCTGATATTCGTGTTTTCAAGGTAGAAAAGAGACGCGATATGTACAACGTACGTACACGTGTACCACAAGAAACCATCGGTGCCTGCGAATCCAGTGACACAAAGGGTGGGGAGGAATTAGTTACCTTATCGACGATGGGTGTCTAAAAGGTACGTATGACCTGAAGAGTACTTCGTACAGTGCGCGGAAAACAACCGACCGTCGATCGACACAGGCAGACCGGTGACCACCAGACAACGGGCCCGGGCCCGCAAATACGTCGCGTGTGCATGAGGCATTTGCATGGGCCAGCAAGCGATCGGCAAGAAATCTCAATAATGGGAGGGGGGGAGCGGATAGAACAAAAAAGGCCAAACTTGAGAGCATCTTTGCTGGGGGTTCTTCTTATTCCCAGCTCTGCCGAGTAGCTGCCGACCCGGGGATTAGGCTATGGGTTTTGCGTCCAATAGGAATGGCTGCTATCTGGACGTTGCGACAAGGACTCGCGGAGAATTGTGTGCCCGCGTTGTTCCCACTCATATGTACAGACATTGCATGAAATTCCATGGCAGCCAGCCTTCCTTGGCTGGACAGCACGGAGAGGTGGGCGGGACAGGTCAGAGGGCGTGGGGGTAGTTGGAGAAGTAAATCAGGATTAGACTCCGTCCGTTGCCTGACTTGAAGATGGATCATTACGGATACTATTGATCTGGCAGAAGACTTTGCCGATGATCCGTGACAGAGATGTGCTGCGTTGTGGTAGGGAGAAGTACGAACGAAGTATTAATTACTACCTTATGTATGCGGAGAAACTATACGACGGACAAAACATAGTAGAGAATTCGGTAGTACAATGCAACCAAAATCAAAGCTCTCGGGGGAACTTTGATAGGAGAGTCGGATATTAAACATCTCCATTGTAAGGAACGGGGCGCGAAGACAAGATGGGAAGGGAACAGCCAAGATTGGAACATCGACTGCCTGTACCGAGTACATAGAGGTCGCGTAGTAACGAATATTATACAATACTGCCACTAGGGACGCCTCTCGCGGAGCTAACGCCGACGAAGTTTAGACCACTACACTAGAAACGTAGGGGCCCAGTAACGGCAGGAAGAATATACCAGAGAGGTGCCGAGGAAGTCCGGGGAAAGACGAAAGACATTTGCCGTTAGATTTAACGAAATTAATAAAGATGCGAAAAGAAAACATTCTGAATCACGCGTTGAATAACTAAGGTACTCTGTACTCCGTACAAATCATGTAGCACGAAGCAGGTACATCGTGCAGACAGACAAACCCTTACTTGGTAATACGAAGTAATTACCTTATTCGGAGAATATTGGGACATACACGTAGAACACGGGCGCTATGCTATTTCGCTGCACCCTTCCGGAGGTTGGAGATAAGAGGTGGACGCAGGCACCTAAGGTATACGGATGCCTTGCTTTATTACGCATCTTACCTTACGGTACATTGCATCGCATCGCATCTTCAAAAGTATACTGTGTGTCATGAACGTAATTCCACTGTGCATGACTGGCAAAAGCGCCACTATCATACCTACCTGGGTTTAGTGGGCAGGTATTTGTCGAGGTACTCGTCAGCGTCTTCGCCCACCTACAAAAAAAATCCCTTACCTTAGGTAACCTTGAGACCGGGCAAAGGCACGCACGCATCTTTCTCCAAACTCCAACCATCCCGTTTCAATACCAACCGCCATCGTCCACTCGTTCCCACGCGGTATTGGGGCAACAACCTCGACAAGCTCCTCCCGCAAAACATCAAATCCGATTGAAATATTCGATACATCTTCCCCTACGATACCTCCGACTCGGCTGACGACTTTCCCAACGCTCCCTTGCCGGAGAATCCGGTCAGGACAGGCTTCACCCGCCAGCTGCTTCACAGGAAAGGTCGAATGACGACAAGAGCGTGACCCAGAAGGAGAGGGACCAATAAAATATCAAGAAAAGAAAAAATAGAATCGAAGAGAGAAAGTGGAAGGGAGCACATGTCGACGAAAGTTTATCTCTTGTGGATCTGATCTGGCCTGATTTGACAGCGTTCGCTCTTGGTGAATCCAGTACTGCCGACAACAACAAGACAACAAGCACAATCACACAACGCAAGAGGCATCCAGGGAATTTGTCCTGCTGTTGCTGCTGGTCCCGACCTGCTCCAGGTGCCTGGGTCGGTAGCAAGTCTCAGGAGCGCGCGCATGCCTCGTGCTTCCTTCTCGAAGCGACAGCAAGGCGCCGTGAACCAGCGTGATACTCGGCACGAAAATGGCCTGGTAGGCCCTGCAAAGCGAGTTCCCCCCAAGAAGAGCCTGCCTCAGCTTGATGGGCTCGCTCGGTCTGCGGCGTCAGACAACAATGTTTCCGGCCCTGTACCCCCGCCTTCCCAACCCACTGCAATCTTCCACGAGAACGGGGCTGCGGTTGCGAATACCAACGGTCACATCAGCGGACCCCTCAACGGATACGCAAGCGACCGCGCCAACGGTCACGTCAACGGTCACGTCAACGGTCACGTCAACGGTCACGTCAACGGTCACATCGATATTAACGGCAAACATCATTTCGAAATGGCTGCCGACCCGAGGTCTGGTGACGCCGCTCCAAGGAGGAGCTCCCTAAGCGCCTACTCCGAATCCTCCTCTTCTGATTCCATGGCCTCGCAGCAGGCCGGCAGTGGCTCCGGTGCCGAGACGCTACATCGCCAGATCGACGTCAATGCCACGAAGAACGCCGACGTGCACCGTGATCCCGGCGGTCCTTTCGAGTTCGCCGCCACCGTGCTACGCGCCCTGCCCCTGTACGACACCCTCGCCATCCTCATCCTCCTCATGCAGGTGCCCACTGTGGCCCTGTCCGGCATCTACATGGCCTTCACCTTCCTCACCTTCGTACCACCTGTTACCACCAGCTCGGGTATGAACATCAATTTCGCCGAGATTTTCGACTACAATTCGACCATGCCCTCCCTCGTCACCATCCTCTGCATGGATGTCTTCATCATGCTCGTCTGGCTCTTCCTGTGGCCGCCTATCCAGGTCGCCATTCTCGATCTAGCCAAGCCCGTCATCGCCGTTACTCTCGGCGGCGGGTCGAGTTCGAGGGAAGGCACCTCGAGGAGCGTCACCACGTGTTTCTTGCTGGTCATAGCGTCGCACTTGTTCCGCGGATCTAGGTTACATTGGTCTCGGGCGACACGCCTGCTGCCCCCGAACTGGCGGCTGTCCGCCGGTGCCGACGATGCGCTTGAAGTGATGACGCCCGAATTCGATAAGCGAGGACCCCACAGTTGGATCAAGAGCGTGTTGGCTATTCATATACTCACACAGGGCATCGTGCGGTATATACGGGAGTGGTATCTAAGGAGGGAGAAGGGAAGCGGCCCGTTACACGGTCAGCCGGACCCCGAAGCAGCCAAGCCTGCGGATTTGGCAACCGAGACCAGTTTCAATGCGACGGACACCGAGGCCGCGGCACAGCAACACGCCACCAGTTCGACCAAGAAGAGAAGGAAACAGAGCACCCAGGTGCGGCTGCAGCAGCCCCTATGGGCTGCTTTGGCGAGCACGAAGATCGTGATGGTTAAAGAGTACGAACTGTCCCATGCGGCAGCCGAGTCGGCTGGGTCGAACGCCACCGACATCCATAACTTGGGGAATGCGCCGTTTGATTCCGAGGCCGAGCAGATATGGATTTCATACATTGGGTATGACGAAGTATGTTTCAACACCAGCCGTTTCGCAGACAATCTTGCCATGCCCGCCGCACAGATGGGCCACGCAGACCGGCCGGCCGGAGTGGATACGTCCAAGCCTTTCTACGTCCGAATCAACAACGCCTTCTGGCAACCGACGCGCATCTTCCGAATTCCGAACGAGGAAGGAGAGCAGGCGGCACAGCCCCCCGGCTGTCGATGGTGCGGAGACATCTACGGGCTCCGACCGCTGTCCAAGTACGTCTGCGAGTTCGTCGACACGCATACCGACCGAGTCATCTTCTCCACCAGCATCCGCACGACGCAGGCGCCGACAAAAGATCAGGAGGGCCTGCCGAGCCCCGCGGTCAGTGGGCAGCAGCTCCTCCGGCCGGATTCGCCTGCGACGACGTTGAAGAGTACGATCAGCGCGCAGAGCGAGAAGCTGGCGGATGAGAAGACGAAGCTCAAGAACTTGCGTAAAGAATGGAAGGGCAAGATCACCGCGCTCAAGAAGGAGAACGAGAAGCTGGACAACGCGATCCAGTCGGCGGGAAGCAACGACGACAAGCTCAGGCAGAAGATCATCCAACAGGAAACGCAGCGGGCGCAGGCGGACAAGGAGATCGCGCAGCTCGACGAAGCGCTCAACGCTTTCGACGCCACGCCGGAGGGCCTGCAGGAACGGAAAAAGCAGGCGGAGAAGCTGTGGTCGGAAGAAAAAGCGGTGTTCGACAAGGCGTCCAAGCGGTTCAAGGAGTTCAAGACACGGTTGGCGGCGGAAATCAAGGGCAAACAGGACGAACAAAGCATCCTGCAGACGAAACGCAATAAGATCGCGGCGCGCATTGCCAAGGTGGACAACGAAATTGCACGAATCACGGACGCCAACAACCGCGGACTGGACGAGGCGGAGCGACGGAGGCAGGGCCGAGCGGCGTGGGAGGCAGAAACCAAGACGATCGAGAAGAACTTCAAGGAGAGCATCAGCACCATCCAGGCCGGTAATGCAGCCAAGCAGGTGCAGGTTAACAATCTCCTCAGTCAGCTGCAGTCCTACCACGAGCAGATGAGCTTCAATAACAACAGCGGTTTCTCGCTGGACGCGACGTCGGCGGGCCCTCAGCAGCAGCCACAGCCACAGCCACAGCCCACGGCCTTCACCTCGGCTTCGGCTTCGGCTTCGGCGAGCAGCGCGTGGAACCCCAACCCCGCGGCCGCTCCGCACTATCCCGCGTCCATGTGGCAGGCCCCGACCGTGATTAACAACACCACTGGTGGCGGCGCACCGTCGTCGTCGTCGTCATTGCTGCCAGCGGCACCAATAGCGGGGGGTCCCAGTTGGGCGCACCCACTCCCGTCCATCAAGACGCGAGGCCGGTCCAGCAGCATGCTTAGCGACGTGTCTGGATTCACGCAGTCAAGCGGCGGGGACGAGGAGTACCTGTCGGTGACCAACACGCCCGCACAACAGCAGAGCGCCGGCCATCCAGCGCCCTCGGTCGGGCCGACATGGAGACCGCACGGCCACGGACGCAGTGCTGGATCCGGACTCGGCTCGGGCTCGGGCAGCAGCGTGGGCAGCGGGGGCGGAAGTGGCAGTGTTCGCGATCCCACGAGCCCGATTTGACGCATTGATCATGGCCGGCTGCTGCCGGTGGTGCGGCTCGGCAATGATGACGCAGATTGGGCTAGCCCGTGGGGTTCTTGGATGCAAACTCGCGCTGTTGGGGTAGTTTTGGGTTGTGGCTGGTCGATCACTGGGTTTCGTTTTCCTCGTTGGCTTCTCCTTGACTCGTCTGTCCTGGCAACATTGGGAGAAAAGTTGGGACCTTTGGTCCCCTCTGCGCTCTCTTGCAGCCTCGTCCCGGTTTTGGAGGGAACTCCCGATGTTGAATAGGCCTAAGCGATTAAAGATACTAGGTAGTGTTATGCCGTCGTCGTCGTCGTCATCGTCGGCGGGTCTAGTTGCGAAATAGCTGATGCGTTGCTCCATATCCTGGGTCCACTGCTAGTTGTAAAGTGTTTCCCATGTCTTTGTGATGCCTGTTGCTGGGCTAACGCAGCTCGTCTGTCTAACTTCACCTTCACTGCTTGCTGGACTTTGACGTTGTGGGATTTTTCAACTCCCAACTAGCCATGTCGTGTCCTTACTTTCTCCGTCCCTGAATTTTCCAGGTTTCCTATCCTGACATGAATTCAGAGCCCCCCGGGGTTGGAGCGCCTGTTCGGAAAGAGTGTGAGCTTGTGGTCCCGGGAGTCCCGCTTGGAGACGGAAGTCAGTATGACCATATCACGTCTCTATGGTTTAAGACCCTGGTGATTTGGTTGAGGGCCTAGCTGGGACACTTGGGAATATTTGCAAGAGCCGATGGTAAGATCGTAAAGGGAAGTAGGCCCAGGAAGATGGCGAGTCTCTTTGACAGTCCGTCCACTAGAAAAATACATTGGAGTTGTCAGGACCATGATGAAGCAGCATTGGGGCCCGGGAGGGGGGGGGTGGGGGGGGGGTTTAATTGTAGATTATAGATTATATGTGTTCAACTATTGACTATAGTAAATGTAAAGTCGTTGGGGGAACTATGGGTTTATTCCCGAGGGATTCCTGACCCTGCCTCTGGAGATTGTCCTATGCTGCTCGTCTCTGAACTGTCCTAGACTTCTGCTGCACTGCGGGAGAAGGCGTACAGTTTCAGATACTGGCGTATTACGACAATGCTGGCAACCGCAACGTTAGCCTTCCACTGCGGGAGTACAGCGAAGCTCTGAAATGTTGGCCGCTTTGATCCCAGTGTGAAACTGTCGCAGACCTGACCTTCTGCCCATAAAACGTTCCTGTGAAGTGCCAAAGTCTCCCATGGAGCAACAGACGCAGGCCCGTGTAGTGGGAGGCAGTCATGCCAGTGATCGGCAAAGCACACCATCAGGATGGCGAGAGCCAATGCTCCCTCCATCGTTTTGATGTTTGAGCCTACTGCGAGCCGAGAATTTACGAGTTACCCAACGAAAACCCTTGGGTACTCTGCGTTCGGGTCCCTACACGTCTTAGACATGGGTTGACAGCCAGCCGTCAACCTCCCAACATGGGATGACGTGCAGAGGGCAAGCTTTTGCCATGCCTTCGCAACAACCTTCACTCTGTTCCTTTTTTTTTCTCCCCTTCAAGACTCTCCTTCCTTGACCAACTCGGTGACAGTGACGATATCGTACCCCCGTCTCTTAATCTCGGGAAGGACTTTGCGAAGCATGGGCAGAGTCCAGCTCCGCCTATCATGGCATATAATGATGGCGCCGGGCCTCAGCATGCTCAGGATATGGTTCGCGTTGGCGCGCCACCAACTAATCTGCGGGTCGTGGGGGTATATGCCGCCCAGGACGAGCCGGTAGCCCAGCTTGTCGACGAGGGCGCGCATGCGGTCGCTGAAGAAGCCGGACCCGGGGCGGAAATAGTTGGGCGGCATGGGGAGGTCCTCGGCGACGTAGGCGCGTCGGATCAGGTTGCGGACGGCGCGGATCTCGCGCTCCAGCTGGGCGTCGCTCAGGGACCGCGAGGGCTCGTCGTGCATGGCGTGGTTGCCGAGCTCGTTGCCGTTCTGCACCACTTCGCCGAGGTAGTCCTCGCGGCCCTGGACCTGCGAGCCGATCACGAAGAAGGTGGCCCGGGCGTCGTTCTCCTTCAGCAGCTGGACGATCTCGGTCGTGTACTCGGAGGGGGCGTCGTCGATGGTCAGGGCGACGACTTTACGGGTCGTGTCGACCTGCCACAGGACGTCGGGCCATTTCCACTGGAAGTACCTTATCAGGAGAGCGGGCGGCTTGTAGATCACGTAGAAAGGAGAGGCTAAGAGCACGACGAGGGCGAGGAGGGTGAAGAGGGTGGCCATTCGGTTGCGGCGGACGCGTCTCCGCAGGCTGTTAGGCAGTCGGAAGAGGCGGAGACGCAGCATAATTCATGATTTCATCAGCCGCGATGGCCTTGGAGTAATCGAGGACGGGTTGGAAGAAATTTGGCGTTCATTAGTGAGGCATTGTGGCTGAAGTGGCTGCGCTTCGTGGCTGGACCATTCCGTAATTGCCTGTTGCCGTTGCCCGCCCAGTTTTGTGATCACGTGATCACGAGTACAATATAGAACCGAGCAATTGGATCAGGGAGGATCAGGAACACACAAGTGCCGGCCGTCCGCAACGTCACGAACGAGGGGATCCCGCCGTCAAACTTCTGGTTCAACATCGTTCATTACTCGTAGCCGGGCGAGTCAAATTTCCTGGACGAGCAGACGCGTAATTCCCCCCTTAAATCCAGTGGGGGACAGGCTGGAGAACTCATTCACCTTTGTCTCAACTCCAACCGCCCGAGTAGGCAGGTAGACGACAGCCTCTTCCGTCATGGTTTTGCGGGCGAGTGAACTCCGACGCCGTAAGCTCGATTCTAACGCAATGCGATGAAGGGACATACTCTCATTCGATGTCATCCGAACTTGCATAACGATGATGCGACTGCCCAGACCCCCAACAGCTCCGACGGCCCCTTGAGCCGCGAAAAAGAGAAAGGAGACGGGGAGAGCGATGAGGCCTTTCCCTTCTTGAGTGATCCTGATCTACCCCCCTTTCCCACCTAGGAAGTTAGAGTGGAAATGCGAAAACAACCCCCCGAGGACCGAGGTGATTCTTTCTCCCAAGTAAGCCGAGGCCTCCTTGACGCTTGACCAGATGAAGAGCCAATGCTGTGGAACGAGGGGGAACCCTTGCCAGAGAACATGCATGGAAGTTTCCAAGGCCAGGATGAATGCTTCTCTTGCAGCCCTGGCCGAACAAGAACATGACCGTCTGCCTATGGCGACGCGTTTTCGGAGACACGAGGCGAGATGCCAGACATCCAGCGGGCAGGACCTCCACCCAAGAGCGAGGTACGACCCTGCACTTTCGATCCCAATGGGGGCCCTTTGCTGTCAGACCCGGCACATTTGAGGGATGTATACTAGATACTTGGTAGAAGTGTATGAAGTACGTTGTAAATTATCGTCAGAGCCTTTCCCCCTGGACGCATGCGCCCCTTTTTCCATCACCCTTCTTCTTTTTGTTCTTGGATTTTGCCCCCGAAGGCATGTCGTCGGGTCCGAACCAATGGCGTCAATCGCTTCTAAGTGGGGATATGTCCGAATTTGTATTGGCGTCTTGCTAGCATCTGCAAGGCCCGGGGCTCGGGGGCGGTTCACTATTTTGCCCCACTCTTCACGCCCCAGGAACGACAGGGCCAAGCTACGTACCACACCTACAATGTACAATGCCGACGGTTGCTGACGGATTACATGGTGCGGCAACCACCATCATGACATCCCCCCATGGATCCCCCCATGAATCCCCCCATCCCTAGGTACTCTCTCAACAGGTCAACAGGTCAACAAGTGAACAATGCAGACGCATACGACATGGCCACGTCTTCACCTCGAATCCCAAAGCGCAAGCGCGAAAGAGGTGCAAGATGATTGCTGTCAAGCCACAGCAAGACGGGACTCCCCGGGCTGTTGAACGTCACCCTGAGGCTCTGGACCCTGCCGGCCCCGCGGTGGATTGCGACCCTTTTCCCAGTCCTCCCCCTAATCCCCCATCATGCCCTTGACCTTATGATGCCTTGGCCTTAAGCCCCCCCCCCCCCCCGGCGCCACATTCTTAAACGCGAGAGCGAGGTCGCAATGGGTTGGGGTTTCATTGTCGTCACCAAATTGTCGGTCCGGCCGACGATAGCATCTCTTCTTCTCACTCACCCTTCATCGCGCACTCCCGTCGGCCCTTTGCGTGTGGGGTTCGTTCGCTTGGGGGTGGATAGATGTGAAGAGAAAGAAGAGAGAAAAAATTATGCTAGTCGTCGTGACTCCTGGAAATGAATGGTATTCTCCTTTCCTCGTTCGTTTGTATATAGAGTCCCAGCCCAGCCCTGCAGTCCACCATGGCCTGTCCTCGGCTCGTGATCATTCCTTGCTGCGTTGTTTGCAGTTTCCCCTGGCATCAGTTCAATGGCGACAGCGCAAGTTCGGTACCGCCATGAGCAGCACCCGACCGTCATGAGCGGACCTTCTAATGCTCACGCCTACAAGCTGCATCTTCATCACCCTTCTACGTCCGCATCATGAGAACGGGCCGTCACGTCAAATCTAATCAACACACCTTCCACACCAGACAAGACGACCTCAGTGTCCGTATTCAGACTGGCCCCCGCAGACCTCTGTCGGATTCCTTCATCGTCCAAGTCCCCCGCGACTGGTCTCCCGCGAACAGTCCCGAGAACCCCGCGTGCAGCTCGTCGACGAAGCCTAGAGCCATGTCGTGGACGGGTGTTCACGAGTGGCTTGACGGCCAAGGCCAGGGGGAAATGGCCGACCCGCGTACCTTCCGTGAAGGGATTCCCGGGTCGAATACGGCCTCGGCCTTCGAGTCGGCGCCTTCTTCGTCCACAGACAGTCCCACGTCCGAGGCTACAGATGCCACCATGGGCCAGACATCGGGCGGAGCAAAGGGAGGGCCACAGAGCCAGGAGCAAAATCGTCCAAAGTCGGAGGACCAAGGGGCGTCAGGGTCCAATAACACCTCTGGCGCCGGTAGACAGGGAACTGATACCGGTGCGGGCGAACAAAGGCCACCGCCGAGAAGGTAATGTCACGGCTATGCCCCCCCCCCCCAGAACGAACTCTAACTCGGATCCAGACTCACACTGGGGCGTGCACACAGACGACCGAAAAAGAGACACCAACCTCTCACGGGTTGGTTCAACCTTTGGCTTGAGTGACCGCCCTCCCGAGGGTGGTCTCCAAGATAAAGAAAGAACATCTCACTGTCTATGAGAAAAACATCAAGTTACTAGAAGGACAGGGACAAACGAATGGTCCGACGGGGTATTACAGAAAAGAAAAAGGACGAGGAAAAGAGAAAGGACATCAAAAGTAATTGGGAATCGGTAACTTCTTCTTTTTTTCCTTTTTTTCTTCTTTTTCTTTCACGACAGACTTGATACCCGGCATGACGAGATGGACGACGATTACACACTGCATGAGCGTCGGCATGGCTACTCGCTGGACCAGACCTCACCGCGGACTTCACCAAGAGAACCAACCCACATGCAGAGGACGATAGATGTACGCAGAGAGACCTGAGCGGAAAAGCCCATGGTACCTATTTTAATATATACAGTGGGAGCAGAGACGTTTGATTGTCTGAATATAATACACATATGATCTATTTAGGGGTATGCTTAGGATATTTTCACGTCGTTGCAGTCATAGCCCCGAATCCTCATTCCTTCGTATAATGGCCGGCGATGATGCTCAGTCATGCGCATGATGAAACAACCGACACTGCCGCGAAGCGCCCAAGACCCTTCCAACCTCGAAACTACATGCACGACTTGAGATTTAGAATTAATTCATCGACTTTCAGATCGCATCCATCATCAATCAGATAGAAGCACACGGCGACTCTTTAGGCAACTGTCAGATGCCCATAGCCACCTTACCGACGTGTGACAGACCATAATATGTTAGACTTATAGGATACCTCGATCCCATATATCTATACTTATTTCCCCTTAATTTTGCTAATAGTTAGATATCCCCGTGAAGTACCACGAACTTCACTTAGATAAGTAAATACATACGCAATTCCGCGTACCTTATTTGTGTTCTGACAGTAACACTCGATTCGTTCCCAGTACAGCCCCGGGTACCTTACCTAAGATACCTTACCTAGGTAGGCAGGTAGCCACGATATATTGGATTCATCTCTTCCAGGCTACCCCCCGAGCCGCATGATGAGCCCTCTGTTCCCCATCCCCTGTCACCCCTCCAAAGGGTCACACAATGCCAGATTCCTGTAAGCTCACCTGCCATTTTACAGGTCTACCAGCATCGAACCCAATATTTCCATCTTTCCCTTCCGTTACATTTGGAGTGACGTCTCTTTCCCCGAAGGGATAATGCATCATCTTCCCCGCAAACACATTCATCTCGATTGCCGTGATGTACCACACCATGTCACGCGACAACCAATTGATACCGCAGCCAGGTCAATATATCCTGCGCACCCCGCACATTCGAATTTACACGAGGTACTGTACATACCTATCTAGCTTGTTCAATCGACAGATCTGCGGGGTGGTTCGCTTACATCAAGCTCTCTCCTTCACCTAACCCAGCCGGTCGAAAGGAATGGGCAGGCGGTGAGAGCGCCCTTCCGTTCCGTCCTTACCCAGAACGGCAAAGCCCGGGCGGATCATCTGCGAAGTACGGATCAAGTTACTCTCAGATCTCCGCACGAGGTGATAGGCAGATGGGCAGTTTGACGAGCAGTCCTCTCGGCAGGCTTGCCTCCGAAAAAGAAAAAAAAAAAAGGAAAAAAAAGACGCCGAAGAGTAAAGATTCGCAGATGCCGTGACGTCTTGGTGCATCAAGTTTGCAAGATTCACTTGGATGAGTTGGACGGCGCTGTATCAAGTATCAGGAAATCGCATTTACTGGTCGTTGTAAATAAACTCGACCAAAAGGGGATATATCCACATGAATCAAGTCCGTCCGGCGTCCATGCGTTCTCGTGACTCAAAAACGCCTAACTTTGACAAAGCAAGAGGGGCCATGTAGCCCCAAGAGCAACGGCACGTACGAAGTAGTCACATGCCTTGCCCCGTTTCCCCCTCCCAAAATGATCCATTGCCGCGCATGTCTCGCGACAGACTACCAGTCTCCCACTCTACCCCGACAAAAGAGATACATACCGCTCAGACGGTCGCATAGGTTGCCCGTGTTCCCTGGAAGGACGGGATGGAAGACGAAGGGAAAAAAAGGACAAAAAAAAAAGAAGAAGTAAATATGTACGTAAGAATTCATCCACCATGTAATGCCCATCGTCGCCATCATCGTGGTAGATTTGATAAGAAAAAGAAAAGTGCCGATGCTAAATCCACATGGCCGCCGCCGGCGGCCGTTCGAGTGGTGTTGGGTAGCCAGGCCTGCTGATATGGCTGGTTGTGCTGGTGGTGCCGTAAAACGTGGCAAAGAGGGCCTGCACGTCGCTCAAGTAGACTTCCGGGCTGATCTTGCGTAGGCCTCTCCGCTTCAGCTCGCGCTCCTCCTCTTCCAAAACGGAGCGCTTGATGCCAAACTCTTCAGCAATCTCCGACACCTGCTCTAGCTCGCGGACGAAGGGGTGCGGCGGCTCCGCGTTGACCGCCGGTTTCTGTTGTTGCTGGTAGGTGACGGGAGGAGGCATCGACGGAACCGACGGTACAGACGGCACCGACGGCACCGGCGTCTTGGTCGGAGAGGCGAGCGAGTGTTGCGACATGGTCGAGGGCGCAGTTGACGTGGAAGATGTCCTCGAGAAGGTAACACTGGATTTGGTGGACACGGTCCGATCCGACTCCTTCGACATGGTCGAGACGGATCGCTGCTTGGCGAGGGCGTCGAGGGAAGACTTCATTGTGTGAGATGGTGACCGCTTGGGAATGGCAGGTGCGGGTGTCGCTTCTGGTGTCACACGTCCGCCAGCCGCCTCGGCGGGAGGCGTGAAGTAGGAGGAGAGGTGGTTGGGGGCCGGAGACCGGAACTCCTCCTTGGTGCCAACAGTGTCAATATCAGGGCTCGTCGGGGGCGTAGAGCCGACGGTGGCAGGACTGTCCGGGCCATCGGTGGTGCTAATGGAATTTGATCGGGCGATATCGGGCGCATTGTAGGAGAGCATGTTGGTAGTATGAATCAACTCAAGAGGCGCCGAGATTTGCGTGCGCACCGATTTGTTTCGCTGCGATGCCGAATTTTCCTTCTTGCTGGCAGCGATGTCGACGCTCTGCTTCACCCTCCTGGTGGTGAAAGCTCTTGAAATTGAACTCATGGTTGGCGGTATTTGTCTCCCGTGGATGCCTTGGGGGGCTTTTTCTTTTCTTTTCTTCTTTTTGAGGATGCCTAGTCAAGAAAGAGGTTTATTGAGTGTGATTGAGAGATTGGTTGAGAGGTCGAGCCTGGATGATGGGAAAATCCGAGTCTTGTTAGTGGGTGTTCGTCGAGTGGAAGACGTCAATGTCAGTTGAGCTGTCAACCTAGCAAGCCGGACCCCCAAGGCTACAAGATGGGGCAGGCTCGATAACCCTAGGACGACAAGTCCGCGGCGGGACCTCCAAAATGTGGGTGACAAGTGATGCGACTAACTCGCTCCGAATGGTATCGGCGGCTCCGAGTCCGAATGAACTTGGAAACCGGAGCGAAGCTAGAAGGCCTGTCGCTGTGATTGGTGGGATCTGTTGCCTTGGCGGATAAAGTGGACAGTGCGTTGGGGAACAGATGTGTAGACAGGTTGCGGGAAAAAAAGAAGAACAGAGACGGCGTCAGTTGAGGGGCCGAAAATGGTTCGCGGTCTCTGAAGTCGGAAAAAGGAAACGACCTGGCTTGGAAAAAGAAAGTGAATCGACGTGGGTTAGTTCACTGAAGCGAACAATCACGTCGCCGGATTCCGTATGTTCGTCGGTAGGGTGGGTGACACTGGAATTGAGGGGAGTTGCAACGTGACTGTGCTTAGTCAAGTCGTCGTCGTCAATCGGGCGAGGTGAGCGGAAGATCGGTTGCTTGTGAAAATGACGAGTGTGTGATATCAATCGTGTCAAGTGATCATAAGGTGTCCTCGGTGAAGAATAGGACTGTGAGACAGGTGGCGCCGTGAGCAGTCGGGGAGGCGTCCTCGGGAAGCAGTGCAATGCCGGAGATCGAGGCTCTCCACTACTTCATACAATCGGGTGGCGATAGATGGATAGATGGACCGGCGCGAGTGCTGGTTCGTTCACTCAGGTGGCGACTGCCTTTCGTCGTGCCTGTGTAGGTGCCGATTCGGTATGACGCCTGCGCGCATGCGAACAAGGAAATGGATGGAAAATAGGTTCGTGAGTATATAAGAATCAACTTCGGTCCTGCGATGTTGTGCCCGTTTTCCGGCGGTTGATGAATTTTTTTTTTTCTGGGTTTATGTTTGTCCTCAGTGCCGTACGTCCAGGCGAATGAATGCGCAACGGCAAGGTCGAGTTCACTGAAAGGAAAGAATAAGATCGGCAATCGGTTCTCTGCTCAAAAAGGGTCACGGCCCAAGGAAAGAAAGGAGTGTTGGTATAGAAGTGAAGTAAAAAAGAAAACGGCAACGATGAAAAATCGTGTGTCGCCCTCGATGTGAGAAGGAAGATTCAGAAAAGCAAAACGCTTTCACGAAGCGTTCTGACTTGAGAGTGGAAAAGAAAAATGTCTCGACAAGGGACGGGGGTAGTTTCTTCGGGGGGGGAAACCACCTCTGCGGTTGGGGGCAGCTCCTTCATTCGCCAAGTCTATGAGTTGGGTCGTCCTTGGGGGCACGACTCGCACGAGTGATAAACCCCGCGCAGGGTTCCTTCTCTGTTGAACTTGTGCCTTGCGTACCCCATACAGGGGGGGGGGGTGGGGGGGCGACAACCTTGACCTTGCGGAAGCTTTCCTTTTTCCCTATTGGCTCAATCCAACCACCTTGGAGATCTCCCAGTTTCCACCCTGGTGCCCGTCGTCTCGACTAAAAACGTTTTAGTGGGGACCGGAAGAACAGGTACGGTGCCTGTTAGGGATTTCCCGCGTTGCTGCCCCCCCCCTTTTTTCTTCTTTCTTTTTGGCTCGTACTCCGTACAAACACCATCCAGTTGGCCAGAATCATGCTCTTCTCACGCCGGTCGTCACCAAACGCCCACGCCATGACTCGATACCGCGCGCATCGCAAAGCACACAGAATACTTCGTATACAAGATGAGAAGAACCAAATTTTCATATGCAGCTGGCCTTTCCCATCGCCAAGACGGGTGCTCACAGCAAAGCCGATGAGATAGATGATTGCCTGTAGCTACCCGGAAAAGAAAAGACGAGAAAAGACGAGAAAAGAAGAGCAAACCACCAATTCTGGCTAATAGGTACCTAGGTAAGAGGTATGTTGGTCGAACGGCGCCCAACGTACATAAACACACTGCATGACAGCGTCGCAAAGCGGCTGTTACTCCATAACCACATCGTCAACGAAGTAGGTACAGCGTACAGCGTACAGCGTACGGATACGTCGACCAAACTACCAACACCCAGCAGTCACACCGTTCCACGTCTCTGGACGCACCAAGTGCAACGTAAAGCCCCTTGCCGTCTTCGAACCACCTCGTTTTTATTATTAGTTGAAACGTGGATGCTCAACGCAAAGCTCGTCATCTTCGGACGACGTGGTCGAGTTCTCAAGCGAATAGGAAGTGCCGAAGGATGAGGGAATGGTCGCAAAAAAAGCGCACACGCTACGCTGCTACGTTGTATTACATAATTACACGCTTGCACGCAATCACTTATGCACCGTCGTTCCACCCACCATGCAGGATCTTCGTCGGCCCACCCACCAATGGGCCGGGCGATGACATTGGATCTTCAGCCCATCTTTACGCCCCCTGATTGGCTTATGACTCCGGCGTTTCAAGAGTTTCACAACCCAAGCATCGACTCCACTTTCGGCCGCTGTCCCTGCGTAAGCGGCTTCAGTCTACCCTGGGGCCGGCGGATCATGCCTAGTCTTGGAATCTTGGCCCACCATGACAAGTGATGGAAACGCCGGCGTCCCTCTCTCTGGGTCTGGTTGGTAATTAACAAGTAACCTTGACAGACGCCTGTTGGTTACGCCCATCAGCCTGCCTACTTCGTACGTTGTACATACACAGCCTTCCCATGCTACGGAGCCCCTAACCGGCGACACTTTAGTCGTACGAAGGGCTATTTTCCTCCTGGCTCTTGCTCTGTTCAGGAGTCGACTCTCTTACCATCATGCCATCTGCACATACCAACTGCATACCCGGCCAGACAGGCCTTCATTCTAAATATCACTCGTCCTGGTGCATGGAACACTTGCTTGGACCACTGAGCACTGAGGGTCTTCCTTCCATTATGCGTTTTGGATCTTAGCTGGACCGACTCGATAGCCGCGTTGCTAGTGCCACCTCCTTCATGGTCCGCAAGGGTTGGTTGTACTTGATTATGCGCCGAAGAACTGTCAGAGCTTTGCCATGATCATCAGGCGCATGCAAACAAATGGCTTCAAATGGTTGGGGGAAAAATCCAGTTCACGTAGAGGGAGATTTCCCGTAGTCGGACAACAGATTACTTCTGGACCAATGTGCATTACACCACCAGCCTGTGGGTTACCGGGGTTGGGCGAAGTAATCAAGGCGCCTAACCGATCTATCGCCATTTTTCGATTCTCATTAATCCTCGTCCATCGACTCGTCCTCTTGATTGCCCTTCTTGGCTCTGTTCTCGAATTCCTCCATATCGTCGTCGTCATCGTCGTCGTCGCTTTCGCTATCGTCCGATTCAACCCCCACTAGCCTGTCCTCCGGGGCACCCTCCCGCACCGGCACCGCATGCCGGTGGGCGAACGCGTTCCGGACCGCCGCGTTGGTGCTCGTGTCCCACACGTGCATCGTACCCTGACTGCCCGCGACGCCGAGCCGGAACGCCACCTCGGGATCCGGCCCGAACTTCGTAGCGAAGACCTTCCCGATGTCCAGGTTCCGCGACACCACCATGCTGGGCCCGCTCGCCTGGACGTTCCACAGCTTGACCGTCTTGTCCGTCGAGCCGGTGGCCAGGAAGCCGGGGACGACGGGGTTGACGTCGAACGACGACACCGACTCGTCGTGCGCCTGCAGCGTCCAGACGGCCTTTGTGCCCGCCGGGTTGGTGGGTGCGCTGCGCACGTCGTGGTAGTGCACCATGCCGCTCTCCGTCGAGACGAAGAAGTAGTTCGCGTCGTGCGGGTCCCACCGGACCGTCTCGACGTCGCTTTCCACGCCCCATCGCGGCGCTTTGGCCTCCGGCGCCCGCATGTCCGCCGCCACCACCGTGCGGTCGTAGCTGCCGCTCAGCAGCACCGTCGTCTCGGCCGCGTGCCAAGCCAGCGAGCACACCTTGTCCGTGTGGTACGAGTACGATTTGGCGCACTTGGCGGTGTGCAGGTCCCAGAGCTTGACCGTCTTGTCTGCTGACGCTGACGCCAGCAAGTTCCGGTGTTTCCTGTTGGCCGCCAGGGCCAACACCGCGTCGACGTGGTACTCGTCGTTCGCCTTCTTTGACTTCTTCTTCTTCTTCTGCTTCTTCTCCTCGGCTCCCTCGCCGCCCTGGCCTAATATGGCGTTGGGGTACATGCAGTCTATCACGTCCAGGTCCCAAATCTCAATGTCCGGGTCCATTGTGCCGACGGCAACGAAATTGGCCGTCGCATCTTTGTCGACGCCTTTCTTTTGCACGGGGATATCCAGCCACTCGACGCAGAGGGGTATCGCGGGAAGCATGATGTCGTGGTGAACGTAGAGGTTGTCGGCCTCGTCCTCGTAGACGTAGACTTCCAAATGTGCCAGCTCATCTTCCACCTTCGCCGCCAGCAGGAGGTTGTCGGTCGCTAGAATTTGCAGGTCCTCGCGCTCTTCGTCTTCGTCCTCTTCGTCCGGGAGGGTGATGTACGGGTCGTCCTTGTTCGACTCGTAATATGCTAGGGACTTCACGTTGCCGAACATGGTTAGCGGCTCGCCCTTGCCGACAGCATCTTCGTCATCGTTGTTGTTGTTGTTGTTGTTGTCGTCGTCGTCGTCGTCGTAATGTTCGAGGTCGTATTCCTTCAGATCATCATCATTGATATCGATTCTAAGACTGAATTTAGCGACCAGGACAAATCCTTTTCAACCGGCCGGGAGGGGTTGGTGTGACCAACTGTGACGTTTCAATCGATTTCTTGTCTCCGTTTCCCGTCTTCTCGGTCGAGGTGCCTTTTGTTGGCTTTCCGTCTTCGTCGGAAGCATCGCCCTGCGCTTCTTGAGCCTGCCTCAAGTCTTCCTCCGCATCATCGAGTTGGAGCTTGGCGAGTTCTGCGATGCGTTCGAACTCGGCTTCGTCAAAGGTAGATTTGGTGGGGAAGGGTGCGGCGAAGCCCCGCGGGACCCAGGCCGTAGCCGTAATCATAGACATGGTGGCAGATGTCAGCACCGGCGCTCGGATTAAAAAAAGAAGAAAAAAGGCTTTGCGACGGAGGGGACCGGTGAAGCCCTGTTCTTCAGGGCAAGCTTCTCGAGGTGGTGGACTGCAGAAAAAAATTCCAAGTGGGGTTAATGTTTATCTTATCGGAAGTTGTGCTCAAAGTAAGGTACCTACCTTAGGTAGGCCGTACCTAAGGTATCTTATCGTACGAAGCGGCTTCCAGGAAGTTACCATGTCCTTGTGGGGGGATGTCGCGAATACAAAGGAACAAGGAACCGATGACCTTGTTGTAACCAAAGGTCACCGTCTTAAGTGCCAAAATCACCAAGATATGTTACATTACAGCCATGAAAAATACTCAAGATCTTCTTAAGACAGTAAGTAACTAATTACCAACCGGACGTATGGTTGAATCTCCTCGTGGAGTACCTTATGAGAATGGGACTCAATAAGGTAGTGTACTTATGTGGGTCATTCATCGCTTCGGTGTAGGTGATAAGATAATGTCGGTTCATCGTCGGACAAAATGAGGTAAGGTAAGGTAGGTACCTACCTAAACCAATAAGGTCGCATCCATTTCCCATCCAGGTAGTACTTCGTATCTAAGGTAAGGTAATTAAGGTATCCTCCCTTCTTTTGCTCAGTACTCAGGAGCACCCATAGACTTCCACCACCGACAACATTACCCGCAAATATGTCTGACGACCGTTCATATGGAGGACCGCCTGTCTTCAAACGTAGAAGACTGGATGGCAGCGGTCGCTCGACACCCCGTGCAGAACGTGCAACAACACCCCGTGCCGGACACCGACAAGCATCACCACGGCGTGACGTGCCTGCACCGACAGAAGAAGACACGATAGCACTCGATCGCGATTGGTATGGCGGGGACGAGCTCGGCGGTCACGTCTTTGGCGAGGACTCGCACAATCCCTTCGGAGCCGACTACTCAGCATGGGAGAGGGATCACCAGGAGGCCGCCAAGACGGAGAAGATGGTGGAGCGGTACGACGCGCGCCGGGAGCAGCGCCAGAAGGAGAATGACGCGTGGGAGACGAACCGAATGCTGGTCTCGGGCGTGGCCCAGCGGAGGGACATGGCTGCCGACTTTGACGAAGAAGAATCGACGCGCATTCATCTGCTCGTGCATGACCTCCGCCCGCCCTTCCTCGACGGCCGCACCATCTTCACCAAGCAGCTCGAACCGGTCCCGGCGGTGCGAGACTACCAGAGCGACATGGCCGTCTTCAGCCGCAAGGGGAGCAAGGTTGTGAGGGAAGCCCGGCAGCAGAGGGAGAGGCAACGGCAGGCGCGGGAAGCCACGAGCATGAAGGGCACCGCACTGGGGAACCTGATGGGCGTCAGAGAGGACGAAGGCGACAGTGCCATGCCGATCGCGAGCGAAGAGGATGCGAAGAAAGGCCCCGATGGGGAGAAGAGCAATAAGTTCAGCGATCACATGAACAAGTCCGAAGGCGTGACCGACTTCACACGGACCAAGACCTTGCGGGAACAACGCCAATACCTTCCTGCCTTTGCAGTGCGGGAGGATCTGATGAGGGTCATCCGAGAGAACCAAGTCATCGTGGTTGTTGGCGAGACCGGCTCGGGAAAAACTACACAGCTGACCCAGTTTCTCTACGAGGACGGGTATGGGAAGAATGGTATGATCGGCTGCACACAGCCCAGGCGCGTGGCGGCCATGAGCGTGGCCAAGCGAGTGGCTGAGGAGATGGATGTCAAGCTTGGCAGCTCAGTCGGCTACTCTATTCGGTTCGAGGACTGCACGAGCAAAGACACCGTCATTAAATACATGACGGACGGCGTGCTCCTTCGCGAGTCGCTCAACGAACCGGACCTCGATAAATACTCGTGCGTCATCATGGATGAGGCGCACGAACGTGCTCTGAACACGGATATTCTCATGGGCCTGTTCAAGAAGATTCTCCAGCGCAGGCGCGATATCAAATTGATAGTCACCTCAGCAACCCTCAACGCTAAGCGGTTCTCCGACTTTTATGGTGGCGCTCCCGACTTTGTCATTCCCGGTCGGACGTTCCCCGTCGACACGCTCTTCCACAGGTCGCCGGTAGAAGACTATGTGGATCAGGCGGTGCAGCAGGTGCTCTCCATCCATGTGTCTATGGACCAGGGCGATATTCTGGTGTTCATGACTGGGCAGGAGGATATTGAGGTCACTTGCGAGCTGATACAACGACGACTCGAGGCGCTCAACGACCCGCCTAAGCTTAGCGTACTACCTATATACAGCCAGATGCCTGCGGACCTTCAAGCCAAAATTTTCGACCGGGCGCCGCCGGGGGTACGCAAGTGCATCGTGGCGACGAACATTGCCGAGACCAGTCTGACGGTCGAAGGCATCAAGTACGTCGTGGATGCCGGATACGCCAAGATGAAAGTCTACAATCCCAAAATGGGCATGGATACGCTCCAGATCACGCCTATCTCGCAAGCGAATGCTTCGCAGCGGTCGGGACGAGCCGGCAGAACAGGGCCCGGAAAGGCGTTTCGGCTGTACACCGAAAAGGCGTTCAAGGAGGAGCTTTATCTGCAAACCATACCGGAAATCCAGCGAACGAACCTCAGCAACACGGTCCTCATGTTAAAGTCGCTCGGCGTGAAAGACCTGCTGGATTTCGATTTCATGGACCCGCCCCCGCAAGACACCATCACGACATCCATGTTCGACCTGTGGGCTCTAGGCGCCTTGGACAATCTCGGCGAGCTCACGACGCTTGGGCGGAAAATGAGCGCCTTCCCCATGGACCCTTCCCTGTCGAAGCTGCTCATCACGGCCGAGGAATACGGGTGCAGCGAGGAGATGATCACGATCGTGTCGATGCTATCGGTGCCCAGCGTGTTCTACCGGCCCAAGGAGCGGCAGGAGGAAGCCGACACGCAGCGCGAGAAGTTCTGGGTGCACGAGTCGGATCACCTCACGTACCTGCAGGTGTATTCGGCGTGGAAGGCCCACGGGTACTCGGACGGCTGGTGCATCAAGCACTTCCTGCACCCCAAGTCGCTGCGGCGGGCCAAGGAGATCCGGGATCAGCTGCTGGACATTATGAAGATGCAGAAGATGAACATGGTCAGCTGCGGCATGGACTGGGACATCATCCGCAAGTGCATCTGCGCCGGGTACTACCACCAGGCGGCGCGGTACAAGGGGTCGGGCGAATACATCAACCTTCGGACCAACCTGCCTGTGCAGCTGCACCCGACGTCGGCGCTCTACGCCGGCCACCCGCCCGATTACGTGGTGTACCACGAGCTGATTTTGACGTCCAAGGTGTACGTGTCGACGGTGACGGCGGTGGATCCGCACTGGCTGGCGGATCTAGGAGGGGTCTTCTATTCGATCAGGGAGAAGGGATACTCGGTACGGGAGAAGCGCATCACCGAGACCGAGTTCAACCGAAAGATGGAGATCGAGGCCAAGATGGCGGAGGATAAGCAGCGTGAGGAGGAGCGGTTGCAGAGCGAGGCGAAACGGAAGGAGGCGAAACGGAAATCAGGGGCTGCTACCAGCACAGGCAAGAAATTCGTCACCAAGGGCGCAGTGAGGAAACCGGTGGTGAGGCGGCCCGGAAGAGGTATATAAGTTTGAGTTTGGTTACATGAAGCAAGTTGGATCTATGGTGAACAAGTAAACAAGAAAAAAGAAAAAAAGGGTACAATAATAACAATACAGCTAGAAATGCGTCAGTAAGCGGGCTATAGATAGGAACACGCGACGGAGGACAGCACGAACTTTCAGTGTCGAATCTCAAAGTGCTTCTCATCTTCGATAATCTCCCTTTCCTCCGTTTCTACCTTGTTGACTCTTGATAACCGCGGACCCCTGTTGATGTTTATAAGAAACCCCGCGATGCTCTCCTCTTGACCCTGGACCTCGCCCTCAACCTGGGAGGCAGCAAAGCTCCGTGTTAGCGTAATGGGCTCTTTTGAAGTAGCTCTCCCGGGGACACGAACCTTGTCATCTGGCGTGTTCCGACACCATCCAGTGAGACCATGATCGGAGGCTCTACCCCTGGTGAAGAAACGAAAGCCGACTCCTGTGCGGCGTGAGAGTGAGGTGACGTCAATGAAGTTCTTGATACGTGAGGAGAGATGTATTATAAAGTCCTGCGGTCTAAAAATTGTGTAGAAATAATCATGGAGATTTGGAGGGAGTCAACCAAGATGCATATCACAGAACCTACCCTGCACAATACCATGGACGAGGAAGTATTGCTGTTGGGGGTTAGAGAGCTCCTGACGGGGTGAGATTTGGGATTGTTTACTGACGCGTTTGATCATTGTGAATATTTACTCAAGGGAGTATTCTCCTTACCTGAAGAAAGGAGAAATGAGAAGAAGAAGAAGAAGAATGAAAGATTCTTGGTGTCGTCGTTTTAACGAGGACCTTAATGTTTAAGGTACATTTAAGGTATGTTTCTACCTACTGATGGGGTTATAGGTACAAGGTAGGTTTCCAGGTAAATACCTTACCTACCACCTTACTTTAAGGTAATTATCTGATGTAAGGTACCTTAAAGTACGAAGCACGAAGACTAAGGTAAGGTACCCAAGTAAGAACCTCACCTTATCAGGTATGGCGTCGAGGGGTGGAGAGGTGTCGAGCCGATACTCTTATCGATACGAACGGTTCCATCGCTGATAAAGCACGGCCCGAAATGGTTGGCCAGTCGGATAAATCTCGGCTGTGTACATCACCCCATCTTCAAACCCCCCAGACGGAACGGTGAGATGTGAACCACTTCATCCCATCCTCTCTAAAATTCAATCAGACAACACAAACCCAGACGCCACATTACGTCCACCCAAGACTCGACGAGCCTAATCATACCTTAAAGACGGACGAAGCCTCCAATGGCCTCCACTTCCGAAGAACAGTCACCAACGATCCCACCCGTCCTCTTTCGCTCCAACAGGAAGCGCAAACCGGGCTACAGGCAACGACCCGAAAGTCAGGATATCGACATCAAAGACACAACCACAAGCCCTGAACCATCATCAACACCCGCAGACCGAAACCTTCCCACCGAGTCGACCGAACCACGCCTCCCCACCGACCCACCGACGGCCTTGACCCAAGCCCAAGTTGACGACGACCCGGATCCCTCTTCCCAGTCTATCGCGGAGGCCCTCCGCCTCCGCAACCTCCGCAAATCCAGACTCAAAGGTGTGGGATTCCGGCCACAGGGATCCCAAGACGGACGAAACGCCAGAGACGATGACGCGAATCAGGAGCGCAGCCTTGTTCAGGGCAACCAGGATGGCGATGCCGTCGACCTCGGTATCCATGGGCGCTTCGCCCCTCAGACGGGTATCGTGGGCGAGCTCGTGAACAAGCACATGTGAGTATTCAGCCGCCTTCTCCCGACCGCCATCCTTTTGCTTTTCCCTTTTCTTTTCTCACCTTTTCCTTCTTCTCATCTCCTCCGCACATGTACTGAACAAGCAAGGATGGAATACATAGAATCCAAGCTGTCTAACCGCCGCGCGGCGGCCGCGCAAACCACCGCCGCCATGGACCAAGAACACGCCAGCTTCGACCCATCATCATCCGGCCACGAACCCAGGTCACCCGGCACCGTCATCCCGAGCATCGAGACCAAGCGCGACCCCCGCGTCGCCGCCATCCGCGGCCGTCTCATGGAAGTCGACCTCGGCGAAGAAGCCCGCGCCCGCAACATCGCCCTCACCGAGCGCGCCCGCCGCCGCCTCGCCTCCTTGGCCGCAGACGACCACTCCCCGTCCCCCGGCGTGACGGACGATGCAGCAGCAACGGCGGCAGCCGAAGCAGGAGACGACCCCCAGGGCCTCAACGGTTCCCGCGCGAAGAAGGAGCGTTTCGGATCCGACGGGAAATCGCGGCGCTCACGACAGCGTCGCGCCAGCGAGGACCTGGAGCGTGATCGTCTTGTGGAAGAATTCTTACGGGAAAATAAACGTAAGTTTTCTGTTCTGCAGCCCACTTTTTTTCCCCTTCCCTTAACTCAACTCTCCCTGTTTTCTCTCTCTCTCCCTCTCCCTCTCTCTGCCTCTCTCAACTCCACAAGTTGCATACCCAGAGGCTAATCCTTCTTTCCCAAACCATCCAGTCGACGTCTATGACCTCCCAGACCAGGAAGAAGACCCCAAGCAGAACGCCGGAAAAGACGATGAAAATCTCGGCGCCGACGACCGCCTCGTCGAGGCATTTCGCCGCGAGTTCCTGGAAGCCATGTCCCTGCGCCGGAGGCAGCATCAGCAGCGCCGCCGCCGTCCCGCCAACCCGGCCGGCAGCTACAACAGCAGGGTTGAGAAGGGCGAAGTGCTCCGGGGACCCAAGTTGGGCGGTAGTCGGAACGAGAGGGCAGCCATGCGGGATCTCCTGTTGCAGCAGGAGAAAGAGAAGAGGCAGGCCACGAAAAGGTAGACCGTCCCCAAGCGTCCGGGCCTACCTGATCACGAAATTGATACCCATGTCTATTGTTCCCTGCACAGCAAGTTTTTTCGGCCCCGGGTAATCGTCGTGGATTGTGTCCTAAAAATCGCTGCGCAAACTCGAAGGCCCATGATGGTAATAATACGATATCTATGGAGAGCCAGTTGCCTCATGCAGTCCAGTTTGACGGGGAGTAGCAACCCTATCCGATGTTGAGAACTATTTCTGCTGTATAACCAAGAGCATGTTCGATCGCGAAGTATATGCATGGCCGGCATGTTCATCAAAATTCCTCCGTTCATAACCAAAACGTGACCCGATAAAGATAAAAAATAGCCATACCCAAAACCAACCCGTAAATTTTTTTTTTAATTTTTTTTGCAAATGCCGAAATCCGGTGCCAGTACAGCCTCTCCCCAGAAAGCAGGTGGGTAGTTGAATCGCCTATGGTGAGCGGTAGACACGATATCCCGACCCCTAGACTTGGGAAGCAAAGAGAGGACGTGTAGAAGATACCGCAGGCGCCTATGAGATTGAATCGCTGTCCCGAGTGACCGAGAGAAGTTGGATCGCAACTTTGTAACAGGCGGTTTCGGATGCGAATGCAGAAGAATCGTCTTCGAATGTCGTCATGTTCCTTCCCTGCCATAACCTGAATGCCGAAGCCCTTGCGCCTTTGCCTTTCCCATACACCTGCCTAGGATGCAACAAAATGAGAGAATGCTCCGTTCCATGTAGGGAGAAAGAGCCCAAGAAAATAACTGAAAATATAGCGACCTTTGTTATTCGTTTTGATTGATGCGGTCGGTTCATCTGATATCCAACTGGAAAGGCTTGAATCTGCCCCCTATTGTCGCGCAACGAGGGCACTTTCTCCGAGCTCCCTGTTCGGCCATGAGGACGTCGACGCATGCTTGGCAGAGACCGCATATGCACTCCGTGCACGCATACGATTCTTTCAGCTTCGAGATGCTCTGGCATGCCGCACAGTAGATCTCTGTGTTTTGCGAGGAGAAATTCGTGGACGAGTCCGAGAGGCCACGAGGGTCAATGTGGAAGTTCTCGCCGCTTTCACCACTCTCTACCGACGGGAACGGCTCAATGGTGTCTTGGTTGTGCGACGGTGGGGTCAAGGCCTGCTGAAGCGGAGAAGCTTGGTAATTGTCTTGGCGGAAGGCGTGCTGGAATGGAGGCAGGGAGGCCCTCGGTATGGAAACAGGTGACTGTGGAACCTGGACGCTCCGTTAGGTCGGCTAGAATGGAGAAAACAGGTGGCCTCGTCCATGTTCGTTCATTTACACTTACCGGCGTACGATCCTCGTCTACGTCACCGGCAGCCGAAGCAGCTTGGTCAGCAGCGTCAATGAGGTCTTCCCATCTCTTGCCATAGTCGGCCGAGGGTTCCGCTGACAAGGCCTTGCGATCCTGACCACCCGGTCTCATGCGCTCGTCGTTTTGAATACGACGCAGCCAGTCGTTGGCCGAGCCGCGCGACTTTTGTTTCTTGTGGTGCGCTTCTCGGCCCCGCTTCGTCACAGATTGCTTTCTCGGCCGGTTGGGCCCCACGGAACGCTGGATGGGCGGCAGCGTAGACGAGCGGCCTGGTGGTGAGTTGGCCAGTATCGAGGGCAGGATGTCGCGGGGCCGATTGGAGTTCATTGGCGGGAACGGATCGCTTGTGATGTCGTTCGGAGACATGTGTATTGGGGGTAGTTCGATTGAGGAGCGAGGTATTCGACGTCCTTCGGCCTCAGAGGCCCAATCCTGGTGCTTGTCCAAAGTCAGCGATTGCTTTCGGGTACTTCTCATGATCGGGACAGAAGAGCAAGACTGAGTCGGCAAAAGCTTACATGGTCTGGTTCCCAATCCTGTTCGACTCTGTGGCCGTGAAGTTGGGCTAATGCAGCGGCCGCACTCGCAGCCGGTAATAACGACGCCGCCGTATAGTCGTCCGGGTGTCGAGGCGTGGGCGGGTTACTGGAGTCGTAGGTTTGTCGGTCATGGTGAAAACCTTGCAGACGGTCAACCACTGGGGGAGTGCCAAACCCTGGGATTGGTGGGTACGCACCCGAAGGAGCTGAGGTTGGATTGGGATTGGATTGATGATGGGGTTGCTGTGGGAGGCGGGTCGAAGGGTCGGTGTTGATCATGAGGAGGAAGCTCTCCTCGGTGGCGGGGAGCTTCTGGATATAATGCTCTGGGTGAGCTCTGCGGATATGCTCCTGCATCGAGCGATACCTCTTCTCCTGTAGACACAAGGATTATAAGCTGTTGAAAAACAACCTACTATTCGGTTCGTCCCCTCGCTGTCGATTAAGATGCGCTGACAAAAACCATAAAAAGAATCAAAAACCCCGGCTTTCTACCCCGCCCTCCCGACCGGGGGCAATGCCACAGAACGGGACGACAGCAGCTCACGTCGACAAGGAAATACAGACGTAGCATCACATTACACAGCATAACAAGAGAATGTGGTACTGAGCGCACGAGCGGGGCGGGTAGGTGAACTTACGCCGATACAGCGCTTTCTACAACTGGAGCCATCTTGATTCCGCAAGGGACAGACGACTTCATTATTCGAGTCAGCGATTGAGAATTGAGAGGTCAAAGAGGATCGAGGCGGCATCTTGAAGACACCATGCAAGCATTCCGAGACTGGTGGTAATATTGGGATTCTGGCTGGGAGAGTAGCTTGCCGGCCGAGGGTTCGTCGACGGTGCCGGCCCTTGAGAACTCGAGAATGGGAGGGGCGGGGGTGAGAGGGCGATAACGGTAATCAAGTCTATCGGGCGGAGGGGAGCTCAATTAAAATGGAGCTGGACGAGTAGAGCTGAAGCATCGGTCGAAGGCAAGATAGGATGAGCTACCAAGGTAAAGCTACTGATACTGGTCATAAAGAATACGTTGTGGGAAAGAAGCGCGAGTGAAGCTCTAGCAAGCTCTGCATAAATTCTCGCGAGCTCGGAAAGGGTGGTCCGGCAGCGTTACAGAATAGGTTGTCCGAGGGAATGGGTGGGAAAGTTGTGTGATAGTAGTAGAGAAAGGAAGAGGAGAAGAAGAGTCAGCGAAGGAAACCATTTAGTGACCATAGCCATACCCGCTTGAAGGCCCGGTAAGTACGGAGCATAGCCTGCTGTAGGCCTGAATGCCCGAGCTAGAGGCGAACATCCGAAAGCAGTAAGTGGTGGGAGACTTGGGGGGGCGGGGGGGGGTCAAGAGGACTTGGAAAGCCAGCAGCGGGGAGGGGACTGGAGGGAACGAGCATGAGGTGCAGATGTGGGGAAGGGGTAACAGGAGGATGAGGTAGATACAGTACGTTGTACTGAGGTGTACATGTACAGCTGTACTCGGCAGTGGATCCTCGGGCATGATGGACTTGGGGGGAGTGTACTTCGTAGTGAAAGGGTTGAGATAAATAAGTTGGAGTAGAGAACAGGCCGGTATCCATGAAAGAAACGACGTGCATTGCTGCGACGGTTTCTACTTTGTTTAGGCTTATTTAATCAAGCCCAAGCCGAGCTCGGTCAAACGAGGCCAGCCAAGCTCTTTCGACTAGGACAAAGCGCTTATTAACGCCACAAAGAGCTTCGGGGATATCAGGAACCCATGTAAGTTTCAAGCTCTGGTCCGAACGACGAGCGACCTCATGCTTAAATAAGGAGGGGGGAAAAGAATTGGGTGTGTAAGTGACATCCGTGCCGGAATAACAAGAAACGTTTAGCTTATTGGGTGAGCTCGACAGCTTGTTCCTCATGCTCCATTGCATTCCGTTTTATTCTGAAATACGTTACAAGCCACTAACGTGGCGACTAGCGACTGCCAATTACAAGCTGGACCACAACATTTGGCAGAGCAACCATGCGGGAGCAGAAACGGCTGGCTTATTATTGCTATCTCAGGAAGGTTGGCAAAAACGCAGAGTAGCAGTTAATAAGTTCGGGGATCACGGTCCGAGTCCGGCGGAACAAATGTTTACGCAAATCGTCAACAATTTACACCGAAAGACGCTCAAAGGTCGTAACGTCTAGGAACGAGACAAGAGCAGTCGGCTTCGTAGCTGTTTGACGTTAGCTCCCCTCGAGAACCAAACTCCCTTCCAAGTTAGGAACAAAGAAATGCAAGAAGTAATCGCGGTGCTTGGTACTACTTTAAGCATCCCCATCAAGACTCGGATGAAGACATTTCTCTTGTGGGTCATGCCGGAGGGGACGCCGAGTCGCGTGTTACGTTTCAGTCTTTTGCTGCCCAATCGAGTCATTCCAGAGAGGAAGTCAGCTGCCCCTTTGCTCTGGCGCAGGATATGTATGGATACATAGGAATACCTCCATACCTACATGCTTAGAGGTCCCATGCCAAGCCAAGGCTAAGCTACCTTCGTAGCTACCTAGGTAAGGAAGGTACCTAAGGTAGCTTTAGGTACGGAGTATTACCAAATAAGGTAAGCTTCCTGAACAATAGGAGCTGTTGGTTTGAGAAGCTCTAGGGCCCGTTCGACAAGAGAATTTAGGGAACGGGAGGCATATAAAAACTAGGGGATAAAGAAAAGGAAACGACGGAAAAGAAGGAAAGAAAAAGAAAGTCCACCCACTTAACAACTGGTATGACAAAACTAGTGTAGAACCGAGCCACTGGGACGGTTATCTCCATGGCGAGCTCTGTTGAACGGACGTAGATTTTACGGTTACGTAAAGGGCACGGCCTACAGGACAGAACGGGACACAACTGTCTCCATCAATTAACGATTTCAATCTCTTAATTTTGACCCTATTTTGACAGTTCCAGTTACGCTGTATTTGACAAGAAAAACAAGAGGAAGAAAAAAAGAAAAAGAGAAAGATCTTGCTATAAACCGAGAAACCAAAGGCCGGCTATTAGTCACAGCTACCTTAGGTAGAGGTCGGGAACCTTGCACCCGTCCAATTATCGCGCAAGCTGGGTTAGCTACCTTAGGTACTAAAGGTGTCATATTCTATTACATGAGCCACGGTATAGTGCTCTCCTATTAGTTAGAGGTGCCCTACTATCCTCGCTTAGAAGGTTGTAGATATATGTAGGACACGTATACCCGCCCCCTTTTTCTTTCTCTTTTATATACAATATAATTATATATTTCCTGAATTAACGCTCCCTATAAGCACGCTCCCGTTAAGTTAATAGTTATAAGCCCGGGTAATAGTAATAACCAGTAACTTCCTGCTAATCTATTATCTACGTTTATTTTTATATACTTTTATAGTATTACGGAGCCCTTTTACGTTCTCTCTCCTAATAATAAGCTCTTATTCGCTAAACCCTTACTCGATACTATATCGAATAAGCTTAAGATCACGGCTAAAGCGCTTAGTATCCCGCGCCTTAAATCCACGCGGTAATAGGCCGATTAGATCTTCTATATCTAGCCATATACGTAAAGGATAAAGGTTTAGGTATTACTTGATCCTAGCTAAAAGGATTAGCTAGATAACCGTCCTAAGTATATTATACCTAAATCCCTAGATTAACTACGCGAATAGTATTCCTAAAGCGAGGGCGATAATACTATTATACCCTTAACGTAAGAGCTTATACGCCTCGCTGAAATTAAGAACTAGCAGACTATAGCCTAGAATTAAAAGCTCGGTCGCCTTATTAAGGCGCTCGATAAGGCTAATTAACTACTTAAAACCACCGTGGAGACCTCTACTTATTAATAGGCTATCGAAAAAGCTATTAAGAGATATCCCGGCTATAATAAGGAAAAATAAAATAAAGACTTTACGTTACGCTACGTAATAAAAGAACTTAAGAGTAGCTTTGCTCTAAGTAGTATTCATATAAAGGAAAAGGTAAGATAAGTATACGAAAAGTATCTATAAGACGCTCGTCGAGCTAATACTAAAGTGGCTATATAGTATATAGAGTAGAATACCCTTATTAGACACGCACGTTAGTAAAAGGTAGCCGAGATTAAAAGACCTATTACTATTCAGAACTTCCTTATAGCAGTTAGATAGAAGTTTACGCCTATTTAGGCAGAAACTAAGCTTTAGGAGCTAATAATAAAAGAGGTCCGCGGCGATAAGATTTCCGATCTTCTAATATACGGCCGTGAGTTTAACGCTATTATAAGCGCTTTAACCACGGATAGAACGCGTTACGGCGTTTACGGACCCTAAAAGACCGCTTAGATAATAACGAAGGCGGAAAGAAGCCTAAGAAGAAAAGCACTAATTACCCCTATTAACGCGAATATACTTAGAAGCCAGAGCACTATAATAAGCTAGAGTACGCTTTAACCGGAAAATACGAGTAGAGATCTAATACTTGTATTAATAATAAGTGGTGTAAGGAGATACGGAAGGAGATTAAGCTTCTAAAGTAGAAGAGCTTACGCGAAAAACTATCGAAAAAGGGATAGGAAAGCTCGGAGAGCGGTAGTAGTAAGGGAGATAGGTATCCTAGGAAGGTTATTATAACTATCCTAGATCCCGCCCTTATCTATACTATAGAAAAGGTCCTTAGGATCTACGCCGTGCTCCGACTAGGCCCTTACCCGCTTTTATAAAGCACTCTTCTTAATAATTACGGCGTAACTTACCTTATTAACTTAATTGACCTGCTTATTCTAGGTTCCTTTATTCCTATAAAGGGATTTATCGAATCCGGTATAACCGACTTTCCGATTATTAGTAAAGGTAAACGGCTTCTTAAGAGAATCCTTAATAGACTTTTAGGTACTCTAAAAGCAAACTTAGAGCTTAACGATATAGTCGTTATAGAGGGATTTTACACGAATATTATATTAAAAGCTCTATTATATAAGGTTAGGATCTAGTATTCGGGATATAACTGCTTATTACGCTTTAGAATAACAGAGAAGAGCGTGGTCTTATTAAAGCTGCTTCGACGCTTTAATATAACTATCCTTTAGTATAAGCTAATTTTATCTTCTTCTTCTTATTCGTTATTCTAACCGATACTATATAGTATTATTCCGATTAATTACGACTATTAATATATATTAGTTATAGCAGTTAATAGACCATTAAAAGCTTACCGATATTACCGACCTTCCCGCGACCCTCCGTGTCCACGAGTTAACGAAGAATAGTTATAGTATTTAAGAGCAGGCTATCTTAGACTAAGCACTCTACGAGTATTAGTTTATAATACTAGGAATATATTAATTAAGGGAACTAAGCGGATAGACTATAAGATATACTCCCGAACCTAGGTATATTAAGTTATATCTCGACACACGTTAGAACACCGCTCCCTATAACCGTTTTAGCGTATTTATTAGGATCTTTAAGAGCTATCTAAGAGCTATAATGGTATACGATATCTTTTTATAATAAAGGACGAATATAGCGGCTAGATCTACACTGTTCTCGCTTAGCTAAGCTAGGCTAGCCACCTAGGCAATAGTCCTTCTCTAATTCTTAAGGGGAAACCGTTAATGGATAAAAACTCCTGCACTCTTATTATATAGGTAGTTCTATTGTGCGTGGCCGCTGCGGTGTCGCTCCGCGGCCCCGTTTTTATCGCTATTCGAAAATCGGATCTTACCTCCGGGCTAATAGCTAACGGGGGTCGGCTAGTTAGTTTAGTAGGTGCCGTGTCGGTCGTACGCGCCCTTGGTACGCTATCGCTACGGTCCCTCGCCGCCGTCCTTTCCTTTATTCTGGATCCGGCGAGGTTATTCTTCCCTCGCCGCGGCACCTTTTATACCCTCCCTCCCTTTTATAGGGGGGGGGAGGCGCCCGCCCCCCCCCCTTACTCCTTCCTTTATTTATTATTTATTTTAAAACCTCCTTTGTGTGCCTGTTATTTATAGTGGCCTTTATTTGGTTATATACCTCTTTTACTCGCGCTGTGTAGGCTCTCCGGGGTAGGCGCTATAGTATAGGCCGGGCGTGGCTGCTATTCCCTGGAAAGCGTGGTGACTCGTAGGGCTAATCTGCCGCTCCCTTTTTCTTATAACCCTCCCTCTCTTCCTCTCTTTTCCTCCTTTCCTCTTTTCCTCCTTTAAGCTATCGTTCTTAAGGTAAGTTTTACGCGGTCGGTGCGATATAGGTATAGCCCTAGAATTCCCGTGCGGGATCCCCGGTGCTATTCGGCTATATAGTAGGGGATTTAACGGGGTTCCGGGTCACGCCGTCCTCGCGCCGCCCCCGCTCCGCTCCTATAGCGCCCGCCTTAGTCTAACTCTTTTACCCCTTTAGATACCTAGTAATAAGACCTCTATCACTAAAGGGGGAGCCGGTGCCGGCGCCTATAAGGGTAAAGGGCCGGCTACCCCCTAGCCTTCTACTATAAGTTCCCCGCTCTATTATCGTCGTGCCCGCTTTACGCCCCCGCTTTATATTCTAACCCGGTATAGTCCGCTATTACCCCTACCGTCCGCTTATCGCCCTATACCTTATGCGTTATATCCCTGGTATAAGACTATTAGGCCGTACCCTGCTAGAACCCCCTTAGTATATAGTCCCGTCGCGTTCCCGCTACGCCCCCGCAGCGCCCCCGCTCCGTGCCGTATTTACTAACCCGACTTAGGAGCCGGCGCCCGTTATATTAAATATATTAATAGTAATTATAGTAGTAGCTACTACGCTCCGGTTTATCCCCGCTACGCCCTTACTACGCCCTTACTCCTTTAATCCTCCTATTAGGTCCCCCCCCCTATAACGATGCCGTTACCGCCCTTATCGCCGCCGCCGCCGCCGCCTACGCCGCCCCGACTCCCTTTATAGGTTTTTCCCCTTCTCCGTCGCACCGTATACGCTACGTCCTCGTTACTAATTCTGTTATAGAATATCCGGAAGTATTAGTAGGCGGCTACCCGTTAGACTCGCGTCTTTTAGGCGTACCGCGCCGCTCTCCGCCGGGCTAGTAGTATTAGTATAGTCGCCGCCCCCGCCGCCGCGCCCCCGTAGAGCTATAGTAGTAGCTATGCTCATAATAGTAAGATATTAGAGCTTATCCTCGCCTACCTTATAAGTTACCCCGCGCCGACCCCGCGCCGACCCCGCTACTAACGCGTATCGTAGGGTATCCCTATTCCTTTATTAGGGGATTCTATAGCCTTAGCCACCGAGGATAAAGGTAAAGGTGTGGATAAGGTTATCCTGGTAGATAGTAGAGCGATTAGCTCTGATAACGATAACGATAAGTCCGATAAGTATATAGACGAGGAGTAAATATAGCGCGCCCGTAGCGCGGTTGTATAGCGGCTATTAATACATATCTTCCTCTCCCTTTACTTATTCCCTTCGTAGTCGTCTTTACCTCCTTTCGTAGTCGTCTTCGCCTCCCTATATCTATACCCGAGGTTTTAGCGCTATAGGGGCTTTACTACGCCTCCACGTCTAGTTATCGTGCTAGTCGGAAGTCCGGGAGGCGCCCGGTTTATAGGAACCACTTCGCGACCTTCCCCGCGGTCTCCTTACTCCGGAGCGCTAGGAGCTAGTCCTATTTTATTAGTAGGCGCGCGCCCGTATCGGCCGCGAGGCGCTTCTATATCTCCCCTAATATATCTCGGCACTATAACGCGATATATTCCGCTATCACCGGCCCTTTATCGGTATACCGGTAGCGCGGTGTCGCCGCTTCCGGCACGCCTCTTATAAAGAGGAAGTAGCGAAGGCCTATTTTCTCCATTTAAATCTAGGTAAGGATAGAGCTTTATAGTTTTATAAGGCTTTTATACTTCCTAAGCGCCGTGTAGTTAAATTAGGGTATCCACGCTACGGCTACGCTACTATATTAGCGTGGTAAGATACGCTTTTACCGGTATGCCTATTCCTCTTAAAGGCGTTAGGCTAGTTCCCTCCCGAGGAGCCAGGACTCGACCTCCTACTTCTATACCCCCTAGGACCTTAGGTAGGGCCTAATCCCTCCCCCGCGTTTTCTACGCTACGTGGCCGCTTCGGCTACTCGTCGCACCTAAAGTATCATTTACTCTATCTAGGTATCCTTTACACGTAGCAACGCTTATATGGTTAGGGCGTTATAGTATAAGTTAAGGGGGGGGACCCCCGCCTCTATCTTAACTACCTTCGTGGCGGTAGCCTAATACGCGCCGGTAACGATACGTAGGTATTACGCCTACTTACTAGCTAATCCTTTAAGAACTCCGCTCGGCTTCTCCCCTTTTCTTGTTATTATATAGAAGGCCGGGGCCGCGTATAGTATAGCGCTCCGGACTACTATTTAGTATAGTTTACGCGCGTCCCCGATACGGTAGCCCTATACTAACACTATAAGGCGCGTAAGGGCGTATTTCTGGGTAAGGAGTTTAGCTTTAAGTTTCTTAATATAGGGACGGAATATAAGCTTTTAGTCGAGGATAACCCCGAAGACCTCTATTTCTCTAACTTACGGCGCCGGTACGCCCTTAAGGCGTAGTAGGAGCGGTGGCGGTTCTTATTTTCTCGTAAAGTAAAGGAGCTTATACTTCCGTGGCTTAAATCGTAGTCCGCTCCTCCGTGACTAGCTTTAGCAGACTTACTATACCCGTTTAAGGTGCGCTTGTAGTACGGCCTTATTACGTCTAAAGGCTATAATATTTATATTATCGGTAAAGCCGACTACTATAACCCGCGGTATCCGGATTAATTCCTAGTAAAGCGTCCTAATAAATAGTATAAAGAGGATCGGGGAGAGGGGGGATCCTTAGAGGACTCTCGCCTAGATTTTTACTTAGTATACTATATTGTTATCGAAGCGTAGGCGCGCCGTGCACGCTATAAGGTATAATTAGGTCTATTTCGTAACCTAATCCGGGAAGCCGTACTAGGCGAGGACTTCGAGGAGTTTTTAGTATAGTACTATATCGAAGGCGCCCTAGATATCGAGCTTTAATTACGTTATAGCCCTGCTATACTCCTACGCGGCGTATACCCCCTTTATAATAGCCCTAACCGCTACTATTATATCGTGGTATCTACGATTATCTATCTATCCAGCGGGGAGGAGTTAATACTCCTCCGCTATAGTCGTAATTCTCCCTGCTATTATCTTCTTAAGGACCTTCCCCGTTACGCTAAGGAGTAATATCGGCCGTTATCCCGAGGCTATTATATAAGCTTCCTTCGGTTTACCTGGTTTTTTAAGTATTACTACTTTTACTGTACGGTATTATTACGGGAAATATACGGCCTTAAGGCTCGCGGAGAAGAGTTATACTAGTCGCCTATAGAGTGCTTAGCTATAGGCGAGTAGGAATCCGTTCGGTAGGCCGTCCTCCCCGGGTGCCTTTTACTTTATTATTTATTATATAGCCTACTAAACCTCCTTTTCCGTGACCTTTTACGTGAGTAGTATTACCGTTATCCTCGGCGCTCCGCTGATACGCCCCCTTTCTATAGGGTATAGTAGGGGGAAAAACTTCTCTACGAGGATTATCGCTTTCCTGTTATATATTATCGCGACCGGTCCGCCCGCGCTACGCTATAGGGGCGGGATAGATAGGAGGTTTAGGGGTAGGTGGCTTACCATCCGGGCCTAGTGTTATAGTACCTAGAGGCTTTTCTGGTCTGCTACTATCGTATCGACGGCGCCGTGCTAGCTCTTCCGCTTCTCTATTCTAACTAGAATATCACGATATTTTTCTGCCTCCTTAAGTTTATTCCACCTACCGCGCGACCTCCGCTCGTGGTAGCGCCGCGTTAGCCTTATTACCTCCTTATTCGCCTCTGCTATCTCCTATATCCACTATAACGGCCTATCGCAGAAGGCGGCCAGCTCGCGGCGCGGTACCGTAGCGTCCGCGATACTAGTAAGGTCCTATAGTATCTAGTTTATTACCTAGTCGATTACTTCCGGGGTAAGGGGTATTTCTCTATAGTCTAGCCTCTAGGCCTCTCTCTAGGCCGCTTCCTAGTCTAACTTCCTCTACCTTTATCCTTTACTAGCGATACGCTAGCGCGGTTACGCCGTGTCGATATTAATTACCTAGGCTATATAGTCTAAGCCTGTTAGGTCTAGATCGTCCCCCTAGTATACGTATATAAGGTCCGCCGAGACCTAGGTAAGGTTTAGCGTGCTATGCTATCGATTAGTGTCGGCCGAGGTCCTGGTAATATATCCTTTCGGGGTTACGAGGTCGAGTTATTATCGGTACGCGAGCGTAATAATGTCTTCCGATTATCTTTCGTATCTATCGTGCCCGTCCTAGAGGGGATTCTTTAGGTTAAAGTCTCCTACTAGGACGGTGCGCTGCCGCTCCGGTTCCGCCGCGAGTTTATATATCGGGGTCTCCTACTCTCCTCCCTCGTAGCATAGTGAGTACACTACCTATATATTCGTCTCCTGCTGTTGTGTCCCGACTCTGATTGTGGCCTGGGCCTAATCCTGAGTATATATATATTATAGAGTTAGAGTGCAGAAACCCTAGTTAACTAACTAGGACTAATTATAAGAGGAAAAAATAAAAACCTCTAGGGGAAAATTTTAAAAACCCTTGATTTCTTATAAAGGGAAAATTAGAAAACCCTTTTTATAATACTAGGAAAACCCGTAGGTAAAAACCTAGTTATAGTATCTTAGGAAAACCCGTGGGTAAAAACCTAAGTATTTATATCTAGGAGAATCCGAAGATAAAAAACCTAGTTAGAGACCTTAGTATTTTAATTCTTGAATTCAGGTATAAGGTGGTATATCGTAGTCAGGCAACGTGTCGTCTTTATAGCCTAAATTCATATAACCGTATAGTGTATTATGTAAGTCTTTAGGTAGACCTTTAGTTATTATATCGGCTATATTAAATTTAGTATTTATATAAACGACCTTTATTTTATTATTTTAAAGCTGTTGTCGGCAGTAGTGATACTGACGGTCTATATGCTTTACACGTTTATGAAATTCAGGATTTTCACAAAGCTTCTTTGCGCTTTCGCTGTCTATTAATATAGTAGGAATCGGTATATCAATATTATTATTATTATTATTATTATTATTATTATATAAACCAAAATTTATATCAGTAAATAACCTAAGGTTATCTACTAGGTCTGTATATATATTATGTATATAGATTCCTTCTTTAGAAGCTTCGGTTAAAGTCATATATTCTGATTCTGTTGTTGATAAAGCAACGACTTTCTGTTTAGTAGAAGTCCAGCTTATTAAATTATTTACACCTATACAGTAGATATAGCCTAATGTAGAAGTCCTGTCTTCGATTATATCTGAAAAACTAGCATCAGATTAACCATATATATTAAGGTCTTTTTTATTAGAACAGTTATATAAAAGCCCGATATTAGGGAAAGTATTTATATAACCCTAGACTCGATTTAACGCTATAGTATGCTCTGAAGACGGATTGCTTATATATCGAGCACACTTATTAATAGCGTAGGTTATATCTGGTCTTGAGTGTAGTGCTAAATATAATAAAGCACCGATTTCTTATTAGTATATTTTAATATCGGCTTTTAACGCCTGTTCTTGATTTGGTACGAGGACCTTTTTATTTATATAGGGGGTATCAACGCGTTTAAGGCTTCGTTTATTATACTTATCGAGGATCTTATTTGTATAAGGCAACTGATTTATAGAAAGGGTCTTATTTGATTTATTTATAGTAATTTCGTGGCCTAAAAAGGTATAAAATTCACCTAGTTCTTTAAGTGAAATCTTCTTCGACATTCCAGTAAATAAATACTGTATCGTTATAGTAGAAGGGCTTAGTATTACTATATCGTCTACATGGTATAGTAGTATAGCACGGTCTGTTTTATTCTTATAAAAGGTAAATTTACCGTTATCGAAATCAGAGACTAGGCAGCCGATATCGCGGAGTATTTTTACTAGGAAATTATACCAAAGCCTAGGGCTTTATTTCAAACCGTATAAAGCTTTATTTAGTTTACAAACTAATTTATTAGTATTATTATTAGAGCCTTCTTTTTCCTCGAAGCCTATAGGTTATATAGTATAAATCTCGGTATCTATATCGGCGTGAACGAAAGCGTTCTTAACGTCGAACTGTCTAAAATTCCAGCCTAGGGATACGCCTAGTATAAAAGCTAATCTATAGCTTTCGGGTCTATAGGTGGTAGAAAAGGTTTCTAAATAATTAATACCGAGTACTTGATTAAACCCTTATATACACCAATGTGCTTTATATTTTATAGCCTCGCCTTTATCGTTATATTTAATCTTATATACCCAACGGCCTCCTAAGACGTTTAAGGTATTTTTCTGCTTATTATTATTATTATTATTATTATTATTATTATTATTATTATTATTATTATTATTATTATTATTATTATTATTATTATTATTATTATTATTATTAT